>NC_140166.1:51432384-51554884 GCF_963971535.1 Notolepis coatsorum | reverse complement strand
ATATGAATATTTATACAACGGCATGCAAATTTCTCGATTCTGATTGGCTGAAACAGTCATTTTACACGTCTTTATTGGCAACAATTCCACGCTGCTGGCCCAGGACCCGCCCACAACCGAACCACATCACATCACTCCGCCGGATCACAAGAAGGTGGACAATAATCTTTACAAATGAATATGTTGATAGCGACTAAACGACTAAATATCAAGCGATTCTGTCACAGCGAATGTCTTAGTCGTTTAAACAATGTTGGATGATGTAATTGATGGGTCTTGAATCATTCTGTAACAAAAGAAAAATCGCGGATTGATTGATTGATTAATTTTCAATTTTTTTTCAATTTCTTTTTCCTTTCGACTGTCAGCGCTCGCTCTAGTCTCCACCCACCGCCACCCCCCCCCCCCCCCCCACCCCCCCACACACACACACACACACGCACACACACACACACGCACACGCACGCACACACACACACACACACACACTCTGCCTGCAACGCGGGGGATAGTCAGAGAGCTGGGTGCTGCGCTGTTCTAAGTGAGCATGGCCTATTGAGTTGATTGATTGATTGATTGCTAATTTTATTACTGTACGCTTGGTTTCCAACTGGTTAAGTTTAGGCCCTCTACAGTAGGTTTAAAAAAATAAATAAAAGAATAGGGCGAAGAAAACGTTTTTTTCCTATAGGGCAAAGAAAACTTTTTAATTTGTTTTACCTACTTTATATAGAAGCATCTAAGAATGAAGTTCTATGGAAAGTAGGTCTGCATTCCCTTAACAATTGTGTGTATTGAGCCGTACTGTATTGTACCCATTCTGCATCTGGTAATAACATTTTCAATCAATCATTCCAATAATACACAGTTGGATGTGTTAGTTGGTTGGATGCACTTCAAGCTGCTTCCACATGAGGCAACTTCTCTCAATCATTCCAATAATACACAGTTGGATGTGTTAGTTTGGTTGGATGCACTTCAAGCTGCTTCCACATGGAGGCAACTTGTCTTTTTTGTAGTTGTGGGAACTACTTTTTCTGGCGGATGGTTTTTTCAACAGCCAACATTTTTTTTTTTTTTTCCATCAAAGTCGACTATCCAAATGCTTAGTCGGGGACAGCCCTAGTGGGCACTGATGTCAACAACAACACTACTGAAGCTAGCACAGCACTCTGTGAGAATTCGTTTTCTGCCCTCAAGAACATCTTTACAGAACATCGCCTTAGTATGCTTCATCGACGCAAGGCCAATTTAATTCAGTTGGCATTTGAGAAGGACTTAACAAAAAAGTTCAGGAATGAGTTAAGTGGAGGGGCAGTGTTTTAAGAAGATTTCATTCTGTCCCCAAACGATGGTGAGTAGCCTGTGGAGGAATTTTGTTTGCTTTTTTATGCACTTTATTTTTGTCAGTTCAGTTCAGTTTGTCAGTGAATTCAGACGTGTTGAATAAATGGAGACTTTTCAAAGATATAGAATAGAATAGAGTAGAAATGTATTATCCTGAGGGAAATTTGACACTCCAAATCACTCAACATTAAACATTTAGACAGAACAAGTCACGAATAAGAATAACAAAACAAATGGCCTAAGAATAGAATAAAATGAAATAAAATAAAAATAGAATAAAAGATACAGTAAATAAATACAGTAAAAATATACTGAAGTCTACAGTAGGTGTAATATTGCACAGTGCTGTTTAAAAAGTAAGAGTCCAGGAAGATGGTAACTGTCACTCTGTGCTCAGTGATGCAGTGAGGCACAGTGATGCATTTTATAAAGTGTGATGGCTGTCGGAATGAAGGACTTCCTGTGCCGTTCAGTGCTGCATTTAGGTAGTGTGAGCCTATAACATGCTCCTCCTGTCAGCCAAGTCTGTGTATAGTGGGTGGGAGGGGTTTTCCCTGATGGCCTGGAGCTTAGCAAGGCTCCTCCTCTCCGCCACCCTCGCTAGGGCGTCCAGCTACACCCTAACCACGCTACTGGCCTTCCTGACCATCTTATCCAGCCTGTCTGTGTCCCCTGCTCTCAGTCCGCTGCCCCAGCAGGTCTGTTATATATATCCGTTCAGTCTGTTTTTGTATAAGTGAATGTTCTTAAGATAGAGAAATTAGTTCAGCACCGTGGGCAACGCCAAGCAAGCCACAGCGCCGTTGTCCCAGCTGAAACGTATAAAAGGGAACCTGTGTTGAAAAACCATTGTGCCCCCCCGAGAACATTTTATGCCCCCCCACTAATTTGTTTCAGACTGTGGTAATTCCATGTACGAATAAATAAATGATGATGATGATGATGATGATGATGATGATGATGATGATGATGATGATATTTGTCTAGTCTAGTGTGTTCATTAGATGGGTAGGCAGTTAGCCTCTGGTATGCGTGCCATTAGCCTTAGCCACGCTTCTAGGCCTCTTTTCTTTTGGAAAGAATGATAAAACATTTTTAAATATTTTTTTATAAATATTTATTTTAATTTACATTTTTTGTATTAGACTAAGAGGTTGGCAGTCGACTACGGCTCCTTTCGACCGATTAGTCGACTAATCGACTAATAGGGGTCAGCCCAATTATATACACTAATTAGAATGAAGTAACAATACAGTGGACAAGTATATAGTCCAGTAGGGTGTGTTAATGTAACACAGTGGGGGGGTGTCAGTGAGGGTCCCGAGCCTTGTTGATGAGGCTCACTGCAGAGGGGAAGAAACTGTTCTTGTGGTGTGAGGTTTTGGCCCTGATGGACCGCAGCCTCCTGCCAGAGGGGAGTGTCTCAAACAGGCTGTGACCGGGGTGGTAGGGGTCGGCCACAATCTTACCTGCACACTTCAGAGTTCTGGAGGCGTACAGGTCCTGAAGAGATGGCAGATTGCAGCCGATCACCTTCTCAGCAGAGTGGATGACACGCTGCAGCCTGCCTTTGTCCTTGGCCGTGGCTGCAGCGTACCATACTGTGATGGAGGAGGTGAGGATGGACTCAATGATGGCTGTGTAAAAGTGCACCATCATCGTCTTTGGCAGGTTGAATTTCTTCAGCTGCCGCAGGAAGTACATCCTCTGCTGTGCTTTCTTGGTGAGGGAGCTGATGTTCAGCTCCCACTTGAGGTCATGGGAGATGATGGTCCCCAAGAAGCGGAAGGACTCCACAGTGTCCACTGGCGAGTCACACAGGGTGATGGGGTTGAGTGGGGCTGGGTTCCTTCTTATGCCAATTCCCTTCCTGGCCGTTGCGCGCATTGCCCCACTGTCGGCCTGGGGAGGGTGTAGATCTACCACATGCCTCCTCCGATACATGTGGAGTCGCCAGCCGCTTCTTTTCACCTGACAGCGAGTTTCACTGGGGGAACATAATGCGTGCGGAGGTTCACGCTATCTCCCCCCAGATCCCCTCCCTGCTGAACAGCCCCCCCCCGACCGGCCAGTAGGAGTCGCTGTTTACAACGACCAGGACACACATACCCCACCGGCTTCCCACCAGCTATCACTGGCCAATTGTGTTAGTAGGGACGACTGACCACCCTACTGAACGAGAAGAAGAGGGCTTTCAACGCAGGTAACAGGGAGGAGGTCAAAAGAGTTCAGGGGCTTCAGAGAATCAACCTCAGAGAGGGCAAATACAGGAGGAAGTTGGAAGGCCAGCTGGAGAACAATAACATCAAACAAGTGTGGACTGGAATGCAGACCATAACCGGCATTAAACCGGCGGGGGGAAGGGGAGTGGATGGAGACGTAGACGGGCTAATGAGCTAAACCTGTTTTACAATAGGTTTGATACAGCGGCCCCGGCCAGTCTTCCCCCCGACACTACTCCAGTTGCCCTGCCCACCCCCACACCTCTCAGCCCTTCAACTCGAGCAACCCCCTCCCTCCCCCGCGTCTCTACATTTCGTAGCTCCATTTCTGCAGACCCCTCTCTGATTGGTTGAACTCCATTTCTGCAGACCCCTCTCTGATTGGCCATTACGCCCATGTGACCGCGGCAGCGCGAGAGAGCTGCAGTGTCAAGTCAAGTCAAGGAAATAGGCGTAAAATAGGAAATAGGCTGCATTCTATTGCCATTCTCTGCGACAAACTCGTCCCTTAACCAACTCCGAAACAGCGCCTAAACTTAACCCTTCTAACCTTAACCAACTCCGAAACAATGCCTAACCTTAACCCTAACCTTAACCAACTCCGAAACAATGCCTAAACTTAACCATAACCTTAACCAACTCCGAAAGAATATTGCCATGCTCTAAGACAGGGGTGGGCAACTTTGTATATGGTGAGGGCCACAAAATGTCCACAATCAATCTGGGGGGCCGCATTGTTTATCGGCAGTCCCGCCAGTAGTACCCCATCACTCAAATAGCCCTAATAGTCACAAGGTATATAAACAATTATAATTTGTTGTAACTTTGTTTTTATTCCATTTCAAATGCATTTAGTAATGCAATTTCAACTTTATGAATTTATAAACAGCTGAATTTAAAAGTATTGCTGTGTAACCCCAAATATATACAAAAATTATCAATTATAATTAAGGCTTCTAATAAAATAAATGTATGAACTTAAAGCCCACTGCTCAACAAACACAAAGCAGCATTCCTGCTGCATTTCACTACAACAGTAAATCAAAAGTGCAATAATAAATGATTTTGTTAAATGTATAAACTTTTATCCTGCTACTAAACAAAACATTATAACACTGAAATGCATGTTATGGATATG
Source organism: Notolepis coatsorum (assembly GCF_963971535.1). Taxonomy (NCBI): domain Eukaryota; kingdom Metazoa; phylum Chordata; class Actinopteri; order Aulopiformes; family Paralepididae; genus Notolepis; species Notolepis coatsorum. The sequence goes on along the minus strand of NC_140166.1, from coordinate 51,550,177 downwards.
AAGCACTCAGGAATGTTTTGTTTAGTAGCAGGATAAAAGTGTATACATTTAACAAAATCATTTATTATTGCACTTTTGATTTACTGTTGTAGTGAAATGCAGCAGGAATGCTGCTTTGTGTTTGTGTTATTAGTGTTATCTGAACACTACAAAAGTAAACAAGTAAAGTGCAAGTAAAGTAAAGTGCAATACTACATGCCTCCCATTGACCCTTTATCAAACTGGCATGACATTCACCCTCGCCCCACAGTGGGTCAATAATGGTTATAATAATAATAATAATAATAATAATAATAATAATAATAATAATAATAATAATAATAATAATAATAATAATAATAATAATAATAATAATAATAATAATAATAATAATAATAATAATAATAATAATAATAATAATAATAATAATAATAATGGTCCCCTCTCTACACCTCTCCATCATCTCCCCCCCTCTCTACATCTCTTCATCATCTCTTCCCCCCTCTCTACACCTCTTCATCATCTCCTTCCCCCCCTCTACACCTCTTCATCATCTCCTCCTCCCCCCTGTCTTTAATGAGACACTTGTGGTCTCTCCATTTGGCGCACAATAGCAGGAATGTCAACTTCAATGTTTGTGCATGCAATCTGCATCAGATGAAATAATGTTTCATCCGACAGCCTGTTTCTCTACTTTGACTTGATGTGCTTCATGTTTGAGAAATTGCTCTCACATATGTATGTGCTCCCAAACATACTGGCCATAGAGAGGGCAAAGTCCCTGAGGAGTGGGAAGCGGGGCTCAGGTAGCAGTTTCCAAAACGAAATTCCCCTCTCATTTCTCTTTGCTTGAAAAAAAGGATCTGACTGTAGCTCGCACAGTTCAAGCTGCAACGGTGGGGGCTGCTCTGACACCGTAGCGGTGAGGGGGCCGGCAAACAGCGCTATCCGTGACTGCATGCCGTTGAAATCTTCAAACCGATCATTGAATTGCATTTGCAGTGTTTCAATGTCGCTCCTGTACTTTCCGACGGCTCAGCCATCGGATTTCTGTGTGTAGCTGCAAGTCGCCATAATCAGTGTCCATCTCTTCCAAAAAGGAGACAAACTTTCTATGGTTTAGTGACCTGTTGCCTCCACGAATTAGATTGGTAACCTTGGTAACCAAATCCATAACATGGCTGTAGTAGTCAAGCTTCTTGGCACAGAGAGCCTCCTATATCAGATCAAAAAAAAGAAAAACTATTTAACGACTCTCGCATATAATTTGACTACACTCGACTCGCATTGGTCATTATAGTGACCCACAATAGATGGAAATTATGTTAGCGAACTTACCTGATGTATAATGCAGTGCAGCATTGGACACTCAACGCCACTCTGCCTTAGAAGCCCGGCGAATCCTGTGTGTTTTTCTTTCATTGCCGGTGCTCCATCGGTAACAACAGCCGACAGTTTATCAAAACCCCCATATTGCTGCACGGCACTTTCAACAGCGTTTCATATGTCCACACTAGGGCTGACCCCTATTAGTCAAATAGTCGACTAATCGATCGAAAGGAGCCATAGTCGACTGCCAACTCTTCTTAGTCGAATACAATACAAAAAAATAAAAAAAATAAAAAAAATAAAAAAATAAAAAAATATTATAATTTTTTTTTTTTTTTTTTTTATTGGCCTGGGGCCGCATGGAACGTCGGTGAGGGCCGCATGCGGCCCGCGGGCCGCCAGTTGCCCCTCCCTGCTCTAAGACAAACTCTAACCTTAACCAACTCCGAAACAGCGCCTAAACTTAACCCTTCTAACCTTAACCAACTCCGAAACAATGCCTAACCTTAACCCTAACCTTAACCAACTCCGAAACAATGCCTAAACTTAACATGCCTAAACTTAACCGGCGAAAAATTGAAGGGAATCGAACTTGTCACCAACGCACCGCAGGATCCACAGCAAGGCGGCGAACCAGTTGAGCTAGTCGTCGACCTCGATAACCTTACGTGCACCTCCCTCGCGTACCTTAGAGAGGGGCTTCGCTCAACCAATCAGAGAGGGGCTTCGCTCAACCAATCAGAGAGGGGTCTGCAGAAATGGAGTTCAACCAATCAGAGAGGGGTCTGCAGAAATGGAGCTACGAAATGTAGAGACGCCCCTCCCCCAGCCTGTCTGCCTCCTGTGGCTCGAAGACCCGCTCCTCCCCCCAACACCTGAGACTCCCACAGTGGCTCTCTGCAGACCAGATGAGTACACAGCTGAGCAAGTTACACGCAGGCAAGGCTGCGGGTCCTGATGGGGTGAGCCCAAAGGTACTCAAAACCTGTGCCTCTCAGCTGTGTGATGTGCTCCAGCTCATATTCAATATGAGCCTGAGGCTGCAGAGAGTCCCGACACTGTGGAAAACCTCCTGTGTGGTCCCTGTCCCTAAGTGCCCGCGTCCCAGCACGTCCAAGGACTACAGGCCGGTGGCTCTAACCTCTCACATAATGAAGACCATGGAGAGGTTAGTCCTGGAGCAACTCCGCCCGGTGACCAAACCCCACCTAGACCCACTCCAGTTTGCCTACCAGCCCCGACTGGGGGTAGAGGATGCTGTCATCTACCTGCTGAACCGAGCCTACACTCACCTAGACAAGCCGGGGAGCACTGTGAGAGTCATGTTCTTTGACTTCTCCAGTGCTTTTGATACCATAAGGCCTGGGCTGCTGAGAAGTTGGAGGCGATGCAGGTAGAGGCCCCCCTGGTGTCCTGGGTTGTGGACTATCTGACGGGCAGACCACAGTACGTGCGCCTACCGAGCTGTGTGTCAGACAGACTGGTCAGCAACACCGGGGCCCCGCAGGGGACAGTCCTCTCTCCCTTCCTCTTCACTGTCTACACCAACGACTTCCACTATCGGTCAGAGTCCTGCCACCTTCAGAAGTTTTCTGATGACTCTGCGATAGTGGGATGTATAAAGGACGGTGACGAGAGGGAATACCGGCAACTGGTAGTGGACTTTGTCACATGGTGCGATAAAAACCACCTGCAGCTAAATGTGGCGAAGACAAAGGAACTGGTTGTGGAGCTGGGGAGGAGGAGTGCACCTGTGCCCCCCGTTTCCATCAGGGGAGTTGATGTGGACATGGTTGAGGTGTACAATTATCTCGGTGTGCACATCGACAACAAACTGAACGGGTCAAAACACGCAGAGGGCACTGTATAAGAAGGCTGAGATCCTTCAATGTCTGTACAAGGATGTTGAGGATGTTCTATGAGTCGGTGGTGGCGGGCGCCTTCTTGTACGCTGTGACCTGCTGGGACAGCGGACTGAGAGCAGGCGACACAAACAGGCTGGATTAAGCTGGTCAGGAAGGCCAGCAGCGTGGTTGGGGTGGAGCTGGACTCTCTAGCGAGGGTGGCGGAGAGGAGGAGCCTTGCTAAGCTCCAGGCCATCAGGGAAAACCCCTCCCACCCACTATACACAGACTTGGCTGACAGGAGGAGCATGTTCAGTGCTAGGCTCACACTACCCAAATGCAGCACTGAACGGCACAGGACGTCCTTCATTCTAACAGCCATCAGACTATACAATGCATCACTGTGCCTCACTGCATCACTGAGCACAGAGTGGCAGTTACCATCTTCCTGGACTTAGTTTGAAACAGCACTGTGCAATATTACACCTACTGTAGACCTCAGTATATTTTTACTGTATTTATTTACTGTATATTTTATTCCATTTTTATTCTATTTTACTCTACTCTTATCTTAGGCAACTTGATTTGATTCGTTTTATTATTCTAATTTGTGACCTGTTCTGTCTAAATGTTTAAATGTTGAGCGATTTTCAGTGTCAAATTTCCCACGGGCTAATAAAAGTATTTCTATCTATTTATTCTATTCAAGCCGGAGGTACCGCTGACAGCTGGATTCGATCCCAGAGTCTCTGCGGTGGTAGGCGTGTGCTTAGTCCACTGCGCTACCCAGCCGCCCCTTGCTGCCCTTTTGTTGATATTTTCTACTCCGGAAATGTGGGAAGGCATTTGCAATGCGGGAAGGCATTTGCAGCGATGAGATTTTGGAGGAGCACTTGTTTTGGACTGACAGATGGACGTGGCAATGACGGGAGGGGCGGGGCGGGGGGGGGGGGGGGAGGGGGGTTCAGGGTAGAGAAGGCACCCCAAGCACTTGGCAGCTGCGGACCATGCGTCTGTGTGCCTACATGCCTTTAGCACGGGACTCTCATCTGACTCTCTCTCTCTCTCTCTCTCTCTCTCTCTCTCTCTCTCTCTCTCTCTCTCTCTCTCTCTCTCTCTCTCTCTCTCTCTCTCTCTCTCTCTCTCTCACACACACACACATGCGCGCACACACACACAGACACACACAGACAGACAGACAGACACACACACACACACACATGCATGCACACACACACAGACACACAAACGCAGACACACGCACACACATGCAGACACACATGCACACACACGCACACACATGCATGCACACACACAGACACATGCACACACACACACACACACACACACACACACACACACACACACACACACACACACATGCGTACACGTCTGCACACAACCACACCACCATCAGCAGACAAATGTCATTTGCCACATGTCGAGAGAAGGTCTGGGCAGGGCTGTTGGCAAGGCCTCTAGCCAATCACTGAGCTTGTTTATAAATGGCTAGGCCTCTAGCTAATCACTGAGCTTGTTTATAAATGGCAAGGCCTCTAGCCAATCACTGAGCTTGTTTATAAATGGTAAATGGTGAATGGCTTTTTATCCAAAGCCCTTTACAATTTGTTCCTCACATTTGACCCATTCACTCACACAATCACACACTGACGACGGAGGCAACCATGCAAGGTGCCAACCTGCTCATCGGGAGCAATAGACCTATCTCAACCCTGCCCTCTTTTCTTGATCCTCCAATCACAACTGTCGCTTAAGGTAAGCGACAGTTGTGATTGGAGGATCAAGAAAAGGGGCAGGGTTTGAGATAGGTCTATTAGGGGTTAAGTGTCTTGCTCAAGGACACTTCGACACGCTGCCCGGGAGGAGCGGGAATCGAACCGGGAACCTCCGACTGCTCCATCTCCTGAGCCACTGTCACCCCTGTTTATGGATAGTGGATGCCAGACAGGCTGGTGCTGGTATAGGGGCTTGCAGATAATTCAATATCCTTGTTTATATCATATTGTATCAGGATCATATTGTGTTGAAATTATAGTATTGTGAAATTGTCAGGGGTGTAAAGTACTTGAGTAAAAGTACTTGGGGGATTTGTACTTTACTCAAGTATTATTAGGTTTGTATACTTGTACTTGTACTCAATTACATTTCAGAGAAAAAAAACATACTTTTTACTCCTTACATTTAAGATGCAGACCTACAAAGTATAAATCTTGCAGGTCCAACCATTTAAATGAGTATATTTGTTTCTCTGGCCGAACTAACTTTAACGTTATTAATCCTGCGGCCGCCTTTATTTAAAAACAGCCAATCAAATCCCCCACAATGGAAAATGATCCTGCCCATACCCATGCTGATTGGTCCTTGTACAAGACTAGAGAGTGGGGATCTTTGATTAAACACCTGCTATCAGTCCCACGACATATTTGGGCAGGTGGGTCACGGAATTTCCCCGGCCATAGAATACGTCACTGGGCGCGTTTATATTGGTCGTGAGGCTTCCGTGAGGTTTTTTCAGGCTCCATGTTGTGGACCGCCGTCATTGTCCAGATTGAGTTATGCGGTGCGTTGGAAACTTTGTTTTCTGCTCTGCTCTCTATTGCATATGTGTCCAGCTTTTGGTCACGTGGCTCAATGTTTACATATATCTTTTCAATTATTACTCACGTGGGAGGTCTCTCTGGGGGTTCCCTGTCTGCTCTCTTTATACAGAGTAGTGTTGACAGGGTTTCTTTCCCTCAGACGCGTCATATGGGGCCCATATCTGTGTCTTTTGGCCAGCTTCCTACCGCTCATCCCCGGTGGCATGGAGGGAACGTTATCTGGGTTCTTGTTAGAATTACCATTGATGTGTTTTGGGTCTCGACGTGTACATAGCGCTGGCCCTGGGTGTTTCAGTGTGGAACCACGCATGGGCTGGCGCGCCTTGGTTGCTCATTATAGAAACAGCTTTTTTTGTAGAGCAACTGGGATGGAGATTTTATCTCTTCCGAGCGCCAGTGTACTAGGTTAGTCTCGACGAACTCTCGCTCATCTCTGGGGGGAGATGACGGAGTAGATCGAAACATTGGCGGAGGGGTCGTCTCACGCCCATGGGGTGGGCCACCGGGCGCGGTGCGTTCATGTTCTGACCGTCTTGGTGGCGCCCTCTGTGATGTTTTAGATCGACACGCGTACCTACCCCCCTTTTAGGACTGGGGATGGTGGCGTGATTAGGACACAGGACTGGTTCTGGTCACGCCGGACCAGGTCAGTTAACCCGTTGTCCGTCGGGGCGCAGATCTGCTGTTCTGGTACCCTGAAGGACTTTGTGCTTTTTTCGGGGTGGAAATGCCGGGTTGGCCCGGGCATCGCAGGGTTTGATGTTATGGAAGTGTGTTCGTGATTACGTCACTACGAGTTATCCTTCGCAGTTGCTTGGTCCATATTGTGTTGTACCTTGCGCTGTGCTAAGGAGCCTGGTACTTCTCCATTCTTTTTCTTTCTTTTTGCTTGGCGGGGCTGGGAGGGGGCTGTCGAGGTGGTTCTATTGTACCCCTCTGGCATCCCTGTGTACATCCCGGTCCGCCGGGCCCAGGTCCGGACTCGTTCTCGTCTACCTGTTGGCCTGGGTTAACCCCTTCTTGAAAACTGAAACGCTTGTACTGCCTGTATAGCCGGTGTATACGCACAGTTGTGTTTCGGAGTTTTTTCTTGGGGGGGTTAAGGGAACAATCGCCTCCTGTTAAACTAAACATAGGGGGGTGGTTGGTTCCCCGGTGTGTTGGTAGCGGAGTCGACTCAGGTTTAGGCCAGGCTTGACCCCGTCTGTCTGCGAGTGTGCCCCCGCACTTTTCATGACGTCTGCCAATCGTGTCAGCCTTCTCTGCCTCGGCCTCTCTAGGGGGTCGGGTTTTGTGGAGGCTGCGACATGGTGCACAGCATTCCGAACGCCCCTTCCGCCGGGGTGCTGTTCACAGTAGACCCCTTAGGCGCCTGTCTAGTCCGCAGTGCTCCGGGCACAGGTCGAGTTACGCTCTTGACCTGTTGCCAGGATTTAGGGATCAACCTCTTTGGGGGTTGTCTCCCCGGTGCGCCGACTGGCCCCACAGTGTTGTGGGTGTGTAGCCTCTGTAGAGTGCTTCAGGGCGGCGTGCTGTAGGGGGGAAGGGCCTGCTCTTGGATTGGGCCCTGTCCGATACGCTGGCGATGTGGGGGGTGGTGTCACTAGTGACCGTCTGGTGGGGTCTCGATGCTACGGCATCGTTGGCCTCACCAGGCCCATTTTCCGGGGGGTCCTGACCCTCAGGCTGTTCCTAGGGCTGGGTCCTCCTCCGCGCTCCGCTGCTATGGCCTTGCCACAGGGTTGGGTTCTTGACCTTTGACCCTGTGATGTTAGGGGCTGTAACAGTTTTTTTCCCTTCCCGTTCGTTCCCTAGTGGCATGTGGGATGTGCGCCTGAGTAGTTGCGGGTCCTTCTGTGTGAAGGTAAGTCCCACGATCTGCTCACCCTGTGCGTTTGAGTTGCTAAACCCTCTTCGCACAGTCGGATCCGATTCCCTCCCGTTCTGATGGTTGTGGGGGGCCTCAGTGGGTACATTTCTCGAGCTTCCGCTCTGCTCAGCTCCTGTGTTCCAATAGAGCAGAGCGTAAGCCAGGGGTCTTCAATTAAGTTTGGCCGAGGGCCAAATTTTTTCCAAGCCATTGTATGGGGGGCCGGGAACAAAAACAATGGCTAATTTAATATATTGATAGTGAAAAGATTTTAACTCTGTGACAGACCACCTTATAACTAAGACATACATCCTCCCCCTCTCTCTCCTCCCCTCAGTCCTACCTCCTCCCCCTCTCTCTCCTCCCCTCAGACCTACCTCCTCCCCCTCTCTCTCCTCCCCTCAGACCTACCTCCTCCCCCCTCTCTCTCCTCCTCTCAGACCTACCTCCTCCCCCTCTCTCTCCTCCCCTCAGACCTACCTCCTCCCCCTCTCTCTCCTCCCCTCAGACCTACCTCCTCCCCCTCTCTCTCCTCCCCTCAGACCTACCTCCTCCCCCCTCTCTCTCCTCCCCTCAGACCTACCTCCTCCCCCTCTCTCTCCTCCCCTCAGACCTACCTCCTCCCCCCTCTCTCTCCTCCCCTCAGACCTACCTCCTCCCCCTCTCTCTCCTCCCCTCAGACCTACCTCCTTCCCCCTCTCTCTCCTCCCCTCAGACCTCCTCCCCCTCTCTCTCTCTCCTCCCCTCAGACCTACCTCCTCCCCCCCTCTCTCCTCCCCTCAGACCTACCTCCTCCCCCCCTCTCTCCTCCCCTCAGACCTACCTCCTCCCCTCTCTCTCCTCCTCTCAGACCTACCTCCTCCCCCCTCTCTCTCCTCCCCTCAGACCTCCTCCCCCTCTCTCTCTCTCCTCCCCTCAGGCCTATCTCCTTCTCTCTCTCTCTCCTCCCCTCAGACCTACCTCCTCCCCCTCTCTCTCTCTCCTCCCCTCAGACCTACCTCCTCCCCCCCTCTCTCCTCCTCTCAGACCTACCTCCTCCCCCCCTCTCTCCTCCCCTCAGACCTACCTCCTCCCCCTCTCTCTCCTCCCCTCAGACCTACCTCCTTCCCCCTCTCTCTCCTCCCCTCAGACCTACCTCCTCCCCCTCTCTCTCCTCCCCTCAGTCCTACCTCCTCCCCCTCTCTCTCCTCCCCTCAGACCTACCTCCTCCCCCTCTCTCTCCTCCCCTCAGACCTACCCCCTTCCCCCTCTCTCTCCTCCCCTCAGACCTACCTCCTCCCCCTCTCTCCTCCTCCCCTCAGACCTACCTCCTCCCCCTCTCTCTCCTCCCCTCAGTCCTACCTCCTCCCCCTCTCTCTCCTCCTCTCAGACCTACCTCCTTCCCCCTCTCTCTCCTCCCCTCAGACCTACCTCCTTCCCCCTCTCTCTCCTCCCCTCAGACCTACCTCCTCCCCCCTCTCTCTCCTCCCCTCAGTCCTACCTCCTCCCCCCTCTCTCTCCTCCCCTCAGACCTACCTCCTCCCCCCCTCTCTCCTCCCCTCAGACCTACCTCCTCCCCCTCTCTCTCTCCCCTCAGACCTACCTCCTTCCCCCTCTCTCTCCTCCCCTCAGACCTACCTCCTTCCCCCTCTCTCTCCTCCCCTCAGACCTACCTCCTCCCCCCTCTCTCTCCTCCCCTCAGTCCTACCTCCTCCCCCTCTCTCTCCTCCCCTCAGACCTACCTCCTCCCCCTCTCTCTCCTCCCCTCAGACATACCTCCCCCTCTCTCTCCTCCCCCTCTCTCTCCTCCCCTCAGACCTACCTCCCTCCCCCTATCTCTCCTCCCCTCAGACCTACCTCCTTCCCTCTCTCTCTCCTCCCCTCAGACCTACCTCCTTCCCCCTCTCTCTCCTCTCAGACCTACCTCCTCCCCCCTCTCTCTCCTCCCCTCAGACCTACCTCCTCCCCCTCTATCTCCTCCCCTCAGACCTACCTCCTCCCCCTCTCTCTCCTCCCCTCAGACCTACCTCCTCCCCCTCTCTCTCCTCCCCTCAGGCCTACCTCCTCCCCCCTCTCTCTCCTCCCCTCAGTCCTACCTCCTCCCCCTCTCTCTCCTCCCCTCAGACCTACCTCCTCCCCCTCTCTCTCCTCCCCTCAGACCTACCTCCTTCCCTCTCTCTCCTCCCCTCAGACCTACCTCCTCCCCCTCTCTCTCCTCCCCTCAGACCTACCTCCCCCTCTCTCTCCTCCCCTCAGACCTACCTCCTTCCCCTCTCTCTCCTCCCCTCAGACCTACCTCCTCCCCCCTCTCTCTCCTCCCCTCAGACCTACCTCCTCCCCCTCTCTCTCCTCCCCCTCTCTCTCCTCCCCTCAGACCTACCTCCTTCCCTCTCTCTCTCCTCCCCTCAGACCTACCTCCTCCCCCCTCTCTCTCCTCCCCTCAGACCTACCTCCCCCTCTCTCTCCTCCCCTCAGACCTACCTCCTTCCCCTCTCTCTCCTCCCCTCAGACCTACCTCCTCCCCCCTCTCTCTCCTCCCCCCTCTCTCTCCTCCCCTCAGACCTACCTCCTCCCCCCTCTCATCTCTTATTTACTGTACTGCATTACAGAAGGGCTGCGCATATCTGACTGACTGCATCGAGCTCACTGTGCTATTCCAGGCGGCACCATTACTGTACATCGTCACACTTAGTCTTCTCACACACATTCGCACACACACACACACGCACACATGCACACACACACACACACACACACACACACACACACACACACACACACACACACACACACACACACACACACACACACACACACACACACACACACACGTGTGATCTATCCTTCTGTCTCTCTCTGTCATCCATCCTAAAGCCCAATCTATCCAACCGTCCATCCATCCATCCATCACTGTGTATAAGGGGCCTTTCTCACTCAACATTCGGGGTTGAATCAGCGCCCCCGGGGACGGGGGGGAGTGTTCTCACTCAGGCGGACACACCCCTTTTGGTTGCGAAGCGGCGCTGATTCGTACTACCCCACGCTGAACCTGGGACGCTTGAAATAGGTGGTCTCGGGTGCGGGCCAGTGGGAGCGGGGGGCGTGACACACACAACGTCGTTACTGTAATGCTTTTCATGCTTGCTTGAATTTTGGGCAGATAAAACCACACAGCAACAACTGGACAATACCCACAAAAACGATATTTATGGGCATTTTGAGAGTTCAGACCTCAACCAAAAACAAGCATGTGGAGCCTCACAGCTCAGTGGATGAAAACATGAAGCCACGTTACAACGCACAGCACTTCCCTGGCTCGCATTAGGCCTGGCCATTTTGTTTGCCATGCTATGTCTATACATTGGTTTCTTGTTCGAATGCATTTATTTCTATTAGACCAGTGGTGCCCAACCAGTCGGCCGTGGTCGACCAGTAGATCAATGACATGCAATATAATTGCCACGAGCGATGGGATAATGTTAGCTGCTGAACAGGCTAAGCTAACTAGCGTTAGCCGTTAACTTAGCGTTTGCCACAATGCTATACTATTATACTGGCATATTCCATTCACGTTAGCATGTAAGCTAACAAAATCAGCGCCGATTAGACTAAACTCCGCTTTTGGTGTTCAATTGTGTTGATGTTAGTTTTGTTTCATCAACAAATGAGAGGCAGAACACACAGTGAATGTATCCGTTTTGTTTATTGCACGTTCCTTGCTGAAAAATATAGGCTATACTAGACTAGTAGGCCTACTAGGCTAAGCTAACTAGCATTAGCCGTTAGCTTAGCGTTAGCCCTGGGAAATGCTCAAAAGCGAACTCTACAACACCATCCATTCATGAGAAAAGGGGGTGGGTTATATTGACAAGGCTTGACAACAGAGGTTCAAATATAACTTCATATTTATTGGTTATTTGTTTATTTTTATATCAGCATCCAGTCTCCACCGTGTGTTAAACTCTTCCTGTTTACATTTTCGAGCGTGACATCATCGCCTACGGCAAGCTTACAAGCTCAAAACGCAAACCGTAAACAAAACCCAGAGCACACCAAGACTGAGTGTGTACACAAACTAGAGGGGGGAGAGGGGGGGGGGAGTTCGCATCAGATCTCGGAACTGACCAAAATGGAACGGTACGGAACCGAATGGGTGAGTGAGAAAGCCCCCTAACAAGCAGCCCAATGCCTCTAGGCCACATCTCACAGAGGCCATGTGGACAGTAGTCTTTAGAAGAAGGCAGTCCCTAGGCAGCCGTTTCAACCATGTAGACCTCCTACCGGTCATGGACCACGTCTGTGTTGTCGTAATTTTCTTCACAAACGCATACAGGCCAAACAGGTTTGATTTTATTTGATTTTATTAGACATTTTAAAAAAAATACAAGATTCCAGAAAAACGTCAAGGATGCTACACAAAAAAGTCAAGACTTATTTCCATTGTGGTCCTTGGTCTCAGACAGACAAGCAATACAAAACATGACCATAAATAACTATTTGACAAACTACATAGACAATGAACATTTTAAATGCAGTACAAACGTAGCCACAGGCAACAATGTATCAGACAACATTTTCATGCATTTTAAAATCTAGTTTTTGACATTGTCGAGGAGCCATGATTTTACTTTTTTCTTAAAATTGTGTCGGCTACTGATGCATTTTAGCTGTGAAGGTAGCAAATTCCAATTTGTGGCTCCCCAGAATTTAAAAGAACATTTGCCCATATTCGTTTTGAACCTTGGAATACGCAGGTCAGCAATGCTGGCTCTGGTGTTATGGGTATGCATGTCCCTGTTCCACTGAAAATAATTTGTAAGATAAGAGGGGGCCCTATTAATATAAATGTTGTGAACTATGTTGAGCTGAAGTTGAACGGACCTGGCTTCCAGAGCAGGCACGCGGGAACTATAAAATGGCAAGGGGTGCTGGGGGGTCACCAGATGGAATTTTTATTTTATTTTTTGCGGTCAGGCCACTGAACTTAGAAGCAGGCCAGGCCAGTGTTTCTATTTGCACCAGCGCAATAGTTAGATAACCTAGGTGGGGAACAACCAGGAGATCACTGCAACTCACACAAGTTGGAGAACTATCTCTCTCTCTCTCTCTCTTGCTCTCACACACACACAAAGGGAGCCGCATGTGATTGGTGGAGGCGGGATCCTTACGAAAAACTGCTAATCATTGACACATGTTAGCCTGTAATAATCCCGCCCAGAAAAATGTACTTTGCATTTGATATATTGCAAATATATGCCATCACACACACTGGCATTTAAAGGGTTAGAATTATAAAATGAATATGTGGTGTTATGATCAGGGCTGAAGTTGAATAAAATATTGTATTTATCAATTACAAAAAACTGAAAATCCATAAAAATCTGTGTTGTTGCTAATCATACATATGCTAGCCTGTTTTTTAACTAAGTTGTGATGCCATCACAAACACTGGCATTTAAAGGGTACAAATAAAAAAAATGCCTGCACCAGAATGCAGGAAATTAAGTCTTTGTAACAAAGAAAATCCTGGTGGGGGACCCCCAGACCCCCTGCTTAAAAAGTGGCCTGACTGGGGCTATATTTCCTGGCCTGAATGATTTCCCTAGTCCGGCCCTGGTTAAAAGCCTCCAATGCTTATTAGTGTGTGTGCGTTTGAACGTTTGCATGTTTCAACCATACATTTCCATTTAAAATAATATTTTTTTACCTCCTATAATAGTGGGGGTCGCGGCTCTCTGACACCGTTTTTTTTTTGGGTCGCGGCCTGAAAAGTTTGGGAACCCCTGGTCTAGCCTGTACCCCCCAGACATGTTGCTGGCCCCGTCAAAACAGTATCCTATCAGCCTCTCCATGGGCAGGTCGAGGCGTAAAAGTATTTTATACACAAAAACAGCGTCTCGGCTGTTGTGTCTGGGCCGGGCATTATAAAAACCCCAAAAGAAGTTCTGAGCTTCCAAGTTGTCATCGGCGAACTGTATATTACACGAGAATTGTTCTTTTCCAGTGAGTGACATCAGTGGTTCCCTCAGCGCTCAAGCCAAAGATTGGGCTTTTGGATGCTTTGCCTCTAATTTGTCGCTGACTATCATGGGCAAGCAGCTGTAAGATTTCGTTTTGGATGTTGTTGGACATCCAGTTGTCTCTCTTTTGGAGCCAATTCTTCAACTCGGGATCAGACTCGGTGCGCACTCTTTCCATCATGAGCTGCCATAACACCCCATCCCTATTTGCATCACCCCTCAGTGGAAGCCCCTGGCGCCCGAGGGGGGGTATAGGGGAACAGACTCAGTTAACTCTTCAATACCTGATGCTGAGGCTGAACCTGTCGTCTCTGTCTCTCTCTGACGTTTATCAGATTTAGTGGGACTGTCACTGGGACCGGCGGGACGTTTCGAAAATAAATCTGATATTTTTCTTTTCTGCAAGTGAGACATTCTGTGCTAGCAAAGTCTGACTACTAGCTCAAATCGACTGACTGCGCAAGCACTGTATCACAGTAGCTCAGTGGTTCGTGGCGTGTGGGAAGGGCGGGAGACGGGAGGTGAATACAATTAGTTGTCATTCAATCAGTCTGTGACAGTCTGTCATCACTCGAAAATCTACTCGGTTTTACACGTATGATTGTGTACATACAGTAGTGTAATGAATTAATGAAAACTTTATTTAACAGATTGGAGAATGGCTACAATACAGTACGGCTCAATACACACAATATTAAAATGGTGACGTGCTTTGAGGAGGATAAACTTATAATATACAGTGTTACAGTTATACAGTTACAGTATATACAAATATATAAATACTGTCGAAAAAAAAAAAAAAATATATATATATATATATATATATTTTTTTTTTTTTTTTGCAATAATTGAGAGGGGGTGCTGCCGCCCCCCCGCACCCCCCCTTCCTGCGTCCCTGTTCCAGAGGTGTAATCAGCCCAGCAACTGGAAGTGTTGTTTGCCCACATGTGCTCTGGAGGCTAGTCCTAGAGTTAATCGGATGAGTTTGTTCTGGGAAACCTGTAACTTATCTTTTAAAACTTTGGTCAGACCTCCGTACCAAGAACAGATAGCATAGTCGAAGCAACATGAAACAAGAGAATTTGCCAGAATGAGAAGACTTTCAGGGTCTAATAAATGTGCTTTCCTGGTCAGAAATGTAGTTCTGCCATTCACCTTGCTCATTGTTCTGAGAGCCATGGATTCCCCGCTCAGGCTGCTGTCTAGGTGGCAACCTAGATAGCTTATACACTTTTTTGCTGCAAAAATCTGTCCCTCGAGATTTATGCTGGGCGAGACCAGCTTCCGCAGCCTGGGTTGGGAACCAAAGATGATGTATTCTGTTTTGGCCATATGCAGAGATAATTTATTGTCAATGAGCCAATGTTTTATGGTAGAGAATTCCTTACTGAGAGTGGCCTGTAGCTTGTCCACATCCTTATCGGAGGAAAGGATAGCAGAGTCATCCGCGTAGAGAAACAGGTTCACATTACAGGCAGCTTGCATATCGTTAATATACATTTAAAACAATAACGGGCCCAGGACACTCCCTTGAGGGACTCCGCAAGTCACTGGTAGGGCAGATGAGTGATGGCCATGGATGTCTGTCAATTGGTCTCTATCGGAGAGATAAGAGGAGAACCATTTTAGGCTAATGGGGCTCATACCAAGGGCTGACAGTTTGTTAAAAAGAAGGCTGTGGTTGACAGTGTCAAAAGCCTTTTGAAGGTCAATTAAAATCATACCACAGAGTTTGCCAGCATCCATTTCAGCTCTGATCAAATCAGTTAAAAAAAGTAAACAAGAATTGGTGGAATGTGATTTCCTAAAACCTGATTGAAATTTATATAATAATTTTGAGTCTGTAATATGTTCATAGAGCTGCTTGTGAATTACCTTTTCTAAAACTTTGGAGGCGACACTGAGAATCGAGATGGGCCTATAATTACTGGGGTCAGACCTATTTCCTTTTTTAAAAAGGGGGATGACTTTGGCATGTTTCATGTCGCTTGGGACAATGCCCTGCGCCAAGGACAGGTTGATCACATGTGTAATAGGTGGCGCTATCAACTCAGCTACGTCTTTTAAAAACCTGGCTGGGATATTGTCTAAACCAGTTGCCTTGGAGCACTTGAGACCATTTAAAAGAGTGATCATGTAAACTACAGAGACTGGCTTAAAAGAGAAGCTGTTAGGGATAACACCCAAGTGGGCATAAAACTCATGAAGGTGGGCCACTGACGATGCAGTCTCTCAAGTACTACACAACACCCTGTGGTAGAAATATGCATAATTAACACTATTATTAATATTAATTGATTGTAATACCATATCCCTCCACTAGGACACGATCAGGTCATATTGAAGGTCACTTGAGGCCATGCCTGTCAATAACAAGTGTCAATAACAAAGTATCATGTAATTTGTGAATAATGTGTCATCATGTGTTGACAACATGTTGAATTCTGTGTCAAACTGATACGAGATTTGCTTTTGGGATAAGGGGAAGAGCATCAAAGCTGTTTGGATTAACACTTTGATTGCCTAAGGTTAAATTCATGATATACCATCCCTTGCCAGCTCTATTTGTCTATGGAGAAGTTCCCCTTCTTTGCAGGGCTATAACTTTTTTAATTCTATTGCTAGATTGCCATTATTAGGGCCCATTCAAGGTCCTATATGTATTGTTCATGGTGTAGCAACGTTAAACTTTTTCATTCACATATTCATACTAAAATATGGTCTAAAGTATAAGTATGTTTTCATCTCTTTCTGCAGCTTTCTCCAGAACGTGATTTATAGCTCCAAATGCATTATATTGATGATGAAATACAGTTTGATAGCAATCAGCGCGATATAAAAAATTCCAACTGGAAGTACTTCTGGAAGTTACTACACGTCATCTGATGTTGACCGGATGGGCGAGGGGGCGTTTATAATTCCGTGGGCAGCGTTATACCATTCATCTAATGTGGGTCATATGTTCATCAGATCAGTTAGTATCGAACACGGAAATATTACACGCTAAAACTCAC
Source organism: Notolepis coatsorum (assembly GCF_963971535.1). Classification (NCBI taxonomy): domain Eukaryota; kingdom Metazoa; phylum Chordata; class Actinopteri; order Aulopiformes; family Paralepididae; genus Notolepis; species Notolepis coatsorum. Next base: position 51,533,521 of record NC_140166.1, on the reverse strand, counting down.
CCCAGTCTCCGCGGGCCGTTGGGCGATCAGCGTGGGGTAGACAGTTTTCCATTATGGGATGTAAAAATACCCGGTCCATTTCCAGATTGTGTAATGGTATATACGTCCAAATCATGTTGTTTATCGAGTTATTGGCAACGGATCGCTATGTATTGTGTCAAGATGGAGTCGCGGGAGCTATAGAGAGTGGCCGGAAGTAATATGGGTGATCAGCACTTCATCCACATCACTTCCTGTTTGGCGCTTCTGCCGATCGGCCACCAGATGGCGCTCTTGAGATGAGCTCAGAACTGTGTGTGAAGGCTGCGGATGGAAAATATGATTCCGATCACAGATTTTTGAAATATTGATATCAAAGACGAGTTACGGCGTCTTCGGCAACTTGAGCATGGCGGGGAAGGATGCCTAAACTCGTCCTTTGGCAACTAAATGGGTCATTTACATCATGAATTAGATGTCCAATAACCCACAGGAGAAATTACACAAGGGTCATTGATTGGTTAAAATCAGATTTGTATGATGAGAATAACCCTCCTCTTTTATTTATTATATAAGCTGATGTTACCGTGTGCTTTTTAGTCTCTCCTCCAGAAGTTGATGGAACGCTGGGGGTAGTAAGCTAGTAACAGATAAACTCAGCTTAGAGCCGAGTTATACTTTAATAAACTTCTTCCATATTATACTTTAATAAACTTCTTCAAATTCATCTTAAGGTAAGACTCTGTTTTTATATTATTGCTGTGTAATTATTCTCACCGTATGGGTTTAACTGTGATTTACATAATTGTGTAAAATGGATTTGCATAATTGTCACGACAACCCTCTCTCACCTTGACCACCAGAAGGGGGGCTATGTGAGACTGTTGTTCATTGACTATAGCTCAGCGTTCAACACCATAGTCCCCACCAGACTGGTGGACAAGCTGATTGAGCTGGGTCTGAGCTCCGCTCTGAGCGCCTGGATACTGGACTTTCTGAGTGAAAGGCCTCAGGCGGTCAGGGTGGGGGGTCAGACCTCCAACACCATCACCCTGAGTATCGGGTCCCCCCAGGGCTGTGTTCTGAGCCCCCTGCTGTATTCACTCTACACACATGACTGTGTGGCCAAGTTCAGCTCCAACTCCAAAGTGAAGTTTGCGGACGACACAGTGGTGGTGGGCCTGATCTCTAACAATGACGAGAAGGCCTACCGGGAGGAGGTTGATGCACTGGCACGCTGGTGTCAGGACAACAGCCTGCTCCTGAACATTGGTAAAACCAAGGAGCTGATCGTGGATTTTAGGAGAATACACATGTATATTTATTACACCTGTATACTTATACACCTGTATACTTATGTGAGTGGGGGGAGAGAGGGAGGGAGAAGTTCACAGAGAAAGAGAAACAAGGGAAACAGAAAAGTTCAAGAGAGGAGATGGAGGAGAAGGAGCGAGAGGGGTGGTAGAATGTGTGAGAGAGAGAGAGAGGGAGAGGGGGTGGTGTATGGTAGAATGTGTGAGAGAGAGAGAGAGAGAGGAACACAGGAGAGGTTTGGAGGCAGAGGAGAGGACAATAGCAATCAGACAGTCTTTGTCTTTATAATTGTCGGTCCCCCCCTCCCTCCACCTCTCTCTCTCTCTATCGCTCTCCTCCTCTCTCCTCTGTTCTTTTTTCCGCCTCGCCCCTCTCATCTTCTGAGGCCATAATCACTAGGTGCTCACCTCACTGTCACTCCTCCATGGGTGTGTGTGTGTGTGTGTATGTGAGAGAGAGGGAGATAACACAGAATAGATAATAATAATAATAATAATGGATTGGATTTATATAGCGCTCTTCTCTGACTCAGAGCGCTTCACAGAGTCCATTATTCGTTCATACGCAGTCATACCGGTGGTGGTAAGCTACAATTGCAGCCAGAGCTGCCCTGAGGCAGACTCACGGAAGCGTGGCGAATAATCAACGCCTACGGCCCCTCCGACCACCACCAACATTCATTCACATGCATACACATTCATACGAGGCAAAAATGATCTAAGACAGAAATGTGTAATATGTGTGTTTCTATGTTCAAACCGTATGTGTGTGTTTGGATGTTGTGTTCATACCAGTACGTTTTTTTTTTCTTTTTTTTTAGTTTTGTTTTTGGTAGATTTTTTTTTTTTCTTTTTTTTTTTTTTACTACCGGGCAGTCCGGTAGAGAGAGAGAGAGGAGGAATGGGAGACAGAGCGGGGGGAAGACATTCTGCAAATGACGCCGGGTCCGGCAATCGAACCCGGGTCGGCCGCTTCGCTACGCAAAACGTTATACTTACGGGAATATTTTTATATATAAATGGAGTAGGTAAAACCAAATGACAGGTATTCTGAGTAATACTATGGAAGCAGACATTACACAGACTACCCAACAGCAGAAGGGACAAGGTATTATTATTATATTACTATATTATTATAATACAGTATCCTGGCTAATATGGGCATATCCAATCTGTCCTATTTTCCTTTTCTCCAAATCTCCGGATGTGGGTTTATTCCAATGAATGTAAATATGAATGTTGTTGTGAACGCCAACGTGAAGAGTTTCTACGCTTTTTCTTCTCCCCCGGTCAAATCAAATCACAGTGGAACCTTGTTCATCAGAACATCGGAAATCTACTGTGTTGTGCAATTATTTCCGTTTTGACTTGTGTTTCAAATTGTGTTTGATGTTCTGAATTTGAATAGGTTTTGGTACTTAATACTTTGGATTTAAATGGGATTTCACCACATCTGGTTGCTCACATACCAAGTATACTGCATGTAAGGAAGATGACGCATATCAATTAGGGTCAATCAGCCTAGCCTAGCCACTAGCCTAGCCACTAGCCTAGCTTAAAACTCCGGGTTTTTGGTCAATAGCTAGGCTAGTGGTCCGCTTCCATTAATTTGTGCTAAACTAGGCTAGCTTGCAGCTGGAACTTCCTCCACTTTGGATCAGTGGACTTTCACCACATCTGCTTCCGTCTCGTCCAAAGATACTGAATGTCAGAAAGACCACACAATTCAAGCAGTGCCAATGGGATGACAGTTCTTGTCTCATAAATGGGTGGGGATGTTACACAGGCACGATCGTTATGCGGTGCCTCATACACCCAAACATTCTAATTCCGGTTCAGCCTTTGTTCTAGCAACGCTAGAAAAACCTCATTTAGATGCAAGAGCTCACGCAAGCATCGTATGGCCTCATAGAGTAGGGGCCCCGTTCATTGTCTATGGAGCAGCCCCAGATTTTACATCCCAGTTGCATCACTGATTGGAGGGTTCTCTCTCTGATTTCTAGCTTCTTCAGGAGGGAGTGGTAGGTGTTCACAAAATACTGACTCCACTGTACCGTGGCACAGAAAGAATGATGTGAATTCTTATGGGTGGCATTACCCTTTTAAAGATTGGAGGGTGAGTTAACCCTTTCACTACCACACTACCAAAGGGTTAACCCTTTCACTGCGTCAATACAGAAGGTGAACCCTTTCACTACCACACTACAGACGGTTAACCTGCAGTATGGTAGTGAAAGGATAACCGACTGTACTGTGGTAGTGAAAGGGTTAACATGTAGCATGTCTCTTGGTAAAGAGATACAAAGAAAAGGTGTCAAAGGGAGCCTTGGCAGGCCAAATACATAACAATAGGGAAAAACTGATGCTTTCCCCCCCCTGGGTGCTATACAAATAACGTTTCTTATTTTGAAAAAAATAATGTACACGGGTAACTTGAAAGTTTAACAAACAATGTACATCTTCACACAATATACTGGGGCAAACAAAACACGACACGCTTCAACCTCAACCGGTCTTCCTCAGGCTATAGGTCCGGATGTGGATACATACTGTATATACTGATATATACTGTACAGCCTACCTGGGCCAAGGTAAAGGGGAGTGGCTAAGACACAAGCTAGAGGTACATGTCAACTATAAGCATCTATACATCGCAAGCTGGGAGTGGGAACAACTGTATAATTATGACAAGACAGGTGGAGTTCCTCATCATCGAGTATCTCTCAGAGTACCATTCTAGATAACAATGTATTTAATCTAACATAATGAAATACCCTTCTCTCTCTCTCTCTCTCTCTCTCTCTCTCTCTCTCTCTCTCTCTCTCTAGACCATCAGAAGTTGGACAGAGAGGCCCGTATATGTCGCCTGCTCAAGCACTCTAATATCGGTGAGAGTCACCTACTTCTTCTTCTTTTTCTTTTTCTTCTTCTTTTTCTTCTTCTTCTTCTTCTTCTTCTTCTTCTTCTTCTTCTTCTTCTTCTTCTTCTTCTTCTTCTTCTTCTTCTTCTTCTTCTTCTTCTTCTTCTTCTTCTTCTTCTTCTTCTTCTTCTTCTTCTTCTTCTTCTTCTTCTTCTTCTTCTTCTTCTTCTTCTTCTTCTTCTTCTTCTTCTTCTTCTTCTTCTTCTTCTTCTTCTTCTTCTTCTTCTTCTTCTTCTTCTTCTTCTTCTTCTTCTTCTTCTTCTTCTTAGTCCTCTTCCTCCTCTTCATCTTCACTCTTCATTGTCAGTGGAGAGAATGTTTACAGTACAAAGAGTAGGAAGCCTCTGTTCCATTGACATCGAGGGGTTAAGTATCCACTGTGTTTGTAGTTTAAGGTTAAATTAATATGGCACCCTGTGGTTTCTGACTCATCTCTGTCTTTCTCTCTCTTCCCCCCTCTTGCTGTCCTTGTCTCTCCCTTTCTGTCTCTCTCCCTCTTCCTCCTTTCTCACTCTCTCTACTCTCCTCTGTCACATCCCTCTCTCTCTCTCTCTCTCTGCCCTCAATCTCTTTGTGCCCCCCCCCCCTTTTCTCTTTCTGACAGTGCGTCTACATGACAGTATATCAGAGGAGGGCTTCCACTACCTCCTGTTTGACTTGTAAGTCTTTCAACTCTCCCTCCTTTTTCTCCTCATCCCCCTCTCCTCCCATAATTTCCCCTCACCCCATCTCCACTCCTCCTTTCCCCCCATCCCCTCTCCACTCCTCCTTTCTCCACACCCCCCTCTCCTCTCCTCTCCTCACCCTCCTCTCCTCTCCTCTCCTCTCCTCTCCTCTCCTCTCCTCTCCTCTCCTCTCCTCTCCTCTCCTCTCCTCTCCTCTCACCATCCTCCTATCCTCTTCTCTCCTCTCCTCTCCTCTTCTCTCCTCTCCTCTCCTCTCCTTCTCCTCTCCTCTCCTCTCCTCTCCTCTCCTCTCCTCTCCTCTCCTCTCCTCTCCTCTCCTCTCCTCTCCTCTCCTCTCCTCTCCTCTCCTCTCCTCTCCCCTCCCCTCTCCTCTGCTCTCCTCTCCTCTCCCCTCCCCTCCCCTCCCCTCTCCTCTGCTCTCCTCTCCTCTCCTCTCCTCTCCTCTCCTCTCCTCTCTGCTCTCCTCTCCTTCTCCTTCTCCTTCTCCTCTCCTCTCCTCTCTGCTTTCCTCTCCTTCTCCTCTCCTCTCCTCTCCTCTCCTCTCTGCTCTCCTCTCCTTCTCATCTCTGCTCTCCTCTCCTCCTCTCCTCTCCTCTCATCTGCTCTCTGCTCTCCTCTGTTCTCCTCTCCTCCAGCCATTGCCTTGAACTTGAAGACGGGGTATTGTATTACTTCTATCTGTTCTATAAGTTCAGAAATCTCAGAATACCAGAGCTTTGAGAGTATTGAAAAAGTATTGGTTAGTGTTGATATCTGATAGATCTGCTACTGAAATGTCCAATTACCAATACCAAGTCCATCCATTCAGATAAACACACACACACACACACACACACACACACACACACACACACACACACACACACACACACACACACACACACACACACACACACACACACACACACACACACACACAAGACACACACACACGTGCGCGCGCTATGCATTTCTATCCATATTTGCATCCCCCATATTTCTGTTTCCATGGTAACAATGTGGGAAAGGGAGGGGTGGAGGAAGGGTTGCCGTGGGAAATGAGGGAGGTGTGTGTGTGGGGGGGGTCTGCTGTATAACTAAAGCAGGGGTTTCCCCCCTATGACATGTCTGAGCTGCATACTGATGAAGTGTGCGTTTGTGTTTGTATATATCTGTGTGTATATGTTTGTCTTTTATATGTGTACGATGCTGATTGTTGTTTGCTTGTGTGTGTGTGTGTGTGTGTGTGTGTGTGTGTGTGTGTGTGTGTGTGTGTGTGTGTGTGTGTGTGTGTGTGTGTGTGTGTGTGTGTGTGTGTGTGTGTGTGTGTGTGTGTGTGTGTGTGTGTGTGTGTGTGTGTGTGTGTGTGTGTGTGTGTGTGTGTGTGTGTGTGTGTGTGTGTGTGTGTGTTTTTTGCAGGGTGACCGGAGGTGAGCTGTTTGAGGACATCGTAGCCAGAGAGTACTACAGCGAAGCGGACGCCAGGTAGGAGCAGAACCTCTCACCTCTGTCTGGTCCTCTCTTCTATTCCCTCTCTTCTCTTCCCTCTCATCTCTTCCCCTCTCTTCTCTTCCCTCTCTTCTCTTCTCATCTATTCTCTTCTCTTCCCTCTCTTCTCTTCTCTTCCCTCTCATCTCTTCTCTTCTAGTCTCTTCTCTTCCCTTCTTTTCTCTCTCATCTCTTCTCTCCTCTTCTCTTCTCTTATCTTCTATCCTCTCCTCTTCTCTCCTCTCTTCTCCTCTTCTCATCTCTTCTCTTCTCTTCTCTTTTCCCCTCTTCTCTTTTCTTATCTTCTCTTCTCGTCTATTCTCTCCGCTCCTCTCCTCTGTTTCCTCTCCTCTCCTCTCCTCTGTTTTCCTACACCCCCACTCTCTCCGTTTGCTTCATCCTCTTGTCACTCTCCTTTCTCTCTCTATTTCTCTCTTTCTTAATTGTTCTATTCCATGTCCTCTCTCCCTCTTTTGCCTTTTGTTGTTTCTTGTTCCCCTTCCTCTCTCCGTCTCTCCTTTGCCTCCTCCTCCCCTCCCTGTCAGTGGTATAGCGGTTCATCACTCGACATACAGCAGTAGAGACCTCAATGAGCCTAGTTTAAATGGAGCTGCGTCCTGATCAAAGAGGTTCTGGGGGAAATCATATCAATAGGGAATGCATTCAGATACATATTTTGGAGGGATTTGGGCAGGGTTTGGGGTGGGGAGACAGTCCCGTAACTAGAAGGATCAGTCACAGTGCTCAGGTATTCTGCCACTGTGTACTCTCTGTTTAGGGCCAAATAGCATTTCAATTTGCTCTGGTTTTGGGTTGATTCTTTCCAATGTGTCAGATAGTTTTCTTTTTGTTTTCTTATAATTTGGTTTAGTCCAGTGTGGTTTCTGTCTGGTGGCTCTGTTTGTGTTTGTGAGCAGAGTCCCAGAACCATCTGGCTGAGCGGGCATCTCTCAAGGGTCACTGTAGGTATGGGCTTTGTTGTGGAGTGTGTCTGGGTCACTTTCTTTTAGGTGATTGTGGAATTTAAATGCTCTTTTTTGGATTTTGATAATTAGTGGGTATCTTCCTAGTTCTGCTCTGCATGCATTATTTGGTGTTTTCCGTTGGGTGCGGAGAATGGATTTGCAAAATTCTGCATGCAGAGTCTCAATTTGGTGTTTATCTCATTTTGTGAAGTCATGGTTTGCAAGTGGGACCCAGACTTCGCAACCATACAGGGAAATGAGTTCTATGCCGGAGTCTAATATTTTGAGCCAGATTTTGATTGGAATGTCTAACTTGATGTTCCTTTTGATGGCATAAAAAGCCCTTCTTGCTTTGTCTCTCAGGTCGTTCACAGCTTGGTTGAAGTTCCCTGTTTAGGCCGAGATATGTGTAGTTTTTTGTGTGTTCTAGGGCAATTGTGTCCAGGAGGAATTTGTGTTTGTGTTGTTGTAGGCTGGGCCTTTTTTGGAATATCATGACTTTAGTTTTGGTTAGATTTACTGTCAGCGCCCATGTCTGGGAGAATTTGTGCAGAATATCAAGGTGCTGCTGTAGCCCTTTGGTTGGAGACAGCAGCACCAGGTCATCTGCACACAGCAGGCATTTGACTTCTGTGTTTGCTAGTTCATCTCTCTCTCTCTCTCTCTCTCTCTCTCTCTCTCTCTCTCTCTCTCTCTCTCTCTCTCTCTCTCTCTCTCTCTCTCTCTGTCTCTCTCTGTCTCTTTCTCTCTCTTATCTCTCTCTCTCTTATATCTCTTTCTCTCAGCTCTTATCTCTCACTCGCAGTGTCTTCTGTCTGCCTCTCTCTCCCACTGCTCTGGCTGAGTCATACAGTACAGAACACAATTCCATTGTGAGTACAGTGAGTCCATTGTGGTGTAAGAAAGACAGAGTCCATTGTGGTGTAAGAAAGATAGAGCCTACATTGTGGTGTAAGAAAGACAGGACCTACATTGTGGTGTAAGAAAGACAGAGCCTACATTGTGGTGTAAGAAAGACAGAGCCTACATTGTGGTGTAATAAAGACCGAGCCTACATTGTGGTGTAATAAAGACAGAGCCTACATTATGGTGTAATAAAGACAGAGCCTACATTGTGGTGTAAGAAAGACAGAGCCTACATTGTGGTGTAATAAAGACAGAGCCTACATTGTGGTGTAAGAAAGACAGAGCCTACATTGTGGTGTAAGAAAGACGGCCTACTTTGTGGTGTAAGAAAGACAGAGCCTACATTGTGGTGTAATAAAGACAGAGCCTACATTGTGGTGTAATAAACACAGAGCCTACATTGTGGTGTAATAAAGACAGAGCCTACATTGTGGTGTAATAAAGACAGAGCCTACATTGTGGTGTAATAAAGACAGAGCCTACATTGTGGTGTAAGGAAGACAGAGCCTACATTGTGGTGTAAGAAAGACAGAGCCTATGTTGTGGTGTAATAAAGGCAGAGCCTACATTGTGGTGTAATAAAGACAGAGCCTACATTGTGGTGTAAGAAAGACAGAGTACATTGTGGTGTAAGAAAGACAGAGCCTACATTGTGGTGTAAGAAAGACAGAGTACATTGTGGTGTAAGAAAGACAGAGCCTACATTGTGGTGTAAGAAAGACAGAGTACATTGTGGTGTAAGAAAGACAGAGTACATTGTGGTGTAAGAAAGACAGAGTACATTGTGGTGTAAGAAAGACAGAGTACATTGTGGTGTAAGAAAGACAGAGCCTACATTGTGGTGTAAGAAAGACAGAGTACATTGTGGTGTAAGAAAGACAGAGCCTACATTGTGGTGTAAGAAAGACAGAGCCTACATTGTGGTGTAAGAAAGACAGAGCCTACGTTGTGGTGTAATAAAGGCAGAGCCTACATTGTGGTGTAATAAAGACAGAGCCTACATTGTGGTGTAAGAAAGACAGAGTACATTGTGGTGTAAGAAAGACAGAGCCTACATTGTGGTGTAAGAAAGACGGCCTACATTGTGGTGTAAGAAAGACGGAGCCTACATTGTGGTGTAAGAAAGACAGAGCCTACATTTTGGTGTAAGAAAGACAGAGCCTACATTGTGGTGTAATAAAGACAGAGCCTACATTGTGGTGTAATAAAGACAGAGCCTACATTGTGGTGTAATAAAGACAGAGCCTACATTGTGGTGTAAGAGACACAGAGCCTACGTTGTGGTGTAATAAAGGCAGAGCCTACATTGTGGTGTAATAAAGACAGAGCCTACATTGTGGTGTAATAAAGGCAGAGCCTACATTGTGGTGTAAGAAAGACAGAGTACATTGTGGTGTAAGAAAGACAGAGTACATTGTGGTGTAAGAAAGACAGAGTACATTGTGGTGTAAGAAAGACAGAGTACATTGTGGTGTAAGAAAGACAGAGCCTACATTGTGGTGTAAGAAAGACAGAGTACATTGTGGTGTAAGAAAGACAGAGTACATTGTGGTGTAAGAAAGACAGAGTACATTGTGGTGTAAGAAAGACAGAGCCTACATTGTGGTGTAAGAAAGACAGAGTACATTGTGGTGTAAGAAAGACAGAGTACATTGTGGTGTAAGAAAGACAGAGTACATTGTGGTGTAAGAAAGACAGAGCCTACATTGTGGTGTAAGAAAGACAGAGTACATTGTGGTGTAAGAAAGACAGAGTACATTGTGGTGTAAGAAAGACAGAGTACATTGTGGTGTAAGAAAGACAGAGTACATTGTGGTGTAAGAAAGACAGAGCCTACATTGTGGTGTAAGAAAGACGGCCTACATTGTGGTGTAAGAAAGACAGAGCCTACATTGTGGTGTAATAAAGACAGAGCCTACATTGTGGTGTAAGAAAGACAGAGCCTACATTGTGGTGTAAGAAAGACAGAGTACATTGTGGTGTAAGAAAGACATAGCCTACATTGTGGTGTAAGAAAGACAGGGCCTACATTGTGGTGTAAGAAAGACAGAGTACATTGTGGTGTAAGAAAGACATAGCCTACATTGTGGTGTAAGAAAGACATAGCCTACATTGTGGTGTAAGAAAGGCAGGGCCTACATTGTGGTGTAAGAAAGACAGAGCCTACATTGTGGTGTAAGAGACACAGAGCCTACATTGTGGTGTAAGAAAGACGGCCTACATTGTGGTGTAAGAAAGACAGAGCCTACATTGTGGTGTAAGGAAGACAGAGCCTACATTGTGGTGTAAGAAAGACGGCCTACATTGTGGTGTAAGAAAGACAGAGCCTACATTGTGGTGTAATAAAGACGGAGCCTACATTGTGGTGTAATAAAGACAGAGCCTACATTGTGGTGTAATGAAGACAGAGCCTACATTGTGGTGTAAGAAAGACAGAGTCTACATTGTGGTGTAAGAAAGACAGAGCCTACATTGTGGTGTAAGAAAGACAGAGCCTACATTGTGGTGTAAGAAAGGCAGGGCCTACATTGTGGTGTAAGAAAGGCAGGGCCTACATTGTGGTGTAAGAAAGACAGAGCCTACATTGTGGTGTAAGAGACACAGAGCCTACATTGTGGTGTAAGAAAGATGGCCTACATTGTGGTGTAAGAAAGACAGAGCCTACATTGTGGTGTAAGAAAGACAGAGCCTACATTGTGGTGTAAGAAAGACGGCCTACATTGTGGTGTAAGAAAGACAGCCTACATTGTGGTGTAATAAAGACAGAGCCTACATTGTGGTGTAATAAAGACAGAGCCTACATTGTGGTGTAAGAAAGACGGAGCCTACATTGTGGTGTAAGAAAGACAGAGCCTACATTGTGGTGTAAGAAAGACAGAGCCTACATTGTGGTGTAAGAAAGACAGAGCCTACATTGTGGTGTAAGAAAGACAGAGCCTACATTGTGGTGTAAGAAAGACAGAGCCTACATTGTGGTGTAAGAAAGACAGAGCCTACATTGTGGTGTAAGAAAGACAGAGTACGTTGTGGTGTAAAAGAAAGACGGAGCCTACATTGTGGTGTAAGAAAGACGGAGCCTACATTGTGGTGTAAGAAAGACAGAGCCTACATTGTGGTGTAATAAAGACAGAGCCTACATTGTGGTGTAAGAGATACAGAGCCTACATTGTGGTGTAAGAAAGATGGCCTACATTGTGGTGTAAGAAAGACAGAGTACATTGTGGTGTAAGAAAGACGGAGCCTACATTGTGGTGTAAGAAAGGAAGAGCCTACATTGTGGTGTAAGAAAGACAGAGCCTACATTGTGGTGTAAGAAAGACAGAGCCTACATTGTGGTGTAAGAAAGACAGAGCCTACATTGTGGTGTAAGAAAGACAGAGCCTACATTGTGGTGTAAGAAAGACGGAGCCTACATTGTGGTGTAATAAAGACAGAGCCTACATTGTGGTGTAAGAAAGACAGAGCCTACATTGTGGTGTAAGAAAGACAGAGTACATTGTGGTGTAAGAAAGACATAGCCTACATTGTGGTGTAAGAAAGACATGGCCTACATTGTGGTGTAAGAAAGACAGAGTACATTGTGGTGTAAGAAAGGCATAGCCTACATTGTGGTGTAAGAAAGGCAGGGCCTACATTGTGGTGTAAGAAAGGCAGGGCCTACATTGTGGTGTAAGAGACACAGAGCCTACATTGTGGTGTAAGAAAGACGGCCTACATTGTGGTGTAAGAAAGACAGAGCCTACATTGTGGTGTAAGAAAGACAGAGCCTACATTGTGGTGTAAGAAAGACGGCCTACATTGTGGTGTAAGAAAGACAGAGCCTACATTGTGGTGTAATAAAGACAGAGCCTACATTGTGGTGTAATAAAGACATAGCCTACATTGTGGTGTAAGAAAGACAGATCCTACATTGTGGTGTAAGAAAGACAGAGCCTACATTGTGGTGTAATAAAGACAGAGCCTACATTGTGGTGTAAGAAAGACAGAGCCTACATTGTGGTGTAAGAAAGACAGAGCCTACGTTGTGGTGTAATAAAGACAGAGCCTACATTGTGGTGTAAGAAAGACATAGCCTACATTGTGGTGTAAGAAAGACAGAGCCTATGTTGTGGTGTAATAAAGGTAGAGCCTACATTGTGGTGTAATAAAGACAGAGTACATTGTGGTGTAAGAAAGACAGAGCCTACATTGTGGTGTAAGAAAGACAGAGCCTACATTGTGGTGTAAGAAAGACAGAGTACATTGTGGTGTAAGAAAGACAGAGCCTACATTGTGGTGTAAGAAAGACAGAGCCTACATTGTGGTGTAAGAAAGACAGAGTACATTGTGGTGTTAAGAAAGACAGAGTACATTGTGGTGTAAGAAAGACAGAGTACATTGTGGTGTAAGAAAGACAGAGTACATTGTGGTGTAAGAAAGACATAGTACATTGTGGTGTAAGAAAGACAGAGCCTACATTGTGGTGTAAGAAAGACAGAGCCTACATTGTGGTGTAAGAAAGACAGACCCTACATTGTGGTGTAAGAAAGGAAGAGCCTACATTGTGGTGTAAGAAAGACAGAGCCTACATTGTGGTGTAATAAAGACAGAGCCTACATTGTGGTGTAATAAAGACATAGCCTACATTGTGGTGTAAGAAAGACAGATCCTACATTGTGGTGTAAGAAAGACAGAGCCTACATTGTGGTGTAATAAAGACAGAGCCTACATTGTGGTGTAAGAAAGACAGAGCCTACATTGTGGTGTAAGAAAGACAGAGCCTACGTTGTGGTGTAATAAAGACAGAGCCTACATTGTGGTGTAAGAAAGACATAGCCTACATTGTGGTGTAAGAAAGACAGAGCCTATGTTGTGGTGTAATAAAGGCAGAGCCTACATTGTGGTGTAAGAAAGACAGAGTACATTGTGGTGTAAGAAAGACAGAGCCTACATTGTGGTGTAAGAAAGACAGAGCCTACATTGTGGTGTAAGAAAGACAGAGCCTACGTTGTGGTGTAATAAAGACAGAGCCTACATTGTGGTGTAAGAAAGACATAGCCTACATTGTGGTGTAAGAAAGACAGAGCCTATGTTGTGGTGTAATAAAGGCAGAGCCTACATTGTGGTGTAATAAAGACAGAGTACATTGTGGTGTAAGAAAGACAGAGCCTACATTGTGGTGTAAGAAAGACAGAGCCTACATTGTGGTGTAAGAAAGACAGAGTACATTGTGGTGTAAGAAAGACAGAGCCTACATTGTGGTGTAAGAAAGACAGAGCCTACATTGTGGTGTAAGAAAGACAGAGTACATTGTGGTGTTAAGAAAGACAGAGTACATTGTGGTGTAAGAAAGACAGAGTACATTGTGGTGTAAGAAAGACAGAGTACATTGTGGTGTAAGAAAGACATAGTACATTGTGGTGTAAGAAAGACAGAGCCTACATTGTGGTGTAAGAAAGACAGAGCCTACATTGTGGTGTAAGAAAGACAGACCCTACATTGTGGTGTAAGAAAGGAAGAGCCTACATTGTGGTGTAAGAAAGACAGAGCCTACATTGTGGTGTAATAAAGACAGAGCCTACATTGTGGTGTAATAAAGACATAGCCTACATTGTGGTGTAAGAAAGACAGATCCTACATTGTGGTGTAAGAAAGACAGAGCCTACATTGTGGTGTAATAAAGACAGAGCCTACATTGTGGTGTAAGAAAGACAGAGCCTACATTGTGGTGTAAGAAAGACAGAGCCTACGTTGTGGTGTAATAAAGACAGAGCCTACATTGTGGTGTAAGAAAGACATAGCCTACATTGTGGTGTAAGAAAGACAGAGCCTATGTTGTGGTGTAATAAAGGCAGAGCCTACATTGTGGTGTAAGAAAGACAGAGTACATTGTGGTGTAAGAAAGACAGAGCCTACATTGTGGTGTAAGAAAGACAGAGCCTACATTGTGGTGTAAGAAAGACAGAGTACATTGTGGTGTAAGAAAGACAGAGCCTACATTGTGGTGTAAGAAAGACAGAGCCTACATTGTGGTGTAAGAAAGACAGAGTACATTGTGGTGTTAAGAAAGACAGAGTACATTGTGGTGTAAGAAAGACAGAGTACATTGTGGTGTAAGAAAGACAGAGTACATTGTGGTGTAAGAAAGACATAGTACATTGTGGTGTAAGAAAGACAGAGCCTACATTGTGGTGTAAGAAAGACAGAGCCTACATTGTGGTGTAAGAAAGACAGACCCTACATTGTGGTGTAAGAAAGGAAGAGCCTACATTGTGGTGTAAGAAAGACAGAGCCTACATTGTGGTGTAAGAAAGACGGAGCCTACATTGTGGTGTAAGAAAGACAGAGCCTACATTGTGGTGTAAGAAAGACAGAGCCTACATTGTGGTGTAAGAAAGACAGAGTACATTGTGGTGTAAGAAAGACATAGCCTACATTGTGGTGTAAGAAAGACATAGCCTACATTGTGGTGTAAGAAAGGCAGGGCCTACATTGTGGTGTAAGAAAGGCAGGGCCTACATTGTGGTGTAAGAAAGACAGAGCCTACATTGTGGTGTAAGAGACACAGAGCCTACATTGTGGTGTAAGAAAGACGGCCTACATTGTGGTGTAAGAAAGACAGAGCCTACATTGTGGTGTAATAAAGACAGAGCCTACATTGTGGTGTAATAAAGACAGAGCCTACATTGTGGTGTAATAAAGACAGAGCCTACATTGTGGTGTAAGAAAGACAGATCCTACATTGTGGTGTAAGAAAGACAGAGCCTACATTGTGGTGTAATAAAGACAGAGCCTACATTGTGGTGTAATAAAGACAGAGCCTACATTGTGGTGTAAGAAAGACAGAGCCTACGTTGTGGTGTAATAAAGACAGAGCCTACATTGTGGTGTAAGAAAGACGGAGCCTACATTGTGGTGTAAGAAAGACAGAGCCTACGTTGTGGTGTAATAAAGGCAGAGCCTACATTGTGGTGTAATAAAGACAGAGCCTACATTGTGGTGTAAGAAAGACAGAGTACATTGTGGTGTAAGAAAGACAGAGCCTACATTGTGGTGTAAGAAAGACAGAGCCTACATTGTGGTGTAAGAAAGACAGAGTACATTGTGGTGTAAGAAAGACAGAGCCTACATTGTGGTGTAAGAAAGACAGAGCCTACATTGTGGTGTAATGAAGACAGAGCCTACATTGTGGTGTAAGAAAGACAGAGTCTACATTGTGGTGTAAGAAAGACAGAGCCTACATTGTGGTGTAAGAAAGACAGAGCCTACATTGTGGTGTAAGAAAGGCAGGGCCTACATTGTGGTGTAAGAAAGGCAGGGCCTACATTGTGGTGTAAGAAAGACAGAGCCTACATTGTGGTGTAAGAGACACAGAGCCTACATTGTGGTGTAAGAAAGACGGCCTACATTGTGGTGTAAGAAAGACAGAGCCTACATTGTGGTGTAAGAAAGACAGAGCCTACATTGTGGTGTAAGAAAGACGGCCTACATTGTGGTGTAAGAAAGACAGCCTACATTGTGGTGTAATAAAGACAGAGCCTACATTGTGGTGTAATAAAGACAGAGCCTACATTGTGGTGTAAGAAAGACGGAGCCTACATTGTGGTGTAAGAAAGACAGAGCCTACATTGTGGTGTAAGAAAGACAGAGCCTACATTGTGGTGTAAGAAAGACAGAGCCTACATTGTGGTGTAAGAAAGACAGAGCCTACATTGTGGTGTAAGAAAGACAGAGCCTACATTGTGGTGTAAGAAAGACAGAGCCTACATTGTGGTGTAAGAAAGACAGAGTACGTTGTGGTGTAAAAGAAAGACGGAGCCTACATTGTGGTGTAAGAAAGACGGAGCCTACATTGTGGTGTAAGAAAGACAGAGCCTACATTGTGGTGTAATAAAGACAGAGCCTACATTGTGGTGTAAGAGATACAGAGCCTACATTGTGGTGTAAGAAAGATGGCCTACATTGTGGTGTAAGAAAGACAGAGTACATTGTGGTGTAAGAAAGACGGAGCCTACATTGTGGTGTAAGAAAGGAAGAGCCTACATTGTGGTGTAAGAAAGACAGAGCCTACATTGTGGTGTAAGAAATAGGGGTGGGACGATACATCGATCCAGATCGATACATCGATGTAATTATCAACGATCGAATCGGATCGATGCGATGTAATGAGATCGATTCATATCGATACTCTTATTTTGAAAATCCTGTGGCGAGTCTCATAACTGATTGTTAAATGGGCATATGATATCATCTCATATCGATCGCAGGCACCTGAATCTAATCGTATCGTATTGTATCGTGAGAGACTTTGTGATATCGGCAAATATCGTATCGTTGTCCAAAGAATCGATATCGTATCGTATCATGATGCAACTGGTGATTCCCACCCCTAGTAAGAAAGACAGAGCCTACATTGTGGTGTAAGAAAGACAGAGCCTACATTGTGGTGTAAGAAAGACAGAGCCTACATTGTGGTGTAAGAAAGACGGAGCCTACATTGTGGTGTAATAAAGACAGAGCCTACATTGTGGTGTAAGAAAGACAGAGCCTACATTGTGGTGTAAGAAAGACAGAGTACATTGTGGTGTAAGAAAGACATAGCCTACATTGTGGTGTAAGAAAGACATGGCCTACATTGTGGTGTAAGAAAGACAGAGTACATTGTGGTGTAAGAAAGGCATAGCCTACATTGTGGTGTAAGAAAGGCAGGGCCTACATTGTGGTGTAAGAAAGGCAGGGCCTACATTGTGGTGTAAGAGACACAGAGCCTACATTGTGGTGTAAGAAAGACGGCCTACATTGTGGTGTAAGAAAGACAGAGCCTACATTGTGGTGTAAGAAAGACAGAGCCTACATTGTGGTGTAAGAAAGACGGCCTACATTGTGGTGTAAGAAAGACAGAGCCTACATTGTGGTGTAATAAAGACAGAGCCTACATTGTGGTGTAATAAAGACATAGCCTACATTGTGGTGTAAGAAAGACAGATCCTACATTGTGGTGTAAGAAAGACAGAGCCTACATTGTGGTGTAATAAAGACAGAGCCTACATTGTGGTGTAAGAAAGACAGAGCCTACATTGTGGTGTAAGAAAGACAGAGCCTACGTTGTGGTGTAATAAAGACAGAGCCTACATTGTGGTGTAAGAAAGACATAGCCTACATTGTGGTGTAAGAAAGACAGAGCCTATGTTGTGGTGTAATAAAGGCAGAGCCTACATTGTGGTGTAATAAAGACAGAGTACATTGTGGTGTAAGAAAGACAGAGCCTACATTGTGGTGTAAGAAAGACAGAGCCTACATTGTGGTGTAAGAAAGACAGAGTACATTGTGGTGTAAGAAAGACAGAGCCTACATTGTGGTGTAAGAAAGACAGAGCCTACATTGTGGTGTAAGAAAGACAGAGTACATTGTGGTGTTAAGAAAGACAGAGTACATTGTGGTGTAAGAAAGACAGAGTACATTGTGGTGTAAGAAAGACAGAGTACATTGTGGTGTAAGAAAGACATAGTACATTGTGGTGTAAGAAAGACAGAGCCTACATTGTGGTGTAAGAAAGACAGACCCTACATTGTGGTGTAAGAAAGGAAGAGCCTACATTGTGGTGTAAGAAAGACAGAGCCTACATTGTGGTGTAATAAAGACAGAGCCTACATTGTGGTGTAATAAAGACATAGCCTACATTGTGGTGTAAGAAAGACAGATCCTACATTGTGGTGTAAGAAAGACAGAGCCTACATTGTGGTGTAATAAAGACAGAGCCTACATTGTGGTGTAAGAAAGACAGAGCCTACATTGTGGTGTAAGAAAGACAGAGCCTACGTTGTGGTGTAATAAAGACAGAGCCTACATTGTGGTGTAAGAAAGACATAGCCTACATTGTGGTGTAAGAAAGACAGAGCCTATGTTGTGGTGTAATAAAGGCAGAGCCTACATTGTGGTGTAAGAAAGACAGAGTACATTGTGGTGTAAGAAAGACAGAGCCTACATTGTGGTGTAAGAAAGACAGAGCCTACATTGTGGTGTAAGAAAGACAGAGCCTACGTTGTGGTGTAATAAAGACAGAGCCTACATTGTGGTGTAAGAAAGACATAGCCTACATTGTGGTGTAAGAAAGACAGAGCCTATGTTGTGGTGTAATAAAGGCAGAGCCTACATTGTGGTGTAATAAAGACAGAGTACATTGTGGTGTAAGAAAGACAGAGCCTACATTGTGGTGTAAGAAAGACAGAGCCTACATTGTGGTGTAAGAAAGACAGAGTACATTGTGGTGTAAGAAAGACAGAGCCTACATTGTGGTGTAAGAAAGACAGAGCCTACATTGTGGTGTAAGAAAGACAGAGTACATTGTGGTGTTAAGAAAGACAGAGTACATTGTGGTGTAAGAAAGACAGAGTACATTGTGGTGTAAGAAAGACAGAGTACATTGTGGTGTAAGAAAGACATAGTACATTGTGGTGTAAGAAAGACAGAGCCTACATTGTGGTGTAAGAAAGACAGAGCCTACATTGTGGTGTAAGAAAGACAGACCCTACATTGTGGTGTAAGAAAGGAAGAGCCTACATTGTGGTGTAAGAAAGACAGAGCCTACATTGTGGTGTAATAAAGACAGAGCCTACATTGTGGTGTAATAAAGACATAGCCTACATTGTGGTGTAAGAAAGACAGATCCTACATTGTGGTGTAAGAAAGACAGAGCCTACATTGTGGTGTAATAAAGACAGAGCCTACATTGTGGTGTAAGAAATACAGAGCCTACATTGTGGTGTAAGAAAGACAGAGCCTACGTTGTGGTGTAATAAAGACAGAGCCTACATTGTGGTGTAAGAAAGACATAGCCTACATTGTGGTGTAAGAAAGACAGAGCCTATGTTGTGGTGTAATAAAGGCAGAGCCTACATTGTGGTGTAAGAAAGACAGAGTACATTGTGGTGTAAGAAAGACAGAGCCTACATTGTGGTGTAAGAAAGACAGAGCCTACATTGTGGTGTAAGAAAGACAGAGTACATTGTGGTGTAAGAAAGACAGAGCCTACATTGTGGTGTAAGAAAGACAGAGCCTACATTGTGGTGTAAGAAAGACAGAGTACATTGTGGTGTTAAGAAAGACAGAGTACATTGTGGTGTAAGAAAGACAGAGTACATTGTGGTGTAAGAAAGATAGAGTACATTGTGGTGTAAGAAAGACATAGTACATTGTGGTGTAAGAAAGACAGAGCCTACATTGTGGTGTAAGAAAGACAGAGCCTACATTGTGGTGTAAGAAAGACAGACCCTACATTGTGGTGTAAGAAAGGAAGAGCCTACATTGTGGTGTAAGAAAGACAGAGCCTACATTGTGGTGTAAGAAAGACAGAGCCTACATTGTGGTGTAAGAAAGACAGAGCCTACATTGTGGTGTAAGAAAGACAGAGCCTACATTGTGGTGTAAGAAAGACAGAGTACATTGTGGTGTAAGAAAGACATAGCCTACATTGTGGTGTAAGAAAGACATAGCCTACATTGTGGTGTAAGAAAGGCAGGGCCTACATTGTGGTGTAAGAAAGGCAGGGCCTACATTGTGGTGTAAGAAAGACAGAGCCTACATTGTGGTGTAAGAGACACAGAGCCTACATTGTGGTGTAAGAAAGACGGCCTACATTGTGGTGTAAGAAAGACAGAGCCTACATTGTGGTGTAATAAAGACAGAGCCTACATTGTGGTGTAATAAAGACAGAGCCTACATTGTGGTGTAATAAAGACAGAGCCTACATTGTGGTGTAAGAAAGACAGATCCTACATTGTGGTGTAAGAAAGACAGAGCCTACATTGTGGTGTAATAAAGACAGAGCCTACATTGTGGTGTAATAAAGACAGAGCCTACATTGTGGTGTAAGAAAGACAGAGCCTACGTTGTGGTGTAATAAAGACAGAGCCTACATTGTGGTGTAAGAAAGACGGAGCCTACATTGTGGTGTAAGAAAGACAGAGCCTACGTTGTGGTGTAATAAAGGCAGAGCCTACATTGTGGTGTAATAAAGACAGAGCCTACATTGTGGTGTAAGAAAGACAGAGTACATTGTGGTGTAAGAAAGACAGAGCCTACATTGTGGTGTAAGAAAGACAGAGCCTACATTGTGGTGTAAGAAAGACAGAGTACATTGTGGTGTAAGAAAGACAGAGCCTACATTGTGGTGTAAGAAAGACAGAGCCTACATTGTGGTGTAATGAAGACAGAGCCTACATTGTGGTGTAAGAAAGACAGAGTCTACATTGTGGTGTAAGAAAGACAGAGCCTACATTGTGGTGTAAGAAAGACAGAGCCTACATTGTGGTGTAAGAAAGGCAGGGCCTACATTGTGGTGTAAGAAAGGCAGGGCCTACATTGTGGTGTAAGAAAGACAGAGCCTACATTGTGGTGTAAGAGACACAGAGCCTACATTGTGGTGTAAGAAAGACGGCCTACATTGTGGTGTAAGAAAGACAGAGCCTACATTGTGGTGTAAGAAAGACAGAGCCTACATTGTGGTGTAAGAAAGACGGCCTACATTGTGGTGTAAGAAAGACAGCCTACATTGTGGTGTAATAAAGACAGAGCCTACATTGTGGTGTAATAAAGACAGAGCCTACATTGTGGTGTAAGAAAGACGGAGCCTACATTGTGGTGTAAGAAAGACAGAGCCTACATTGTGGTGTAAGAAAGACAGAGCCTACATTGTGGTGTAAGAAAGACAGAGCCTACATTGTGGTGTAAGAAAGACAGAGCCTACATTGTGGTGTAAGAAAGACAGAGCCTACATTGTGGTGTAAGAAAGACAGAGCCTACATTGTGGTGTAAGAAAGACAGAGTACGTTGTGGTGTAAAAGAAAGACGGAGCCTACATTGTGGTGTAAGAAAGACAGAGTACGTTGTGGTGTAAAAGAAAGACGGAGCCTACATTGTGGTGTAAGAAAGACGGAGCCTACATTGTGGTGTAAGAAAGACAGAGCCTACATTGTGGTGTAATAAAGACAGAGCCTACATTGTGGTGTAAGAGATACAGAGCCTACATTGTGGTGTAAGAAAGATGGCCTACATTGTGGTGTAAGAAAGACGGAGTACATTGTGGTGTAAGAAAGACGGAGCCTACATTGTGGTGTAAGAAAGGAAGAGCCTACATTGTGGTGTAAGAAAGACAGAGCCTACATTGTGGTGTAAGAAAGACAGAGCCTACATTGTGGTGTAAGAAAGACAGAGCCTACATTGTGGTGTAAGAAAGACAGAGCCTACATTGTGGTGTAAGAAAGACGGAGCCTACATTGTGGTGTAATAAAGACAGAGCCTACATTGTGGTGTAAGAAAGACAGAGCCTACATTGTGGTGTAAGAAAGACAGAGTACATTGTGGTGTAAGAAAGACATAGCCTACATTGTGGTGTAAGAAAGACATGGCCTACATTGTGGTGTAAGAAAGACAGAGCCTACATTGTGGTGTAATAAAGACAGAGCCTACATTGTGGTGTAAGAAAGACAGAGCCTACATTGTGGTGTAAGAAAGACAGAGCCTACGTTGTGGTGTAATAAAGACAGAGCCTACATTGTGGTGTAAGAAAGACATAGCCTACATTGTGGTGTAAGAAAGACAGAGCCTATGTTGTGGTGTAATAAAGGCAGAGCCTACATTGTGGTGTAAGAAAGACAGAGTACATTGTGGTGTAAGAAAGACAGAGCCTACATTGTGGTGTAAGAAAGACAGAGCCTACATTGTGGTGTAAGAAAGACAGAGCCTACGTTGTGGTGTAATAAAGACAGAGCCTACATTGTGGTGTAAGAAAGACATAGCCTACATTGTGGTGTAAGAAAGACAGAGCCTATGTTGTGGTGTAATAAAGGCAGAGCCTACATTGTGGTGTAATAAAGACAGAGTACATTGTGGTGTAAGAAAGACAGAGCCTACATTGTGGTGTAAGAAAGACAGAGCCTACATTGTGGTGTAAGAAAGACAGAGTACATTGTGGTGTAAGAAAGACAGAGCCTACATTGTGGTGTAAGAAAGACAGAGCCTACATTGTGGTGTAAGAAAGACAGAGTACATTGTGGTGTTAAGAAAGACAGAGTACATTGTGGTGTAAGAAAGACAGAGTACATTGTGGTGTAAGAAAGACAGAGTACATTGTGGTGTAAGAAAGACATAGTACATTGTGGTGTAAGAAAGACAGAGCCTACATTGTGGTGTAAGAAAGACAGAGCCTACATTGTGGTGTAAGAAAGACAGACCCTACATTGTGGTGTAAGAAAGGAAGAGCCTACATTGTGGTGTAAGAAAGACAGAGCCTACATTGTGGTGTAATAAAGACAGAGCCTACATTGTGGTGTAATAAAGACATAGCCTACATTGTGGTGTAAGAAAGACAGATCCTACATTGTGGTGTAAGAAAGACAGAGCCTACATTGTGGTGTAATAAAGACAGAGCCTACATTGTGGTGTAAGAAAGACAGAGCCTACATTGTGGTGTAAGAAAGACAGAGCCTACGTTGTGGTGTAATAAAGACAGAGCCTACATTGTGGTGTAAGAAAGACATAGCCTACATTGTGGTGTAAGAAAGACAGAGCCTATGTTGTGGTGTAATAAAGGCAGAGCCTACATTGTGGTGTAAGAAAGACAGAGTACATTGTGGTGTAAGAAAGACAGAGCCTACATTGTGGTGTAAGAAAGACAGAGCCTACATTGTGGTGTAAGAAAGACAGAGTACATTGTGGTGTAAGAAAGACAGAGCCTACATTGTGGTGTAAGAAAGACAGAGCCTACATTGTGGTGTAAGAAAGACAGAGTACATTGTGGTGTTAAGAAAGACAGAGTACATTGTGGTGTAAGAAAGACAGAGTACATTGTGGTGTAAGAAAGACAGAGTACATTGTGGTGTAAGAAAGACATAGTACATTGTGGTGTAAGAAAGACAGAGCCTACATTGTGGTGTAAGAAAGACAGAGCCTACATTGTGGTGTAAGAAAGACAGACCCTACATTGTGGTGTAAGAAAGGAAGAGCCTACATTGTGGTGTAAGAAAGACAGAGCCTACATTGTGGTGTAAGAAAGACGGAGCCTACATTGTGGTGTAAGAAAGACAGAGCCTACATTGTGGTGTAAGAAAGACAGAGCCTACATTGTGGTGTAAGAAAGACAGAGTACATTGTGGTGTAAGAAAGACATAGCCTACATTGTGGTGTAAGAAAGACATAGCCTACATTGTGGTGTAAGAAAGGCAGGGCCTACATTGTGGTGTAAGAAAGGCAGGGCCTACATTGTGGTGTAAGAAAGACAGAGCCTACATTGTGGTGTAAGAGACACAGAGCCTACATTGTGGTGTAAGAAAGACGGCCTACATTGTGGTGTAAGAAAGACAGAGCCTACATTGTGGTGTAATAAAGACAGAGCCTACATTGTGGTGTAATAAAGACAGAGCCTACATTGTGGTGTAATAAAGACAGAGCCTACATTGTGGTGTAAGAAAGACAGATCCTACATTGTGGTGTAAGAAAGACAGAGCCTACATTGTGGTGTAATAAAGACAGAGCCTACATT
The DNA here is from genome assembly GCF_963971535.1 of Notolepis coatsorum. Lineage (NCBI taxonomy): Eukaryota > Metazoa > Chordata > Actinopteri > Aulopiformes > Paralepididae > Notolepis > Notolepis coatsorum. The sequence continues at coordinate 51,509,768 of NC_140166.1, read as the reverse complement.
GTGGTGTAATAAAGACAGAGCCTACATTGTGGTGTAAGAAAGACAGAGCCTACGTTGTGGTGTAATAAAGACAGAGCCTACATTGTGGTGTAAGAAAGACGGAGCCTACATTGTGGTGTAAGAAAGACAGAGCCTACGTTGTGGTGTAATAAAGGCAGAGCCTACATTGTGGTGTAATAAAGACAGAGCCTACATTGTGGTGTAAGAAAGACAGAGTACATTGTGGTGTAAGAAAGACAGAGCCTACATTGTGGTGTAAGAAAGACAGAGCCTACATTGTGGTGTAAGAAAGACAGAGTACATTGTGGTGTAAGAAAGACAGAGCCTACATTGTGGTGTAAGAAAGACAGAGCCTACATTGTGGTGTAATGAAGACAGAGCCTACATTGTGGTGTAAGAAAGACAGAGTCTACATTGTGGTGTAAGAAAGACAGAGCCTACATTGTGGTGTAAGAAAGACAGAGCCTACATTGTGGTGTAAGAAAGGCAGGGCCTACATTGTGGTGTAAGAAAGGCAGGGCCTACATTGTGGTGTAAGAAAGACAGAGCCTACATTGTGGTGTAAGAGACACAGAGCCTACATTGTGGTGTAAGAAAGACGGCCTACATTGTGGTGTAAGAAAGACAGAGCCTACATTGTGGTGTAAGAAAGACAGAGCCTACATTGTGGTGTAAGAAAGACGGCCTACATTGTGGTGTAAGAAAGACAGCCTACATTGTGGTGTAATAAAGACAGAGCCTACATTGTGGTGTAATAAAGACAGAGCCTACATTGTGGTGTAAGAAAGACGGAGCCTACATTGTGGTGTAAGAAAGACAGAGCCTACATTGTGGTGTAAGAAAGACAGAGCCTACATTGTGGTGTAAGAAAGACAGAGCCTACATTGTGGTGTAAGAAAGACAGAGCCTACATTGTGGTGTAAGAAAGACAGAGCCTACATTGTGGTGTAAGAAAGACAGAGCCTACATTGTGGTGTAAGAAAGACAGAGTACGTTGTGGTGTAAAAGAAAGACGGAGCCTACATTGTGGTGTAAGAAAGACGGAGCCTACATTGTGGTGTAAGAAAGACAGAGCCTACATTGTGGTGTAATAAAGACAGAGCCTACATTGTGGTGTAAGAGATACAGAGCCTACATTGTGGTGTAAGAAAGATGGCCTACATTGTGGTGTAAGAAAGACAGAGTACATTGTGGTGTAAGAAAGACGGAGCCTACATTGTGGTGTAAGAAAGGAAGAGCCTACATTGTGGTGTAAGAAAGACAGAGCCTACATTGTGGTGTAAGAAATAGGGGTGGGACGATACATCGATCCAGATCGATACATCGATGTAATTATCAACGATCGAATCGGATCGATGCGATGTAATGAGATCGATTCATATCGATACTCTTATTTTGAAAATCCTGTGGCGAGTCTCATAACTGATTGTTAAATGGGCATATGATATCATCTCATATCGATCGCAGGCACCTGAATCTAATCGTATCGTATTGTATCGTGAGAGACTTTGTGATATCGGCAAATATCGTATCGTTGTCCAAAGAATCGATATCGTATCGTATCATGATGCAACTGGTGATTCCCACCCCTAGTAAGAAAGACAGAGCCTACATTGTGGTGTAAGAAAGACAGAGCCTACATTGTGGTGTAAGAAAGACAGAGCCTACATTGTGGTGTAAGAAAGACGGAGCCTACATTGTGGTGTAATAAAGACAGAGCCTACATTGTGGTGTAAGAAAGACAGAGCCTACATTGTGGTGTAAGAAAGACAGAGTACATTGTGGTGTAAGAAAGACATAGCCTACATTGTGGTGTAAGAAAGACATGGCCTACATTGTGGTGTAAGAAAGACAGAGTACATTGTGGTGTAAGAAAGGCATAGCCTACATTGTGGTGTAAGAAAGGCAGGGCCTACATTGTGGTGTAAGAAAGGCAGGGCCTACATTGTGGTGTAAGAGACACAGAGCCTACATTGTGGTGTAAGAAAGACGGCCTACATTGTGGTGTAAGAAAGACAGAGCCTACATTGTGGTGTAAGAAAGACAGAGCCTACATTGTGGTGTAAGAAAGACGGCCTACATTGTGGTGTAAGAAAGACAGAGCCTACATTGTGGTGTAATAAAGACAGAGCCTACATTGTGGTGTAATAAAGACATAGCCTACATTGTGGTGTAAGAAAGACAGATCCTACATTGTGGTGTAAGAAAGACAGAGCCTACATTGTGGTGTAATAAAGACAGAGCCTACATTGTGGTGTAAGAAAGACAGAGCCTACATTGTGGTGTAAGAAAGACAGAGCCTACGTTGTGGTGTAATAAAGACAGAGCCTACATTGTGGTGTAAGAAAGACATAGCCTACATTGTGGTGTAAGAAAGACAGAGCCTATGTTGTGGTGTAATAAAGGCAGAGCCTACATTGTGGTGTAATAAAGACAGAGTACATTGTGGTGTAAGAAAGACAGAGCCTACATTGTGGTGTAAGAAAGACAGAGCCTACATTGTGGTGTAATAAAGACAGAGCCTACATTGTGGTGTAAGAAAGACATAGCCTACATTGTGGTGTAAGAAAGACAGAGCCTATGTTGTGGTGTAATAAAGGCAGAGCCTACATTGTGGTGTAAGAAAGACAGAGTACATTGTGGTGTAAGAAAGACAGAGCCTACATTGTGGTGTAAGAAAGACAGAGCCTACATTGTGGTGTAAGAAAGACAGAGCCTACGTTGTGGTGTAATAAAGACAGAGCCTACATTGTGGTGTAAGAAAGACATAGCCTACATTGTGGTGTAAGAAAGACAGAGCCTATGTTGTGGTGTAATAAAGGCAGAGCCTACATTGTGGTGTAATAAAGACAGAGTACATTGTGGTGTAAGAAAGACAGAGCCTACATTGTGGTGTAAGAAAGACAGAGCCTACATTGTGGTGTAAGAAAGACAGAGTACATTGTGGTGTAAGAAAGACAGAGCCTACATTGTGGTGTAAGAAAGACAGAGCCTACATTGTGGTGTAAGAAAGACAGAGTACATTGTGGTGTTAAGAAAGACAGAGTACATTGTGGTGTAAGAAAGACAGAGTACATTGTGGTGTAAGAAAGACAGAGTACATTGTGGTGTAAGAAAGACATAGTACATTGTGGTGTAAGAAAGACAGAGCCTACATTGTGGTGTAAGAAAGACAGAGCCTACATTGTGGTGTAAGAAAGACAGACCCTACATTGTGGTGTAAGAAAGGAAGAGCCTACATTGTGGTGTAAGAAAGACAGAGCCTACATTGTGGTGTAATAAAGACAGAGCCTACATTGTGGTGTAATAAAGACATAGCCTACATTGTGGTGTAAGAAAGACAGATCCTACATTGTGGTGTAAGAAAGACAGAGCCTACATTGTGGTGTAATAAAGACAGAGCCTACATTGTGGTGTAAGAAATACAGAGCCTACATTGTGGTGTAAGAAAGACAGAGCCTACGTTGTGGTGTAATAAAGACAGAGCCTACATTGTGGTGTAAGAAAGACATAGCCTACATTGTGGTGTAAGAAAGACAGAGCCTATGTTGTGGTGTAATAAAGGCAGAGCCTACATTGTGGTGTAAGAAAGACAGAGTACATTGTGGTGTAAGAAAGACAGAGCCTACATTGTGGTGTAAGAAAGACAGAGCCTACATTGTGGTGTAAGAAAGACAGAGTACATTGTGGTGTAAGAAAGACAGAGCCTACATTGTGGTGTAAGAAAGACAGAGCCTACATTGTGGTGTAAGAAAGACAGAGTACATTGTGGTGTTAAGAAAGACAGAGTACATTGTGGTGTAAGAAAGACAGAGTACATTGTGGTGTAAGAAAGACAGAGTACATTGTGGTGTAAGAAAGACATAGTACATTGTGGTGTAAGAAAGACAGAGCCTACATTGTGGTGTAAGAAAGACAGAGCCTACATTGTGGTGTAAGAAAGACAGACCCTACATTGTGGTGTAAGAAAGGAAGAGCCTACATTGTGGTGTAAGAAAGACAGAGCCTACATTGTGGTGTAAGAAAGACAGAGCCTACATTGTGGTGTAAGAAAGACAGAGCCTACATTGTGGTGTAAGAAAGACAGAGCCTACATTGTGGTGTAAGAAAGACAGAGTACATTGTGGTGTAAGAAAGACATAGCCTACATTGTGGTGTAAGAAAGACATAGCCTACATTGTGGTGTAAGAAAGGCAGGGCCTACATTGTGGTGTAAGAAAGGCAGGGCCTACATTGTGGTGTAAGAAAGACAGAGCCTACATTGTGGTGTAAGAGACACAGAGCCTACATTGTGGTGTAAGAAAGACGGCCTACATTGTGGTGTAAGAAAGACAGAGCCTACATTGTGGTGTAATAAAGACAGAGCCTACATTGTGGTGTAATAAAGACAGAGCCTACATTGTGGTGTAATAAAGACAGAGCCTACATTGTGGTGTAAGAAAGACAGATCCTACATTGTGGTGTAAGAAAGACAGAGCCTACATTGTGGTGTAATAAAGACAGAGTCTACATTGTGGTGTAATAAAGACAGAGCCTACATTGTGGTGTAAGAAAGACAGAGCCTACGTTGTGGTGTAATAAAGACAGAGCCTACATTGTGGTGTAAGAAAGACGGAGCCTACATTGTTGTGTAAGAAAGACAGAGCCTACGTTGTGGTGTAATAAAGGCAGAGCCTACATTGTGGTGTAATAAAGACAGAGCCTACATTGTGGTGTAAGAAAGACAGAGTACATTGTGGTGTAAGAAAGACAGAGCCTACATTGTGGTGTAAGAAAGACAGAGCCTACATTGTGGTGTAAGAAAGACAGAGTACATTGTGGTGTAAGAAAGACAGAGCCTACATTGTGGTGTAAGAAAGACAGAGCCTACATTGTGGTGTAATGAAGACAGAGCCTACATTGTGGTGTAAGAAAGACAGAGTCTACATTGTGGTGTAAGAAAGACAGAGCCTACATTGTGGTGTAAGAAAGACAGAGCCTACATTGTGGTGTAAGAAAGGCAGGGCCTACATTGTGGTGTAAGAAAGGCAGGGCCTACATTGTGGTGTAAGAAAGACAGAGCCTACATTGTGGTGTAAGAGACACAGAGCCTACATTGTGGTGTAAGAAAGACGGCCTACATTGTGGTGTAAGAAAGACAGAGCCTACATTGTGGTGTAAGAAAGACAGAGCCTACATTGTGGTGTAAGAAAGACGGCCTACATTGTGGTGTAAGAAAGACAGCCTACATTGTGGTGTAATAAAGACAGAGCCTACATTGTGGTGTAATAAAGACAGAGCCTACATTGTGGTGTAAGAAAGACGGAGCCTACATTGTGGTGTAAGAAAGACAGAGCCTACATTGTGGTGTAAGAAAGACAGAGCCTACATTGTGGTGTAAGAAAGACAGAGCCTACATTGTGGTGTAAGAAAGACAGAGCCTACATTGTGGTGTAAGAAAGACAGAGCCTACATTGTGGTGTAAGAAAGACAGAGCCTACATTGTGGTGTAAGAAAGACAGAGTACGTTGTGGTGTAAAAGAAAGACGGAGCCTACATTGTGGTGTAAGAAAGACAGAGTACGTTGTGGTGTAAAAGAAAGACGGAGCCTACATTGTGGTGTAAGAAAGACGGAGCCTACATTGTGGTGTAAGAAAGACAGAGCCTACATTGTGGTGTAATAAAGACAGAGCCTACATTGTGGTGTAAGAGATACAGAGCCTACATTGTGGTGTAAGAAAGATGGCCTACATTGTGGTGTAAGAAAGACAGAGTACATTGTGGTGTAAGAAAGACGGAGCCTACATTGTGGTGTAAGAAAGGAAGAGCCTACATTGTGGTGTAAGAAAGACAGAGCCTACATTGTGGTGTAAGAAAGACAGAGCCTACATTGTGGTGTAAGAAAGACAGAGCCTACATTGTGGTGTAAGAAAGACAGAGCCTACATTGTGGTGTAAGAAAGACGGAGCCTACATTGTGGTGTAATAAAGACAGAGCCTACATTGTGGTGTAAGAAAGACAGAGCCTACATTGTGGTGTAAGAAAGACAGAGTACATTGTGGTGTAAGAAAGACATAGCCTACATTGTGGTGTAAGAAAGACATGGCCTACATTGTGGTGTAAGAAAGACAGAGTACATTGTGGTGTAAGAAAGGCATAGCCTACATTGTGGTGTAAGAAAGGCAGGGCCTACATTGTGGTGTAAGAAAGGCAGGGCCTACATTGTGGTGTAAGAGACACAGAGCCTACATTGTGGTGTAAGAAAGACGGCCTACATTGTGGTGTAAGAAAGACAGAGCCTACATTGTGGTGTAAGAAAGACAGAGCCTACATTGTGGTGTAAGAAAGACGGCCTACATTGTGGTGTAAGAAAGACAGAGCCTACATTGTGGTGTAATAAAGACAGAGCCTACATTGTGGTGTAATAAAGACATAGCCTACATTGTGGTGTAAGAAAGACAGATCCTACATTGTGGTGTAAGAAAGACAGAGCCTACATTGTGGTGTAATAAAGACAGAGCCTACATTGTGGTGTAAGAAAGACAGAGCCTACATTGTGGTGTAAGAAAGACAGAGCCTACGTTGTGGTGTAATAAAGACAGAGCCTACATTGTGGTGTAAGAAAGACATAGCCTACATTGTGGTGTAAGAAAGACAGAGCCTATGTTGTGGTGTAATAAAGGCAGAGCCTACATTGTGGTGTAATAAAGACAGAGTACATTGTGGTGTAAGAAAGACAGAGCCTACATTGTGGTGTAAGAAAGACAGAGCCTACATTGTGGTGTAAGAAAGACAGAGTACATTGTGGTGTAAGAAAGACAGAGCCTACATTGTGGTGTAAGAAAGACAGAGCCTACATTGTGGTGTAAGAAAGACAGAGTACATTGTGGTGTTAAGAAAGACAGAGTACATTGTGGTGTAAGAAAGACAGAGTACATTGTGGTGTAAGAAAGACAGAGTACATTGTGGTGTAAGAAAGACATAGTACATTGTGGTGTAAGAAAGACAGAGCCTACATTGTGGTGTAAGAAAGACAGAGCCTACATTGTGGTGTAAGAAAGACAGACCCTACATTGTGGTGTAAGAAAGGAAGAGCCTACATTGTGGTGTAAGAAAGACAGAGCCTACATTGTGGTGTAATAAAGACAGAGCCTACATTGTGGTGTAATAAAGACATAGCCTACATTGTGGTGTAAGAAAGACAGATCCTACATTGTGGTGTAAGAAAGACAGAGCCTACATTGTGGTGTAATAAAGACAGAGCCTACATTGTGGTGTAAGAAAGACAGAGCCTACATTGTGGTGTAAGAAAGACAGAGTACATTGTGGTGTAAGAAAGACATAGTACATTGTGGTGTAAGAAAGACAGAGCCTACATTGTGGTGTAAGAAAGACAGATCCTACATTGTGGTGTAAGAAAGACAGAGCCTACATTGTGGTGTAATAAAGACAGAGCCTACATTGTGGTGTAAGAAAGACAGAGCCTACATTGTGGTGTAAGAAAGACAGAGCCTACGTTGTGGTGTAATAAAGACAGAGCCTACATTGTGGTGTAAGAAAGACATAGCCTACATTGTGGTGTAAGAAAGACAGAGCCTATGTTGTGGTGTAATAAAGGCAGAGCCTACATTGTGGTGTAAGAAAGACAGAGTACGTTGTGGTGTAAAAGAAAGACGGAGCCTACATTGTGGTGTAAGAAAGACGGAGCCTACATTGTGGTGTAAGAAAGACAGAGCCTACATTGTGGTGTAATAAAGACAGAGCCTACATTGTGGTGTAAGAGATACAGAGCCTACATTGTGGTGTAAGAAAGATGGCCTACATTGTGGTGTAAGAAAGACAGAGTACATTGTGGTGTAAGAAAGACGGAGCCTACATTGTGGTGTAAGAAAGGAAGAGCCTACATTGTGGTGTAAGAAAGACAGAGCCTACATTGTGGTGTAAGAAATAGGGGTGGGACGATACATCGATCCAGATCGATACATCGATGTAATTATCAACGATCGAATCGGATCGATGCGATGTAATGAGATCGATTCATATCGATACTCTTATTTTGAAAATCCTGTGGCGAGTCTCATAACTGATTGTTAAATGGGCATATGATATCATCTCATATCGATCGCAGGCACCTGAATCTAATCGTATCGTATTGTATCGTGAGAGACTTTGTGATATCGGCAAATATCGTATCGTTGTCCAAAGAATCGATATCGTATCGTATCATGATGCAACTGGTGATTCCCACCCCTAGTAAGAAAGACAGAGCCTACATTGTGGTGTAAGAAAGACAGAGCCTACATTGTGGTGTAAGAAAGACAGAGCCTACATTGTGGTGTAAGAAAGACGGAGCCTACATTGTGGTGTAATAAAGACAGAGCCTACATTGTGGTGTAAGAAAGACAGAGCCTACATTGTGGTGTAAGAAAGACAGAGTACATTGTGGTGTAAGAAAGACATAGCCTACATTGTGGTGTAAGAAAGACATGGCCTACATTGTGGTGTAAGAAAGACAGAGTACATTGTGGTGTAAGAAAGGCATAGCCTACATTGTGGTGTAAGAAAGGCAGGGCCTACATTGTGGTGTAAGAAAGGCAGGGCCTACATTGTGGTGTAAGAGACACAGAGCCTACATTGTGGTGTAAGAAAGACGGCCTACATTGTGGTGTAAGAAAGACAGAGCCTACATTGTGGTGTAAGAAAGACAGAGCCTACATTGTGGTGTAAGAAAGACGGCCTACATTGTGGTGTAAGAAAGACAGAGCCTACATTGTGGTGTAATAAAGACAGAGCCTACATTGTGGTGTAATAAAGACATAGCCTACATTGTGGTGTAAGAAAGACAGATCCTACATTGTGGTGTAAGAAAGACAGAGCCTACATTGTGGTGTAATAAAGACAGAGCCTACATTGTGGTGTAAGAAAGACAGAGCCTACATTGTGGTGTAAGAAAGACAGAGCCTACGTTGTGGTGTAATAAAGACAGAGCCTACATTGTGGTGTAAGAAAGACATAGCCTACATTGTGGTGTAAGAAAGACAGAGCCTATGTTGTGGTGTAATAAAGGCAGAGCCTACATTGTGGTGTAATAAAGACAGAGTACATTGTGGTGTAAGAAAGACAGAGCCTACATTGTGGTGTAAGAAAGACAGAGCCTACATTGTGGTGTAAGAAAGACAGAGTACATTGTGGTGTAAGAAAGACAGAGCCTACATTGTGGTGTAAGAAAGACAGAGCCTACATTGTGGTGTAAGAAAGACAGAGTACATTGTGGTGTTAAGAAAGACAGAGTACATTGTGGTGTAAGAAAGACAGAGTACATTGTGGTGTAAGAAAGACAGAGTACATTGTGGTGTAAGAAAGACATAGTACATTGTGGTGTAAGAAAGACAGAGCCTACATTGTGGTGTAAGAAAGACAGAGCCTACATTGTGGTGTAAGAAAGACAGACCCTACATTGTGGTGTAAGAAAGGAAGAGCCTACATTGTGGTGTAAGAAAGACAGAGCCTACATTGTGGTGTAATAAAGACAGAGCCTACATTGTGGTGTAATAAAGACATAGCCTACATTGTGGTGTAAGAAAGACAGATCCTACATTGTGGTGTAAGAAAGACAGAGCCTACATTGTGGTGTAATAAAGACAGAGCCTACATTGTGGTGTAAGAAAGACAGAGCCTACATTGTGGTGTAAGAAAGACAGAGCCTACGTTGTGGTGTAATAAAGACAGAGCCTACATTGTGGTGTAAGAAAGACATAGCCTACATTGTGGTGTAAGAAAGACAGAGCCTATGTTGTGGTGTAATAAAGGCAGAGCCTACATTGTGGTGTAAGAAAGACAGAGTACATTGTGGTGTAAGAAAGACAGAGCCTACATTGTGGTGTAAGAAAGACAGAGCCTACATTGTGGTGTAAGAAAGACAGAGCCTACGTTGTGGTGTAATAAAGACAGAGCCTACATTGTGGTGTAAGAAAGACATAGCCTACATTGTGGTGTAAGAAAGACAGAGCCTATGTTGTGGTGTAATAAAGGCAGAGCCTACATTGTGGTGTAATAAAGACAGAGTACATTGTGGTGTAAGAAAGACAGAGCCTACATTGTGGTGTAAGAAAGACAGAGCCTACATTGTGGTGTAAGAAAGACAGAGTACATTGTGGTGTAAGAAAGACAGAGCCTACATTGTGGTGTAAGAAAGACAGAGCCTACATTGTGGTGTAAGAAAGACAGAGTACATTGTGGTGTTAAGAAAGACAGAGTACATTGTGGTGTAAGAAAGACAGAGTACATTGTGGTGTAAGAAAGACAGAGTACATTGTGGTGTAAGAAAGACATAGTACATTGTGGTGTAAGAAAGACAGAGCCTACATTGTGGTGTAAGAAAGACAGAGCCTACATTGTGGTGTAAGAAAGACAGACCCTACATTGTGGTGTAAGAAAGGAAGAGCCTACATTGTGGTGTAAGAAAGACAGAGCCTACATTGTGGTGTAATAAAGACAGAGCCTACATTGTGGTGTAATAAAGACATAGCCTACATTGTGGTGTAAGAAAGACAGATCCTACATTGTGGTGTAAGAAAGACAGAGCCTACATTGTGGTGTAATAAAGACAGAGCCTACATTGTGGTGTAAGAAATACAGAGCCTACATTGTGGTGTAAGAAAGACAGAGCCTACGTTGTGGTGTAATAAAGACAGAGCCTACATTGTGGTGTAAGAAAGACATAGCCTACATTGTGGTGTAAGAAAGACAGAGCCTATGTTGTGGTGTAATAAAGGCAGAGCCTACATTGTGGTGTAAGAAAGACAGAGTACATTGTGGTGTAAGAAAGACAGAGCCTACATTGTGGTGTAAGAAAGACAGAGCCTACATTGTGGTGTAAGAAAGACAGAGTACATTGTGGTGTAAGAAAGACAGAGCCTACATTGTGGTGTAAGAAAGACAGAGCCTACATTGTGGTGTAAGAAAGACAGAGTACATTGTGGTGTTAAGAAAGACAGAGTACATTGTGGTGTAAGAAAGACAGAGTACATTGTGGTGTAAGAAAGACAGAGTACATTGTGGTGTAAGAAAGACATAGTACATTGTGGTGTAAGAAAGACAGAGCCTACATTGTGGTGTAAGAAAGACAGAGCCTACATTGTGGTGTAAGAAAGACAGACCCTACATTGTGGTGTAAGAAAGGAAGAGCCTACATTGTGGTGTAAGAAAGACAGAGCCTACATTGTGGTGTAAGAAAGACAGAGCCTACATTGTGGTGTAAGAAAGACAGAGCCTACATTGTGGTGTAAGAAAGACAGAGCCTACATTGTGGTGTAAGAAAGACAGAGTACATTGTGGTGTAAGAAAGACATAGCCTACATTGTGGTGTAAGAAAGACATAGCCTACATTGTGGTGTAAGAAAGGCAGGGCCTACATTGTGGTGTAAGAAAGGCAGGGCCTACATTGTGGTGTAAGAAAGACAGAGCCTACATTGTGGTGTAAGAGACACAGAGCCTACATTGTGGTGTAAGAAAGACGGCCTACATTGTGGTGTAAGAAAGACAGAGCCTACATTGTGGTGTAATAAAGACAGAGCCTACATTGTGGTGTAATAAAGACAGAGCCTACATTGTGGTGTAATAAAGACAGAGCCTACATTGTGGTGTAAGAAAGACAGATCCTACATTGTGGTGTAAGAAAGACAGAGCCTACATTGTGGTGTAATAAAGACAGAGTCTACATTGTGGTGTAATAAAGACAGAGCCTACATTGTGGTGTAAGAAAGACAGAGCCTACGTTGTGGTGTAATAAAGACAGAGCCTACATTGTGGTGTAAGAAAGACGGAGCCTACATTGTGGTGTAAGAAAGACAGAGCCTACGTTGTGGTGTAATAAAGGCAGAGCCTACATTGTGGTGTAATAAAGACAGAGCCTACATTGTGGTGTAAGAAAGACAGAGTACATTGTGGTGTAAGAAAGACAGAGCCTACATTGTGGTGTAAGAAAGACAGAGCCTACATTGTGGTGTAAGAAAGACAGAGTACATTGTGGTGTAAGAAAGACAGAGCCTACATTGTGGTGTAAGAAAGACAGAGCCTACATTGTGGTGTAATGAAGACAGAGCCTACATTGTGGTGTAAGAAAGACAGAGTCTACATTGTGGTGTAAGAAAGACAGAGCCTACATTGTGGTGTAAGAAAGACAGAGCCTACATTGTGGTGTAAGAAAGGCAGGGCCTACATTGTGGTGTAAGAAAGGCAGGGCCTACATTGTGGTGTAAGAAAGACAGAGCCTACATTGTGGTGTAAGAGACACAGAGCCTACATTGTGGTGTAAGAAAGACGGCCTACATTGTGGTGTAAGAAAGACAGAGCCTACATTGTGGTGTAAGAAAGACAGAGCCTACATTGTGGTGTAAGAAAGACGGCCTACATTGTGGTGTAAGAAAGACAGCCTACATTGTGGTGTAATAAAGACAGAGCCTACATTGTGGTGTAATAAAGACAGAGCCTACATTGTGGTGTAAGAAAGACGGAGCCTACATTGTGGTGTAAGAAAGACAGAGCCTACATTGTGGTGTAAGAAAGACAGAGCCTACATTGTGGTGTAAGAAAGACAGAGCCTACATTGTGGTGTAAGAAAGACAGAGCCTACATTGTGGTGTAAGAAAGACAGAGCCTACATTGTGGTGTAAGAAAGACAGAGCCTACATTGTGGTGTAAGAAAGACAGAGTACGTTGTGGTGTAAAAGAAAGACGGAGCCTACATTGTGGTGTAAGAAAGACAGAGTACGTTGTGGTGTAAAAGAAAGACGGAGCCTACATTGTGGTGTAAGAAAGACGGAGCCTACATTGTGGTGTAAGAAAGACAGAGCCTACATTGTGGTGTAATAAAGACAGAGCCTACATTGTGGTGTAAGAGATACAGAGCCTACATTGTGGTGTAAGAAAGATGGCCTACATTGTGGTGTAAGAAAGACAGAGTACATTGTGGTGTAAGAAAGACGGAGCCTACATTGTGGTGTAAGAAAGGAAGAGCCTACATTGTGGTGTAAGAAAGACAGAGCCTACATTGTGGTGTAAGAAAGACAGAGCCTACATTGTGGTGTAAGAAAGACAGAGCCTACATTGTGGTGTAAGAAAGACAGAGCCTACATTGTGGTGTAAGAAAGACGGAGCCTACATTGTGGTGTAATAAAGACAGAGCCTACATTGTGGTGTAAGAAAGACAGAGCCTACATTGTGGTGTAAGAAAGACAGAGTACATTGTGGTGTAAGAAAGACATAGCCTACATTGTGGTGTAAGAAAGACATGGCCTACATTGTGGTGTAAGAAAGACAGAGTACATTGTGGTGTAAGAAAGGCATAGCCTACATTGTGGTGTAAGAAAGGCAGGGCCTACATTGTGGTGTAAGAAAGGCAGGGCCTACATTGTGGTGTAAGAGACACAGAGCCTACATTGTGGTGTAAGAAAGACGGCCTACATTGTGGTGTAAGAAAGACAGAGCCTACATTGTGGTGTAAGAAAGACAGAGCCTACATTGTGGTGTAAGAAAGACGGCCTACATTGTGGTGTAAGAAAGACAGAGCCTACATTGTGGTGTAATAAAGACAGAGCCTACATTGTGGTGTAATAAAGACATAGCCTACATTGTGGTGTAAGAAAGACAGATCCTACATTGTGGTGTAAGAAAGACAGAGCCTACATTGTGGTGTAATAAAGACAGAGCCTACATTGTGGTGTAAGAAAGACAGAGCCTACATTGTGGTGTAAGAAAGACAGAGCCTACGTTGTGGTGTAATAAAGACAGAGCCTACATTGTGGTGTAAGAAAGACATAGCCTACATTGTGGTGTAAGAAAGACAGAGCCTATGTTGTGGTGTAATAAAGGCAGAGCCTACATTGTGGTGTAATAAAGACAGAGTACATTGTGGTGTAAGAAAGACAGAGCCTACATTGTGGTGTAAGAAAGACAGAGCCTACATTGTGGTGTAAGAAAGACAGAGTACATTGTGGTGTAAGAAAGACAGAGCCTACATTGTGGTGTAAGAAAGACAGAGCCTACATTGTGGTGTAAGAAAGACAGAGTACATTGTGGTGTTAAGAAAGACAGAGTACATTGTGGTGTAAGAAAGACAGAGTACATTGTGGTGTAAGAAAGACAGAGTACATTGTGGTGTAAGAAAGACATAGTACATTGTGGTGTAAGAAAGACAGAGCCTACATTGTGGTGTAAGAAAGACAGAGCCTACATTGTGGTGTAAGAAAGACAGACCCTACATTGTGGTGTAAGAAAGGAAGAGCCTACATTGTGGTGTAAGAAAGACAGAGCCTACATTGTGGTGTAATAAAGACAGAGCCTACATTGTGGTGTAATAAAGACATAGCCTACATTGTGGTGTAAGAAAGACAGATCCTACATTGTGGTGTAAGAAAGACAGAGCCTACATTGTGGTGTAATAAAGACAGAGCCTACATTGTGGTGTAAGAAAGACAGAGCCTACATTGTGGTGTAAGAAAGACAGAGTACATTGTGGTGTAAGAAAGACATAGCCTACATTGTGGTGTAAGAAAGACATGGCCTACATTGTGGTGTAAGAAAGACAGAGTACATTGTGGTGTAAGAAAGGCATAGCCTACATTGTGGTGTAAGAAAGGCAGGGCCTACATTGTGGTGTAAGAAAGGCAGGGCCTACATTGTGGTGTAAGAGACACAGAGCCTACATTGTGGTGTAAGAAAGACGGCCTACATTGTGGTGTAAGAAAGACAGAGCCTACATTGTGGTGTAAGAAAGACAGAGCCTACATTGTGGTGTAAGAAAGACGGCCTACATTGTGGTGTAAGAAAGACAGAGCCTACATTGTGGTGTAATAAAGACAGAGCCTACATTGTGGTGTAATAAAGACATAGCCTACATTGTGGTGTAAGAAAGACAGATCCTACATTGTGGTGTAAGAAAGACAGAGCCTACATTGTGGTGTAATAAAGACAGAGCCTACATTGTGGTGTAAGAAAGACAGAGCCTACATTGTGGTGTAAGAAAGACAGAGCCTACGTTGTGGTGTAATAAAGACAGAGCCTACATTGTGGTGTAAGAAAGACATAGCCTACATTGTGGTGTAAGAAAGACAGAGCCTATGTTGTGGTGTAATAAAGGCAGAGCCTACATTGTGGTGTAATAAAGACAGAGTACATTGTGGTGTAAGAAAGACAGAGCCTACATTGTGGTGTAAGAAAGACAGAGCCTACATTGTGGTGTAAGAAAGACAGAGTACATTGTGGTGTAAGAAAGACAGAGCCTACATTGTGGTGTAAGAAAGACAGAGCCTACATTGTGGTGTAAGAAAGACAGAGTACATTGTGGTGTTAAGAAAGACAGAGTACATTGTGGTGTAAGAAAGACAGAGTACATTGTGGTGTAAGAAAGACAGAGTACATTGTGGTGTAAGAAAGACATAGTACATTGTGGTGTAAGAAAGACAGAGCCTACATTGTGGTGTAAGAAAGACAGAGCCTACATTGTGGTGTAAGAAAGACAGACCCTACATTGTGGTGTAAGAAAGGAAGAGCCTACATTGTGGTGTAAGAAAGACAGAGCCTACATTGTGGTGTAATAAAGACAGAGCCTACATTGTGGTGTAATAAAGACATAGCCTACATTGTGGTGTAAGAAAGACAGATCCTACATTGTGGTGTAAGAAAGACAGAGCCTACATTGTGGTGTAATAAAGACAGAGCCTACATTGTGGTGTAAGAAAGACAGAGCCTACATTGTGGTGTAAGAAAGACAGAGCCTACGTTGTGGTGTAATAAAGACAGAGCCTACATTGTGGTGTAAGAAAGACATAGCCTACATTGTGGTGTAAGAAAGACAGAGCCTATGTTGTGGTGTAATAAAGGCAGAGCCTACATTGTGGTGTAAGAAAGACAGAGTACATTGTGGTGTAAGAAAGACAGAGCCTACATTGTGGTGTAAGAAAGACAGAGCCTACATTGTGGTGTAAGAAAGACAGAGCCTACGTTGTGGTGTAATAAAGACAGAGCCTACATTGTGGTGTAAGAAAGACATAGCCTACATTGTGGTGTAAGAAAGACAGAGCCTATGTTGTGGTGTAATAAAGGCAGAGCCTACATTGTGGTGTAATAAAGACAGAGTACATTGTGGTGTAAGAAAGACAGAGCCTACATTGTGGTGTAAGAAAGACAGAGCCTACATTGTGGTGTAAGAAAGACAGAGTACATTGTGGTGTAAGAAAGACAGAGCCTACATTGTGGTGTAAGAAAGACAGAGCCTACATTGTGGTGTAAGAAAGACAGAGTACATTGTGGTGTTAAGAAAGACAGAGTACATTGTGGTGTAAGAAAGACAGAGTACATTGTGGTGTAAGAAAGACAGAGTACATTGTGGTGTAAGAAAGACATAGTACATTGTGGTGTAAGAAAGACAGAGCCTACATTGTGGTGTAAGAAAGACAGAGCCTACATTGTGGTGTAAGAAAGACAGACCCTACATTGTGGTGTAAGAAAGGAAGAGCCTACATTGTGGTGTAAGAAAGACAGAGCCTACATTGTGGTGTAAGAAAGACAGAGCCTACATTGTGGTGTAATAAAGACATAGCCTACATTGTGGTGTAAGAAAGGCAGGGCCTACATTGTGGTGTAAGAAAGGCAGGGCCTACATTGTGGTGTAAGAAAGACAGAGCCTACATTGTGGTGTAAGAGACACAGAGCCTACATTGTGGTGTAAGAAAGACGGCCTACATTGTGGTGTAAGAAAGACAGAGCCTACATTGTGGTGTAATAAAGGCAGAGCCTACATTGTGGTGTAATAAAGACAGAGCCTACATTGTGGTGTAAGAAAGACGGAGCCTACATTGTGGTGTAAGAAAGACAGAGCCTACATTGTGGTGTAAGAAAGACAGAGCCTACATTGTGGTGTAAGAAAGACAGAGCCTACATTGTGGTGTAAGAAAGACAGAGCCTACATTGTGGTGTAAGAAAGACAGAGCCTACATTGTGGTGTAAGAAAGACAGAGCCTACATTGTGGTGTAAGAAAGACAGAGTACGTTGTGGTGTAAAAGAAAGACGGAGCCTACATTGTGGTGTAAGAAAGACAGAGTACGTTGTGGTGTAAAAGAAAGACGGAGCCTACATTGTGGTGTAAGAAAGACGGAGCCTACATTGTGGTGTAAGAAAGACAGAGCCTACATTGTGGTGTAATAAAGACAGAGCCTACATTGTGGTGTAAGAGATACAGAGCCTACATTGTGGTGTAAGAAAGATGGCCTACATTGTGGTGTAAGAAAGACAGAGTACATTGTGGTGTAAGAAAGACGGAGCCTACATTGTGGTGTAAGAAAGGAAGAGCCTACATTGTGGTGTAAGAAAGACAGAGCCTACATTGTGGTGTAAGAAAGACAGAGCCTACATTGTGGTGTAAGAAAGACAGAGCCTACATTGTGGTGTAAGAAAGACAGAGCCTACATTGTGGTGTAAGAAAGACGGAGCCTACATTGTGGTGTAATAAAGACAGAGCCTACATTGTGGTGTAAGAAAGACAGAGCCTACATTGTGGTGTAAGAAAGACAGAGTACATTGTGGTGTAAGAAAGACATAGCCTACATTGTGGTGTAAGAAAGACATGGCCTACATTGTGGTGTAAGAAAGACAGAGTACATTGTGGTGTAAGAAAGGCATAGCCTACATTGTGGTGTAAGAAAGGCAGGGCCTACATTGTGGTGTAAGAAAGGCAGGGCCTACATTGTGGTGTAAGAGACACAGAGCCTACATTGTGGTGTAAGAAAGACGGCCTACATTGTGGTGTAAGAAAGACAGAGCCTACATTGTGGTGTAAGAAAGACAGAGCCTACATTGTGGTGTAAGAAAGACGGCCTACATTGTGGTGTAAGAAAGACAGAGCCTACATTGTGGTGTAATAAAGACAGAGCCTACATTGTGGTGTAATAAAGACATAGCCTACATTGTGGTGTAAGAAAGACAGATCCTACATTGTGGTGTAAGAAAGACAGAGCCTACATTGTGGTGTAATAAAGACAGAGCCTACATTGTGGTGTAAGAAAGACAGAGCCTACATTGTGGTGTAAGAAAGACAGAGCCTACGTTGTGGTGTAATAAAGACAGAGCCTACATTGTGGTGTAAGAAAGACATAGCCTACATTGTGGTGTAAGAAAGACAGAGCCTATGTTGTGGTGTAATAAAGGCAGAGCCTACATTGTGGTGTAATAAAGACAGAGTACATTGTGGTGTAAGAAAGACAGAGCCTACATTGTGGTGTAAGAAAGACAGAGCCTACATTGTGGTGTAAGAAAGACAGAGTACATTGTGGTGTAAGAAAGACAGAGCCTACATTGTGGTGTAAGAAAGACAGAGCCTACATTGTGGTGTAAGAAAGACAGAGTACATTGTGGTGTTAAGAAAGACAGAGTACATTGTGGTGTAAGAAAGACAGAGTACATTGTGGTGTAAGAAAGACAGAGTACATTGTGGTGTAAGAAAGACATAGTACATTGTGGTGTAAGAAAGACAGAGCCTACATTGTGGTGTAAGAAAGACAGAGCCTACATTGTGGTGTAAGAAAGACAGACCCTACATTGTGGTGTAAGAAAGGAAGAGCCTACATTGTGGTGTAAGAAAGACAGAGCCTACATTGTGGTGTAATAAAGACAGAGCCTACATTGTGGTGTAATAAAGACATAGCCTACATTGTGGTGTAAGAAAGACAGATCCTACATTGTGGTGTAAGAAAGACAGAGCCTACATTGTGGTGTAATAAAGACAGAGCCTACATTGTGGTGTAAGAAAGACAGAGCCTACATTGTGGTGTAAGAAAGACAGAGTACATTGTGGTGTAAGAAAGACATAGTACATTGTGGTGTAAGAAAGACAGAGCCTACATTGTGGTGTAAGAAAGACAGATCCTACATTGTGGTGTAAGAAAGACAGAGCCTACATTGTGGTGTAATAAAGACAGAGCCTACATTGTGGTGTAAGAAAGACAGAGCCTACATTGTGGTGTAAGAAAGACAGAGCCTACGTTGTGGTGTAATAAAGACAGAGCCTACATTGTGGTGTAAGAAAGACATAGCCTACATTGTGGTGTAAGAAAGACAGAGCCTATGTTGTGGTGTAATAAAGGCAGAGCCTACATTGTGGTGTAAGAAAGACAGAGTACGTTGTGGTGTAAAAGAAAGACGGAGCCTACATTGTGGTGTAAGAAAGACGGAGCCTACATTGTGGTGTAAGAAAGACAGAGCCTACATTGTGGTGTAATAAAGACAGAGCCTACATTGTGGTGTAAGAGATACAGAGCCTACATTGTGGTGTAAGAAAGATGGCCTACATTGTGGTGTAAGAAAGACAGAGTACATTGTGGTGTAAGAAAGACGGAGCCTACATTGTGGTGTAAGAAAGGAAGAGCCTACATTGTGGTGTAAGAAAGACAGAGCCTACATTGTGGTGTAAGAAATAGGGGTGGGACGATACATCGATCCAGATCGATACATCGATGTAATTATCAACGATCGAATCGGATCGATGCGATGTAATGAGATCGATTCATATCGATACTCTTATTTTGAAAATCCTGTGGCGAGTCTCATAACTGATTGTTAAATGGGCATATGATATCATCTCATATCGATCGCAGGCACCTGAATCTAATCGTATCGTATTGTATCGTGAGAGACTTTGTGATATCGGCAAATATCGTATCGTTGTCCAAAGAATCGATATCGTATCGTATCATGATGCAACTGGTGATTCCCACCCCTAGTAAGAAAGACAGAGCCTACATTGTGGTGTAAGAAAGACAGAGCCTACATTGTGGTGTAAGAAAGACAGAGCCTACATTGTGGTGTAAGAAAGACGGAGCCTACATTGTGGTGTAATAAAGACAGAGCCTACATTGTGGTGTAAGAAAGACA
Source organism: Notolepis coatsorum (assembly GCF_963971535.1). Lineage (NCBI taxonomy): Eukaryota > Metazoa > Chordata > Actinopteri > Aulopiformes > Paralepididae > Notolepis > Notolepis coatsorum. The sequence goes on along the minus strand of NC_140166.1, from coordinate 51,489,862 downwards.
GAGCCTACATTGTGGTGTAAGAAAGACAGAGTACATTGTGGTGTAAGAAAGACATAGCCTACATTGTGGTGTAAGAAAGACATGGCCTACATTGTGGTGTAAGAAAGACAGAGTACATTGTGGTGTAAGAAAGGCATAGCCTACATTGTGGTGTAAGAAAGGCAGGGCCTACATTGTGGTGTAAGAAAGGCAGGGCCTACATTGTGGTGTAAGAGACACAGAGCCTACATTGTGGTGTAAGAAAGACGGCCTACATTGTGGTGTAAGAAAGACAGAGCCTACATTGTGGTGTAAGAAAGACAGAGCCTACATTGTGGTGTAAGAAAGACGGCCTACATTGTGGTGTAAGAAAGACAGAGCCTACATTGTGGTGTAATAAAGACAGAGCCTACATTGTGGTGTAATAAAGACATAGCCTACATTGTGGTGTAAGAAAGACAGATCCTACATTGTGGTGTAAGAAAGACAGAGCCTACATTGTGGTGTAATAAAGACAGAGCCTACATTGTGGTGTAAGAAAGACAGAGCCTACATTGTGGTGTAAGAAAGACAGAGCCTACGTTGTGGTGTAATAAAGACAGAGCCTACATTGTGGTGTAAGAAAGACATAGCCTACATTGTGGTGTAAGAAAGACAGAGCCTATGTTGTGGTGTAATAAAGGCAGAGCCTACATTGTGGTGTAATAAAGACAGAGTACATTGTGGTGTAAGAAAGACAGAGCCTACATTGTGGTGTAAGAAAGACAGAGCCTACATTGTGGTGTAAGAAAGACAGAGTACATTGTGGTGTAAGAAAGACAGAGCCTACATTGTGGTGTAAGAAAGACAGAGCCTACATTGTGGTGTAAGAAAGACAGAGTACATTGTGGTGTTAAGAAAGACAGAGTACATTGTGGTGTAAGAAAGACAGAGTACATTGTGGTGTAAGAAAGACAGAGTACATTGTGGTGTAAGAAAGACATAGTACATTGTGGTGTAAGAAAGACAGAGCCTACATTGTGGTGTAAGAAAGACAGAGCCTACATTGTGGTGTAAGAAAGACAGACCCTACATTGTGGTGTAAGAAAGGAAGAGCCTACATTGTGGTGTAAGAAAGACAGAGCCTACATTGTGGTGTAATAAAGACAGAGCCTACATTGTGGTGTAATAAAGACATAGCCTACATTGTGGTGTAAGAAAGACAGATCCTACATTGTGGTGTAAGAAAGACAGAGCCTACATTGTGGTGTAATAAAGACAGAGCCTACATTGTGGTGTAAGAAAGACAGAGCCTACATTGTGGTGTAAGAAAGACAGAGCCTACGTTGTGGTGTAATAAAGACAGAGCCTACATTGTGGTGTAAGAAAGACATAGCCTACATTGTGGTGTAAGAAAGACAGAGCCTATGTTGTGGTGTAATAAAGGCAGAGCCTACATTGTGGTGTAAGAAAGACAGAGTACATTGTGGTGTAAGAAAGACAGAGCCTACATTGTGGTGTAAGAAAGACAGAGCCTACATTGTGGTGTAAGAAAGACAGAGCCTACGTTGTGGTGTAATAAAGACAGAGCCTACATTGTGGTGTAAGAAAGACATAGCCTACATTGTGGTGTAAGAAAGACAGAGCCTATGTTGTGGTGTAATAAAGGCAGAGCCTACATTGTGGTGTAATAAAGACAGAGTACATTGTGGTGTAAGAAAGACAGAGCCTACATTGTGGTGTAAGAAAGACAGAGCCTACATTGTGGTGTAAGAAAGACAGAGTACATTGTGGTGTAAGAAAGACAGAGCCTACATTGTGGTGTAAGAAAGACAGAGCCTACATTGTGGTGTAAGAAAGACAGAGTACATTGTGGTGTTAAGAAAGACAGAGTACATTGTGGTGTAAGAAAGACAGAGTACATTGTGGTGTAAGAAAGACAGAGTACATTGTGGTGTAAGAAAGACATAGTACATTGTGGTGTAAGAAAGACAGAGCCTACATTGTGGTGTAAGAAAGACAGAGCCTACATTGTGGTGTAAGAAAGACAGACCCTACATTGTGGTGTAAGAAAGGAAGAGCCTACATTGTGGTGTAAGAAAGACAGAGCCTACATTGTGGTGTAATAAAGACAGAGCCTACATTGTGGTGTAATAAAGACATAGCCTACATTGTGGTGTAAGAAAGACAGATCCTACATTGTGGTGTAAGAAAGACAGAGCCTACATTGTGGTGTAATAAAGACAGAGCCTACATTGTGGTGTAAGAAATACAGAGCCTACATTGTGGTGTAAGAAAGACAGAGCCTACGTTGTGGTGTAATAAAGACAGAGCCTACATTGTGGTGTAAGAAAGACATAGCCTACATTGTGGTGTAAGAAAGACAGAGCCTATGTTGTGGTGTAATAAAGGCAGAGCCTACATTGTGGTGTAAGAAAGACAGAGTACATTGTGGTGTAAGAAAGACAGAGCCTACATTGTGGTGTAAGAAAGACAGAGCCTACATTGTGGTGTAAGAAAGACAGAGTACATTGTGGTGTAAGAAAGACAGAGCCTACATTGTGGTGTAAGAAAGACAGAGCCTACATTGTGGTGTAAGAAAGACAGAGTACATTGTGGTGTTAAGAAAGACAGAGTACATTGTGGTGTAAGAAAGACAGAGTACATTGTGGTGTAAGAAAGACAGAGTACATTGTGGTGTAAGAAAGACATAGTACATTGTGGTGTAAGAAAGACAGAGCCTACATTGTGGTGTAAGAAAGACAGAGCCTACATTGTGGTGTAAGAAAGACAGACCCTACATTGTGGTGTAAGAAAGGAAGAGCCTACATTGTGGTGTAAGAAAGACAGAGCCTACATTGTGGTGTAAGAAAGACAGAGCCTACATTGTGGTGTAAGAAAGACAGAGCCTACATTGTGGTGTAAGAAAGACAGAGCCTACATTGTGGTGTAAGAAAGACAGAGTACATTGTGGTGTAAGAAAGACATAGCCTACATTGTGGTGTAAGAAAGACATAGCCTACATTGTGGTGTAAGAAAGGCAGGGCCTACATTGTGGTGTAAGAAAGGCAGGGCCTACATTGTGGTGTAAGAAAGACAGAGCCTACATTGTGGTGTAAGAGACACAGAGCCTACATTGTGGTGTAAGAAAGACGGCCTACATTGTGGTGTAAGAAAGACAGAGCCTACATTGTGGTGTAATAAAGACAGAGCCTACATTGTGGTGTAATAAAGACAGAGCCTACATTGTGGTGTAATAAAGACAGAGCCTACATTGTGGTGTAAGAAAGACAGATCCTACATTGTGGTGTAAGAAAGACAGAGCCTACATTGTGGTGTAATAAAGACAGAGTCTACATTGTGGTGTAATAAAGACAGAGCCTACATTGTGGTGTAAGAAAGACAGAGCCTACGTTGTGGTGTAATAAAGACAGAGCCTACATTGTGGTGTAAGAAAGACGGAGCCTACATTGTGGTGTAAGAAAGACAGAGCCTACGTTGTGGTGTAATAAAGGCAGAGCCTACATTGTGGTGTAATAAAGACAGAGCCTACATTGTGGTGTAAGAAAGACAGAGTACATTGTGGTGTAAGAAAGACAGAGCCTACATTGTGGTGTAAGAAAGACAGAGCCTACATTGTGGTGTAAGAAAGACAGAGTACATTGTGGTGTAAGAAAGACAGAGCCTACATTGTGGTGTAAGAAAGACAGAGCCTACATTGTGGTGTAATGAAGACAGAGCCTACATTGTGGTGTAAGAAAGACAGAGTCTACATTGTGGTGTAAGAAAGACAGAGCCTACATTGTGGTGTAAGAAAGACAGAGCCTACATTGTGGTGTAAGAAAGGCAGGGCCTACATTGTGGTGTAAGAAAGGCAGGGCCTACATTGTGGTGTAAGAAAGACAGAGCCTACATTGTGGTGTAAGAGACACAGAGCCTACATTGTGGTGTAAGAAAGACGGCCTACATTGTGGTGTAAGAAAGACAGAGCCTACATTGTGGTGTAAGAAAGACAGAGCCTACATTGTGGTGTAAGAAAGACGGCCTACATTGTGGTGTAAGAAAGACAGCCTACATTGTGGTGTAATAAAGACAGAGCCTACATTGTGGTGTAATAAAGACAGAGCCTACATTGTGGTGTAAGAAAGACGGAGCCTACATTGTGGTGTAAGAAAGACAGAGCCTACATTGTGGTGTAAGAAAGACAGAGCCTACATTGTGGTGTAAGAAAGACAGAGCCTACATTGTGGTGTAAGAAAGACAGAGCCTACATTGTGGTGTAAGAAAGACAGAGCCTACATTGTGGTGTAAGAAAGACAGAGCCTACATTGTGGTGTAAGAAAGACAGAGTACGTTGTGGTGTAAAAGAAAGACGGAGCCTACATTGTGGTGTAAGAAAGACAGAGTACGTTGTGGTGTAAAAGAAAGACGGAGCCTACATTGTGGTGTAAGAAAGACGGAGCCTACATTGTGGTGTAAGAAAGACAGAGCCTACATTGTGGTGTAATAAAGACAGAGCCTACATTGTGGTGTAAGAGATACAGAGCCTACATTGTGGTGTAAGAAAGATGGCCTACATTGTGGTGTAAGAAAGACAGAGTACATTGTGGTGTAAGAAAGACGGAGCCTACATTGTGGTGTAAGAAAGGAAGAGCCTACATTGTGGTGTAAGAAAGACAGAGCCTACATTGTGGTGTAAGAAAGACAGAGCCTACATTGTGGTGTAAGAAAGACAGAGCCTACATTGTGGTGTAAGAAAGACAGAGCCTACATTGTGGTGTAAGAAAGACGGAGCCTACATTGTGGTGTAATAAAGACAGAGCCTACATTGTGGTGTAAGAAAGACAGAGCCTACATTGTGGTGTAAGAAAGACAGAGTACATTGTGGTGTAAGAAAGACATAGCCTACATTGTGGTGTAAGAAAGACATGGCCTACATTGTGGTGTAAGAAAGACAGAGTACATTGTGGTGTAAGAAAGGCATAGCCTACATTGTGGTGTAAGAAAGGCAGGGCCTACATTGTGGTGTAAGAAAGGCAGGGCCTACATTGTGGTGTAAGAGACACAGAGCCTACATTGTGGTGTAAGAAAGACGGCCTACATTGTGGTGTAAGAAAGACAGAGCCTACATTGTGGTGTAAGAAAGACAGAGCCTACATTGTGGTGTAAGAAAGACGGCCTACATTGTGGTGTAAGAAAGACAGAGCCTACATTGTGGTGTAATAAAGACAGAGCCTACATTGTGGTGTAATAAAGACATAGCCTACATTGTGGTGTAAGAAAGACAGATCCTACATTGTGGTGTAAGAAAGACAGAGCCTACATTGTGGTGTAATAAAGACAGAGCCTACATTGTGGTGTAAGAAAGACAGAGCCTACATTGTGGTGTAAGAAAGACAGAGCCTACGTTGTGGTGTAATAAAGACAGAGCCTACATTGTGGTGTAAGAAAGACATAGCCTACATTGTGGTGTAAGAAAGACAGAGCCTATGTTGTGGTGTAATAAAGGCAGAGCCTACATTGTGGTGTAATAAAGACAGAGTACATTGTGGTGTAAGAAAGACAGAGCCTACATTGTGGTGTAAGAAAGACAGAGCCTACATTGTGGTGTAAGAAAGACAGAGTACATTGTGGTGTAAGAAAGACAGAGCCTACATTGTGGTGTAAGAAAGACAGAGCCTACATTGTGGTGTAAGAAAGACAGAGTACATTGTGGTGTTAAGAAAGACAGAGTACATTGTGGTGTAAGAAAGACAGAGTACATTGTGGTGTAAGAAAGACAGAGTACATTGTGGTGTAAGAAAGACATAGTACATTGTGGTGTAAGAAAGACAGAGCCTACATTGTGGTGTAAGAAAGACAGAGCCTACATTGTGGTGTAAGAAAGACAGACCCTACATTGTGGTGTAAGAAAGGAAGAGCCTACATTGTGGTGTAAGAAAGACAGAGCCTACATTGTGGTGTAATAAAGACAGAGCCTACATTGTGGTGTAATAAAGACATAGCCTACATTGTGGTGTAAGAAAGACAGATCCTACATTGTGGTGTAAGAAAGACAGAGCCTACATTGTGGTGTAATAAAGACAGAGCCTACATTGTGGTGTAAGAAAGACAGAGCCTACATTGTGGTGTAAGAAAGACAGAGTACATTGTGGTGTAAGAAAGACATAGCCTACATTGTGGTGTAAGAAAGACATGGCCTACATTGTGGTGTAAGAAAGACAGAGTACATTGTGGTGTAAGAAAGGCATAGCCTACATTGTGGTGTAAGAAAGGCAGGGCCTACATTGTGGTGTAAGAAAGGCAGGGCCTACATTGTGGTGTAAGAGACACAGAGCCTACATTGTGGTGTAAGAAAGACGGCCTACATTGTGGTGTAAGAAAGACAGAGCCTACATTGTGGTGTAAGAAAGACAGAGCCTACATTGTGGTGTAAGAAAGACGGCCTACATTGTGGTGTAAGAAAGACAGAGCCTACATTGTGGTGTAATAAAGACAGAGCCTACATTGTGGTGTAATAAAGACATAGCCTACATTGTGGTGTAAGAAAGACAGATCCTACATTGTGGTGTAAGAAAGACAGAGCCTACATTGTGGTGTAATAAAGACAGAGCCTACATTGTGGTGTAAGAAAGACAGAGCCTACATTGTGGTGTAAGAAAGACAGAGCCTACGTTGTGGTGTAATAAAGACAGAGCCTACATTGTGGTGTAAGAAAGACATAGCCTACATTGTGGTGTAAGAAAGACAGAGCCTATGTTGTGGTGTAATAAAGGCAGAGCCTACATTGTGGTGTAATAAAGACAGAGTACATTGTGGTGTAAGAAAGACAGAGCCTACATTGTGGTGTAAGAAAGACAGAGCCTACATTGTGGTGTAAGAAAGACAGAGTACATTGTGGTGTAAGAAAGACAGAGCCTACATTGTGGTGTAAGAAAGACAGAGCCTACATTGTGGTGTAAGAAAGACAGAGTACATTGTGGTGTTAAGAAAGACAGAGTACATTGTGGTGTAAGAAAGACAGAGTACATTGTGGTGTAAGAAAGACAGAGTACATTGTGGTGTAAGAAAGACATAGTACATTGTGGTGTAAGAAAGACAGAGCCTACATTGTGGTGTAAGAAAGACAGAGCCTACATTGTGGTGTAAGAAAGACAGACCCTACATTGTGGTGTAAGAAAGGAAGAGCCTACATTGTGGTGTAAGAAAGACAGAGCCTACATTGTGGTGTAATAAAGACAGAGCCTACATTGTGGTGTAATAAAGACATAGCCTACATTGTGGTGTAAGAAAGACAGATCCTACATTGTGGTGTAAGAAAGACAGAGCCTACATTGTGGTGTAATAAAGACAGAGCCTACATTGTGGTGTAAGAAAGACAGAGCCTACATTGTGGTGTAAGAAAGACAGAGCCTACGTTGTGGTGTAATAAAGACAGAGCCTACATTGTGGTGTAAGAAAGACATAGCCTACATTGTGGTGTAAGAAAGACAGAGCCTATGTTGTGGTGTAATAAAGGCAGAGCCTACATTGTGGTGTAAGAAAGACAGAGTACATTGTGGTGTAAGAAAGACAGAGCCTACATTGTGGTGTAAGAAAGACAGAGCCTACATTGTGGTGTAAGAAAGACAGAGCCTACGTTGTGGTGTAATAAAGACAGAGCCTACATTGTGGTGTAAGAAAGACATAGCCTACATTGTGGTGTAAGAAAGACAGAGCCTATGTTGTGGTGTAATAAAGGCAGAGCCTACATTGTGGTGTAATAAAGACAGAGTACATTGTGGTGTAAGAAAGACAGAGCCTACATTGTGGTGTAAGAAAGACAGAGCCTACATTGTGGTGTAAGAAAGACAGAGTACATTGTGGTGTAAGAAAGACAGAGCCTACATTGTGGTGTAAGAAAGACAGAGCCTACATTGTGGTGTAAGAAAGACAGAGTACATTGTGGTGTTAAGAAAGACAGAGTACATTGTGGTGTAAGAAAGACAGAGTACATTGTGGTGTAAGAAAGACAGAGTACATTGTGGTGTAAGAAAGACATAGTACATTGTGGTGTAAGAAAGACAGAGCCTACATTGTGGTGTAAGAAAGACAGAGCCTACATTGTGGTGTAAGAAAGACAGACCCTACATTGTGGTGTAAGAAAGGAAGAGCCTACATTGTGGTGTAAGAAAGACAGAGCCTACATTGTGGTGTAAGAAAGACAGAGCCTACATTGTGGTGTAATAAAGACATAGCCTACATTGTGGTGTAAGAAAGGCAGGGCCTACATTGTGGTGTAAGAAAGGCAGGGCCTACATTGTGGTGTAAGAAAGACAGAGCCTACATTGTGGTGTAAGAGACACAGAGCCTACATTGTGGTGTAAGAAAGACGGCCTACATTGTGGTGTAAGAAAGACAGAGCCTACATTGTGGTGTAATAAAGACAGAGCCTACATTGTGGTGTAATAAAGACAGAGCCTACATTGTGGTGTAATAAAGACAGAGCCTACATTGTGGTGTAAGAAAGACAGATCCTACATTGTGGTGTAAGAAAGACAGAGCCTACATTGTGGTGTAATAAAGACAGAGCCTACATTGTGGTGTAATAAAGACAGAGCCTACATTGTGGTGTAAGAAAGACAGAGCCTACGTTGTGGTGTAATAAAGACAGAGCCTACATTGTGGTGTAAGAAAGACGGAGCCTACATTGTGGTGTAAGAAAGACAGAGCCTACGTTGTGGTGTAATAAAGGCAGAGCCTACATTGTGGTGTAATAAAGACAGAGCCTACATTGTGGTGTAAGAAAGACAGAGTACATTGTGGTGTAAGAAAGACAGAGCCTACATTGTGGTGTAAGAAAGACAGAGCCTACATTGTGGTGTAAGAAAGACAGAGTACATTGTGGTGTAAGAAAGACAGAGCCTACATTGTGGTGTAAGAAAGACAGAGCCTACATTGTGGTGTAATGAAGACAGAGCCTACATTGTGGTGTAAGAAAGACAGAGTCTACATTGTGGTGTAAGAAAGACAGAGCCTACATTGTGGTGTAAGAAAGACAGAGCCTACATTGTGGTGTAAGAAAGGCAGGGCCTACATTGTGGTGTAAGAAAGGCAGGGCCTACATTGTGGTGTAAGAAAGACAGAGCCTACATTGTGGTGTAAGAGACACAGAGCCTACATTGTGGTGTAAGAAAGACGGCCTACATTGTGGTGTAAGAAAGACAGAGCCTACATTGTGGTGTAAGAAAGACAGAGCCTACATTGTGGTGTAAGAAAGACGGCCTACATTGTGGTGTAAGAAAGACAGCCTACATTGTGGTGTAATAAAGACAGAGCCTACATTGTGGTGTAATAAAGACAGAGCCTACATTGTGGTGTAAGAAAGACGGAGCCTACATTGTGGTGTAAGAAAGACAGAGCCTACATTGTGGTGTAAGAAAGACAGAGCCTACATTGTGGTGTAAGAAAGACAGAGCCTACATTGTGGTGTAAGAAAGACAGAGCCTACATTGTGGTGTAAGAAAGACAGAGCCTACATTGTGGTGTAAGAAAGACAGAGCCTACATTGTGGTGTAAGAAAGACAGAGTACGTTGTGGTGTAAAAGAAAGACGGAGCCTACATTGTGGTGTAAGAAAGACAGAGTACGTTGTGGTGTAAAAGAAAGACGGAGCCTACATTGTGGTGTAAGAAAGACGGAGCCTACATTGTGGTGTAAGAAAGACAGAGCCTACATTGTGGTGTAATAAAGACAGAGCCTACATTGTGGTGTAAGAGATACAGAGCCTACATTGTGGTGTAAGAAAGATGGCCTACATTGTGGTGTAAGAAAGACAGAGTACATTGTGGTGTAAGAAAGACGGAGCCTACATTGTGGTGTAAGAAAGGAAGAGCCTACATTGTGGTGTAAGAAAGACAGAGCCTACATTGTGGTGTAAGAAAGACAGAGCCTACATTGTGGTGTAAGAAAGACAGAGTCTACATTGTGGTGTAAGAAAGACAGAGCCTACATTGTGGTGTAAGAAAGACGGAGCCTACATTGTGGTGTAATAAAGACAGAGCCTACATTGTGGTGTAAGAAAGACAGAGCCTACATTGTGGTGTAAGAAAGACAGAGTACATTGTGGTGTAAGAAAGACATAGCCTACATTGTGGTGTAAGAAAGACATGGCCTACATTGTGGTGTAAGAAAGACAGAGTACATTGTGGTGTAAGAAAGGCATAGCCTACATTGTGGTGTAAGAAAGGCAGGGCCTACATTGTGGTGTAAGAAAGGCAGGGCCTACATTGTGGTGTAAGAGACACAGAGCCTACATTGTGGTGTAAGAAAGACGGCCTACATTGTGGTGTAAGAAAGACAGAGCCTACATTGTGGTGTAAGAAAGATAGAGCCTACATTGTGGTGTAAGAAAGACGGCCTACATTGTGGTGTAAGAAAGACAGAGCCTACATTGTGGTGTAATAAAGACAGAGCCTACATTGTGGTGTAATAAAGACATAGCCTACATTGTGGTGTAAGAAAGACAGATCCTACATTGTGGTGTAAGAAAGACAGAGCCTACATTGTGGTGTAATAAAGACAGAGCCTACATTGTGGTGTAAGAAAGACAGAGCCTACATTGTGGTGTAAGAAAGACAGAGCCTACGTTGTGGTGTAATAAAGACAGAGCCTACATTGTGGTGTAAGAAAGACATAGCCTACATTGTGGTGTAAGAAAGACAGAGCCTATGTTGTGGTGTAATAAAGGCAGAGCCTACATTGTGGTGTAATAAAGACAGAGTACATTGTGGTGTAAGAAAGACAGAGCCTACATTGTGGTGTAAGAAAGACAGAGCCTACATTGTGGTGTAAGAAAGACAGAGTACATTGTGGTGTAAGAAAGACAGAGCCTACATTGTGGTGTAAGAAAGACAGAGCCTACATTGTGGTGTAAGAAAGACAGAGTACATTGTGGTGTTAAGAAAGACAGAGTACATTGTGGTGTAAGAAAGACAGAGTACATTGTGGTGTAAGAAAGACAGAGTACATTGTGGTGTAAGAAAGACATAGTACATTGTGGTGTAAGAAAGACAGAGCCTACATTGTGGTGTAAGAAAGACAGAGCCTACATTGTGGTGTAAGAAAGACAGACCCTACATTGTGGTGTAAGAAAGGAAGAGCCTACATTGTGGTGTAAGAAAGACAGAGCCTACATTGTGGTGTAATAAAGACAGAGCCTACATTGTGGTGTAATAAAGACATAGCCTACATTGTGGTGTAAGAAAGACAGATCCTACATTGTGGTGTAAGAAAGACAGAGCCTACATTGTGGTGTAATAAAGACAGAGCCTACATTGTGGTGTAAGAAAGACAGAGCCTACATTGTGGTGTAAGAAAGACAGAGTACATTGTGGTGTAAGAAAGACATAGCCTACATTGTGGTGTAAGAAAGACATGGCCTACATTGTGGTGTAAGAAAGACAGAGTACATTGTGGTGTAAGAAAGGCATAGCCTACATTGTGGTGTAAGAAAGGCAGGGCCTACATTGTGGTGTAAGAAAGGCAGGGCCTACATTGTGGTGTAAGAGACACAGAGCCTACATTGTGGTGTAAGAAAGACGGCCTACATTGTGGTGTAAGAAAGACAGAGCCTACATTGTGGTGTAAGAAAGACAGAGCCTACATTGTGGTGTAAGAAAGACGGCCTACATTGTGGTGTAAGAAAGACAGAGCCTACATTGTGGTGTAATAAAGACAGAGCCTACATTGTGGTGTAATAAAGACATAGCCTACATTGTGGTGTAAGAAAGACAGATCCTACATTGTGGTGTAAGAAAGACAGAGCCTACATTGTGGTGTAATAAAGACAGAGCCTACATTGTGGTGTAAGAAAGACAGAGCCTACATTGTGGTGTAAGAAAGACAGAGCCTACGTTGTGGTGTAATAAAGACAGAGCCTACATTGTGGTGTAAGAAAGACATAGCCTACATTGTGGTGTAAGAAAGACAGAGCCTATGTTGTGGTGTAATAAAGGCAGAGCCTACATTGTGGTGTAATAAAGACAGAGTACATTGTGGTGTAAGAAAGACAGAGCCTACATTGTGGTGTAAGAAAGACAGAGCCTACATTGTGGTGTAAGAAAGACAGAGTACATTGTGGTGTAAGAAAGACAGAGCCTACATTGTGGTGTAAGAAAGACAGAGCCTACATTGTGGTGTAAGAAAGACAGAGTACATTGTGGTGTTAAGAAAGACAGAGTACATTGTGGTGTAAGAAAGACAGAGTACATTGTGGTGTAAGAAAGACAGAGTACATTGTGGTGTAAGAAAGACATAGTACATTGTGGTGTAAGAAAGACAGAGCCTACATTGTGGTGTAAGAAAGACAGAGCCTACATTGTGGTGTAAGAAAGACAGACCCTACATTGTGGTGTAAGAAAGGAAGAGCCTACATTGTGGTGTAAGAAAGACAGAGCCTACATTGTGGTGTAATAAAGACAGAGCCTACATTGTGGTGTAATAAAGACATAGCCTACATTGTGGTGTAAGAAAGACAGATCCTACATTGTGGTGTAAGAAAGACAGAGCCTACATTGTGGTGTAATAAAGACAGAGCCTACATTGTGGTGTAAGAAAGACAGAGCCTACATTGTGGTGTAAGAAAGACAGAGCCTACGTTGTGGTGTAATAAAGACAGAGCCTACATTGTGGTGTAAGAAAGACATAGCCTACATTGTGGTGTAAGAAAGACAGAGCCTATGTTGTGGTGTAATAAAGGCAGAGCCTACATTGTGGTGTAAGAAAGACAGAGTACATTGTGGTGTAAGAAAGACAGAGCCTACATTGTGGTGTAAGAAAGACAGAGCCTACATTGTGGTGTAAGAAAGACAGAGCCTACGTTGTGGTGTAATAAAGACAGAGCCTACATTGTGGTGTAAGAAAGACATAGCCTACATTGTGGTGTAAGAAAGACAGAGCCTATGTTGTGGTGTAATAAAGGCAGAGCCTACATTGTGGTGTAATAAAGACAGAGTACATTGTGGTGTAAGAAAGACAGAGCCTACATTGTGGTGTAAGAAAGACAGAGCCTACATTGTGGTGTAAGAAAGACAGAGTACATTGTGGTGTAAGAAAGACAGAGCCTACATTGTGGTGTAAGAAAGACAGAGCCTACATTGTGGTGTAAGAAAGACAGAGTACATTGTGGTGTTAAGAAAGACAGAGTACATTGTGGTGTAAGAAAGACAGAGTACATTGTGGTGTAAGAAAGACAGAGTACATTGTGGTGTAAGAAAGACATAGTACATTGTGGTGTAAGAAAGACAGAGCCTACATTGTGGTGTAAGAAAGACAGAGCCTACATTGTGGTGTAAGAAAGACAGACCCTACATTGTGGTGTAAGAAAGGAAGAGCCTACATTGTGGTGTAAGAAAGACAGAGCCTACATTGTGGTGTAATAAAGACAGAGCCTACATTGTGGTGTAATAAAGACATAGCCTACATTGTGGTGTAAGAAAGACAGATCCTACATTGTGGTGTAAGAAAGACAGAGCCTACATTGTGGTGTAATAAAGACAGAGCCTACATTGTGGTGTAAGAAAGACAGAGCCTACATTGTGGTGTAAGAAAGACAGAGCCTACGTTGTGGTGTAATAAAGACAGAGCCTACATTGTGGTGTAAGAAAGACATAGCCTACATTGTGGTGTAAGAAAGACAGAGCCTATGTTGTGGTGTAATAAAGGCAGAGCCTACATTGTGGTGTAAGAAAGACAGAGTACATTGTGGTGTAAGAAAGACAGAGCCTACATTGTGGTGTAAGAAAGACAGAGCCTACATTGTGGTGTAAGAAAGACAGAGTACATTGTGGTGTAAGAAAGACAGAGCCTACATTGTGGTGTAAGAAAGACAGAGCCTACATTGTGGTGTAAGAAAGACAGAGTACATTGTGGTGTTAAGAAAGACAGAGTACATTGTGGTGTAAGAAAGACAGAGTACATTGTGGTGTAAGAAAGACAGAGTACATTGTGGTGTAAGAAAGACATAGTACATTGTGGTGTAAGAAAGACAGAGCCTACATTGTGGTGTAAGAAAGACAGAGCCTACATTGTGGTGTAAGAAAGACAGACCCTACATTGTGGTGTAAGAAAGGAAGAGCCTACATTGTGGTGTAAGAAAGACAGAGCCTACATTGTGGTGTAAGAAAGACAGAGCCTACATTGTGGTGTAAGAAAGACAGAGCCTACATTGTGGTGTAAGAAAGACAGAGCCTACATTGTGGTGTAAGAAAGACAGAGTACATTGTGGTGTAAGAAAGACATAGCCTACATTGTGGTGTAAGAAAGACATAGCCTACATTGTGGTGTAAGAAAGGCAGGGCCTACATTGTGGTGTAAGAAAGGCAGGGCCTACATTGTGGTGTAAGAAAGACAGAGCCTACATTGTGGTGTAAGAGACACAGAGCCTACATTGTGGTGTAAGAAAGACGGCCTACATTGTGGTGTAAGAAAGACAGAGCCTACATTGTGGTGTAATAAAGACAGAGCCTACATTGTGGTGTAATAAAGACAGAGCCTACATTGTGGTGTAATAAAGACAGAGCCTACATTGTGGTGTAAGAAAGACAGATCCTACATTGTGGTGTAAGAAAGACAGAGCCTACATTGTGGTGTAATAAAGACAGAGCCTACATTGTGGTGTAATAAAGACAGAGCCTACATTGTGGTGTAAGAAAGACAGAGCCTACGTTGTGGTGTAATAAAGACAGAGCCTACATTGTGGTGTAAGAAAGACGGAGCCTACATTGTGGTGTAAGAAAGACAGAGCCTACGTTGTGGTGTAATAAAGGCAGAGCCTACATTGTGGTGTAATAAAGACAGAGCCTACATTGTGGTGTAAGAAAGACAGAGTACATTGTGGTGTAAGAAAGACAGAGCCTACATTGTGGTGTAAGAAAGACAGAGCCTACATTGTGGTGTAAGAAAGACAGAGTACATTGTGGTGTAAGAAAGACAGAGCCTACATTGTGGTGTAAGAAAGACAGAGCCTACATTGTGGTGTAAGAAAGACAGAGTACATTGTGGTGTAAGAAAGACAGAGTACATTGTGGTGTAAGAAAGACAGAGTACATTGTGGTGTAAGAAAGACATAGTACATTGTGGTGTAAGAAAGACAGAGCCTACATTGTGGTGTAAGAAAGACAGAGCCTACATTGTGGTGTAAGAAAGACGGCCTACATTGTGGTGTAAGAAAGACAGAGCCTACATTGTGGTGTAATAAAGACAGAGCCTACATTGTGGTGTAATAAAGACAGAGCCTACATTGTGGTGTAATAAAGACAGAGCCTACATTGTGGTGTAAGAAAGACAGATCCTACATTGTGGTGTAAGAAAGACAGAGCCTACATTGTGGTGTAATAAAGACGGAGCTTACATTGTGATGTAATAAAGACAGAGCCTACATTGTGGTGTAAGAAAGACAGAGCCTACGTTGTGGTGTAATAAAGACAGAGCCTACATTGTGGTGTAAGAAAGACAGAGTACGTTGTGGTGTAAAAGAAAGACGGAGCCTACATTGTGGTGTAAGAAAGACGGAGCCTACATTGTGGTGTAAGAAAGACAGAGCCTACATTGTGGTGTAATAAAGACAGAGCCTACATTGTGGTGTAAGAGATACAGAGCCTACATTGTGGTGTAAGAAAGATGGCCTACATTGTGGTGTAAGAAAGACAGAGTACATTGTGGTGTAAGAAAGACGGAGCCTACATTGTGGTGTAAGAAAGGAAGAGCCTACATTGTGGTGTAAGAAAGACAGAGCCTACATTGTGGTGTAAGAAAGACAGAGCCTACATTGTGGTGTAAGAAAGACAGAGCCTACATTGTGGTGTAAGAAAGACAGAGCCTACATTGTGGTGTAAGAAAGACGGAGCCTACATTGTGGTGTAATAAAGACAGAGCCTACATTGTGGTGTAAGAAAGACAGAGCCTACATTGTGGTGTAAGAAAGACAGAGTACATTGTGGTGTAAGAAAGACATAGCCTACATTGTGGTGTAAGAAAGACATGGCCTACATTGTGGTGTAAGAAAGACAGAGTACAGTGTGGTGTAAGAAAGGCATAGCCTACATTGTGGTGTAAGAAAGGCAGGGCCTACATTGTGGTGTAAGAAAGGCAGGGCCTACATTGTGGTGTAAGAGACACAGAGCCTACATTGTGGTGTAAGAAAGACGGCCTACATTGTGGTGTAAGAAAGACAGAGCCTACATTGTGGTGTAAGAAAGACAGAGCCTACATTGTGGTGTAAGAAAGACGGCCTACATTGTGGTGTAAGAAAGACAGAGCCTACATTGTGGTGTAATAAAGACAGAGCCTACATTGTGGTGTAATAAAGACATAGCCTACATTGTGGTGTAAGAAAGACAGATCCTACATTGTGGTGTAAGAAAGACAGAGCCTACATTGTGGTGTAAGAAAGACAGAGTACATTGTGGTGTTAAGAAAGACAGAGTACATTGTGGTGTAAGAAAGACAGAGTACATTGTGGTGTAAGAAAGACAGAGTACATTGTGGTGTAAGAAAGACATAGTACATTGTGGTGTAAGAAAGACAGAGCCTACATTGTGGTGTAAGAAAGACAGAGCCTACATTGTGGTGTAAGAAAGACAGACCCTACATTGTGGTGTAAGAAAGGAAGAGCCTACATTGTGGTGTAAGAAAGACAGAGCCTACATTGTGGTGTAATAAAGACAGAGCCTACATTGTGGTGTAATAAAGACATAGCCTACATTGTGGTGTAAGAAAGACAGATCCTACATTGTGGTGTAAGAAAGACAGAGCCTACATTGTGGTGTAATAAAGACAGAGCCTACATTGTGGTGTAAGAAAGACAGAGCCTACATTGTGGTGTAAGAAAGACAGAGCCTACGTTGTGGTGTAATAAAGACAGAGCCTACATTGTGGTGTAAGAAAGACATAGCCTACATTGTGGTGTAAGAAAGACAGAGCCTATGTTGTGGTGTAATAAAGGCAGAGCCTACATTGTGGTGTAAGAAAGACAGAGTACATTGTGGTGTAAGAAAGACAGAGCCTACATTGTGGTGTAAGAAAGACAGAGCCTACATTGTGGTGTAAGAAAGACAGAGTACATTGTGGTGTAAGAAAGACAGAGCCTACATTGTGGTGTAAGAAAGACAGAGCCTACATTGTGGTGTAAGAAAGACAGAGTACATTGTGGTGTTAAGAAAGACAGAGTACATTGTGGTGTAAGAAAGACAGAGTACATTGTGGTGTAAGAAAGACAGAGTACATTGTGGTGTAAGAAAGACATAGTACATTGTGGTGTAAGAAAGACAGAGCCTACATTGTGGTGTAAGAAAGACAGAGCCTACATTGTGGTGTAAGAAAGACAGACCCTACATTGTGGTGTAAGAAAGGAAGAGCCTACATTGTGGTGTAAGAAAGACAGAGCCTACATTGTGGTGTAAGAAAGACAGAGCCTACATTGTGGTGTAAGAAAGACAGAGCCTACATTGTGGTGTAAGAAAGACAGAGCCTACATTGTGGTGTAAGAAAGACAGAGTACATTGTGGTGTAAGAAAGACATAGCCTACATTGTGGTGTAAGAAAGACATAGCCTACATTGTGGTGTAAGAAAGGCAGGGCCTACATTGTGGTGTAAGAAAGGCAGGGCCTACATTGTGGTGTAAGAAAGACAGAGCCTACATTGTGGTGTAAGAGACACAGAGCCTACATTGTGGTGTAAGAAAGACGGCCTACATTGTGGTGTAAGAAAGACAGAGCCTACATTGTGGTGTAATAAAGACAGAGCCTACATTGTGGTGTAATAAAGACAGAGCCTACATTGTGGTGTAATAAAGACAGAGCCTACATTGTGGTGTAAGAAAGACAGATCCTACATTGTGGTGTAAGAAAGACAGAGCCTACATTGTGGTGTAATAAAGACAGAGCCTACATTGTGGTGTAATAAAGACAGAGCCTACATTGTGGTGTAAGAAAGACAGAGCCTACGTTGTGGTGTAATAAAGACAGAGCCTACATTGTGGTGTAAGAAAGACGGAGCCTACATTGTGGTGTAAGAAAGACAGAGCCTACGTTGTGGTGTAATAAAGGCAGAGCCTACATTGTGGTGTAATAAAGACAGAGCCTACATTGTGGTGTAAGAAAGACAGAGTACATTGTGGTGTAAGAAAGACAGAGCCTACATTGTGGTGTAAGAAAGACAGAGCCTACATTGTGGTGTAAGAAAGACAGAGTACATTGTGGTGTAAGAAAGACAGAGCCTACATTGTGGTGTAAGAAAGACAGAGCCTACATTGTGGTGTAAGAAAGACAGAGTACATTGTGGTGTAAGAAAGACAGAGTACATTGTGGTGTAAGAAAGACAGAGTACATTGTGGTGTAAGAAAGACATAGTACATTGTGGTGTAAGAAAGACAGAGCCTACATTGTGGTGTAAGAAAGACAGAGCCTACATTGTGGTGTAAGAAAGACGGCCTACATTGTGGTGTAAGAAAGACAGAGCCTACATTGTGGTGTAATAAAGACAGAGCCTACATTGTGGTGTAATAAAGACAGAGCCTACATTGTGGTGTAATAAAGACAGAGCCTACATTGTGGTGTAAGAAAGACAGATCCTACATTGTGGTGTAAGAAAGACAGAGCCTACATTGTGGTGTAATAAAGACGGAGCTTACATTGTGATGTAATAAAGACAGAGCCTACATTGTGGTGTAAGAAAGACAGAGCCTACGTTGTGGTGTAATAAAGACAGAGCCTACATTGTGGTGTAAGAAAGACAGAGTACGTTGTGGTGTAAAAGAAAGACGGAGCCTACATTGTGGTGTAAGAAAGACGGAGCCTACATTGTGGTGTAAGAAAGACAGAGCCTACATTGTGGTGTAATAAAGACAGAGCCTACATTGTGGTGTAAGAGATACAGAGCCTACATTGTGGTGTAAGAAAGATGGCCTACATTGTGGTGTAAGAAAGACAGAGTACATTGTGGTGTAAGAAAGACGGAGCCTACATTGTGGTGTAAGAAAGGAAGAGCCTACATTGTGGTGTAAGAAAGACAGAGCCTACATTGTGGTGTAAGAAAGACAGAGCCTACATTGTGGTGTAAGAAAGACAGAGCCTACATTGTGGTGTAAGAAAGACAGAGCCTACATTGTGGTGTAAGAAAGACGGAGCCTACATTGTGGTGTAATAAAGACAGAGCCTACATTGTGGTGTAAGAAAGACAGAGCCTACATTGTGGTGTAAGAAAGACAGAGTACATTGTGGTGTAAGAAAGACATAGCCTACATTGTGGTGTAAGAAAGACATGGCCTACATTGTGGTGTAAGAAAGACAGAGTACAGTGTGGTGTAAGAAAGGCATAGCCTACATTGTGGTGTAAGAAAGGCAGGGCCTACATTGTGGTGTAAGAAAGGCAGGGCCTACATTGTGGTGTAAGAGACACAGAGCCTACATTGTGGTGTAAGAAAGACGGCCTACATTGTGGTGTAAGAAAGACAGAGCCTACATTGTGGTGTAAGAAAGACAGAGCCTACATTGTGGTGTAAGAAAGACGGCCTACATTGTGGTGTAAGAAAGACAGAGCCTACATTGTGGTGTAATAAAGACAGAGCCTACATTGTGGTGTAATAAAGACATAGCCTACATTGTGGTGTAAGAAAGACAGATCCTACATTGTGGTGTAAGAAAGACAGAGCCTACATTGTGGTGTAAGAAAGACAGAGCCTACATTGTGGTGTAAGAAAGACAGAGCCTACATTGTGGTGTAAGAAAGACAGAGCCTACGTTGTGGTGTAATAAAGACAGAGCCTACATTGTGGTGTAAGAAAGACATAGCCTACATTGTGGTGTAAGAAAGACAGAGCCTATGTTGTGGTGTAATAAAGGCAGAGCCTACATTGTGGTGTAATAAAGACAGAGTACATTGTGGTGTAAGAAAGACAGAGCCTACATTGTGGTGTAAGAAAGACAGAGCCTACATTGTGGTGTAAGAAAGACAGAGTACATTGTGGTGTAAGAAAGACAGAGCCTACATTGTGGTGTAAGAAAGACAGAGCCTACATTGTGGTGTAAGAAAGACAGAGTACATTGTGGTGTTAAGAAAGACAGAGTACATTGTGGTGTAAGAAAGACAGAGTACATTGTGGTGTAAGAAAGACAGAGTACATTGTGGTGTAAGAAAGACATAGTACATTGTGGTGTAAGAAAGACAGAGCCTACATTGTGGTGTAAGAAAGACAGAGCCTACATTGTGGTGTAAGAAAGACAGACCCTACATTGTGGTGTAAGAAAGGAAGAGCCTACATTGTGGTGTAAGAAAGACAGAGCCTACATTGTGGTGTAATAAAGACAGAGCCTACATTGTGGTGTAATAAAGACATAGCCTACATTGTGGTGTAAGAAAGACAGATCCTACATTGTGGTGTAAGAAAGACAGAGCCTACATTGTGGTGTAATAAAGACAGAGCCTACATTGTGGTGTAAGAAAGACAGAGCCTACATTGTGGTGTAAGA
Source organism: Notolepis coatsorum (assembly GCF_963971535.1). NCBI lineage: Eukaryota > Metazoa > Chordata > Actinopteri > Aulopiformes > Paralepididae > Notolepis > Notolepis coatsorum. The sequence continues at coordinate 51,469,397 of NC_140166.1, read as the reverse complement.
AAGACAGAGCCTACGTTGTGGTGTAATAAAGACAGAGCCTACATTGTGGTGTAAGAAAGACATAGCCTACATTGTGGTGTAAGAAAGACAGAGCCTATGTTGTGGTGTAATAAAGGCAGAGCCTACATTGTGGTGTAAGAAAGACAGAGTACATTGTGGTGTAAGAAAGACAGAGCCTACATTGTGGTGTAAGAAAGACAGAGCCTACATTGTGGTGTAAGAAAGACAGAGCCTACGTTGTGGTGTAATAAAGACAGAGCCTACATTGTGGTGTAAGAAAGACATAGCCTACATTGTGGTGTAAGAAAGACAGAGCCTATGTTGTGGTGTAATAAAGGCAGAGCCTACATTGTGGTGTAATAAAGACAGAGTACATTGTGGTGTAAGAAAGACAGAGCCTACATTGTGGTGTAAGAAAGACAGAGCCTACATTGTGGTGTAAGAAAGACAGAGTACATTGTGGTGTAAGAAAGACAGAGCCTACATTGTGGTGTAAGAAAGACAGAGCCTACATTGTGGTGTAAGAAAGACAGAGTACATTGTGGTGTTAAGAAAGACAGAGTACATTGTGGTGTAAGAAAGACAGAGTACATTGTGGTGTAAGAAAGACAGAGTACATTGTGGTGTAAGAAAGACATAGTACATTGTGGTGTAAGAAAGACAGAGCCTACATTGTGGTGTAAGAAAGACAGAGCCTACATTGTGGTGTAAGAAAGACAGACCCTACATTGTGGTGTAAGAAAGGAAGAGCCTACATTGTGGTGTAAGAAAGACAGAGCCTACATTGTGGTGTAATAAAGACAGAGCCTACATTGTGGTGTAATAAAGACATAGCCTACATTGTGGTGTAAGAAAGACAGATCCTACATTGTGGTGTAAGAAAGACAGAGCCTACATTGTGGTGTAATAAAGACAGAGCCTACATTGTGGTGTAAGAAATACAGAGCCTACATTGTGGTGTAAGAAAGACAGAGCCTACGTTGTGGTGTAATAAAGACAGAGCCTACATTGTGGTGTAAGAAAGACATAGCCTACATTGTGGTGTAAGAAAGACAGAGCCTATGTTGTGGTGTAATAAAGGCAGAGCCTACATTGTGGTGTAAGAAAGACAGAGTACATTGTGGTGTAAGAAAGACAGAGCCTACATTGTGGTGTAAGAAAGACAGAGCCTACATTGTGGTGTAAGAAAGACAGAGTACATTGTGGTGTAAGAAAGACAGAGCCTACATTGTGGTGTAAGAAAGACAGAGCCTACATTGTGGTGTAAGAAAGACAGAGTACATTGTGGTGTTAAGAAAGACAGAGTACATTGTGGTGTAAGAAAGACAGAGTACATTGTGGTGTAAGAAAGACAGAGTACATTGTGGTGTAAGAAAGACATAGTACATTGTGGTGTAAGAAAGACAGAGCCTACATTGTGGTGTAAGAAAGACAGAGCCTACATTGTGGTGTAAGAAAGACAGACCCTACATTGTGGTGTAAGAAAGGAAGAGCCTACATTGTGGTGTAAGAAAGACAGAGCCTACATTGTGGTGTAAGAAAGACAGAGCCTACATTGTGGTGTAAGAAAGACAGAGCCTACATTGTGGTGTAAGAAAGACAGAGCCTACATTGTGGTGTAAGAAAGACAGAGTACATTGTGGTGTAAGAAAGACATAGCCTACATTGTGGTGTAAGAAAGACATAGCCTACATTGTGGTGTAAGAAAGGCAGGGCCTACATTGTGGTGTAAGAAAGGCAGGGCCTACATTGTGGTGTAAGAAAGACAGAGCCTACATTGTGGTGTAAGAGACACAGAGCCTACATTGTGGTGTAAGAAAGACGGCCTACATTGTGGTGTAAGAAAGACAGAGCCTACATTGTGGTGTAATAAAGACAGAGCCTACATTGTGGTGTAATAAAGACATAGCCTACATTGTGGTGTAAGAAAGACAGATCCTACATTGTGGTGTAAGAAAGACAGAGCCTACATTGTGGTGTAATAAAGACAGAGCCTACATTGTGGTGTAAGAAAGACAGAGCCTACATTGTGGTGTAAGAAAGACAGAGCCTACGTTGTGGTGTAATAAAGACAGAGCCTACATTGTGGTGTAAGAAAGACATAGCCTACATTGTGGTGTAAGAAAGACAGAGCCTATGTTGTGGTGTAATAAAGGCAGAGCCTACATTGTGGTGTAATAAAGACAGAGTACATTGTGGTGTAAGAAAGACAGAGCCTACATTGTGGTGTAAGAAAGACAGAGCCTACATTGTGGTGTAAGAAAGACAGAGTACATTGTGGTGTAAGAAAGACAGAGCCTACATTGTGGTGTAAGAAAGACAGAGCCTACATTGTGGTGTAAGAAAGACAGAGTACATTGTGGTGTTAAGAAAGACAGAGTACATTGTGGTGTAAGAAAGACAGAGTACATTGTGGTGTAAGAAAGACAGAGTACATTGTGGTGTAAGAAAGACATAGTACATTGTGGTGTAAGAAAGACAGAGCCTACATTGTGGTGTAAGAAAGACAGAGCCTACATTGTGGTGTAAGAAAGACAGACCCTACATTGTGGTGTAAGAAAGGAAGAGCCTACATTGTGGTGTAAGAAAGACAGAGCCTACATTGTGGTGTAATAAAGACAGAGCCTACATTGTGGTGTAATAAAGACATAGCCTACATTGTGGTGTAAGAAAGACAGATCCTACATTGTGGTGTAAGAAAGACAGAGCCTACATTGTGGTGTAATAAAGACAGAGCCTACATTGTGGTGTAAGAAAGACAGAGCCTACATTGTGGTGTAAGAAAGACAGAGCCTACATTGTGGTGTAATAAAGACAGAGCCTACATTGTGGTGTAAGAAAGACAGAGCCTACATTGTGGTGTAAGAAAGACAGAGCCTACGTTGTGGTGTAATAAAGACAGAGCCTACATTGTGGTGTAAGAAAGACATAGCCTACATTGTGGTGTAAGAAAGACAGAGCCTATGTTGTGGTGTAATAAAGGCAGAGCCTACATTGTGGTGTAATAAAGACAGAGTACATTGTGGTGTAAGAAAGACAGAGCCTACATTGTGGTGTAAGAAAGACAGAGCCTACATTGTGGTGTAAGAAAGACAGAGCCTACATTGTGGTGTAAGAAAGACAGAGCCTACATTGTGGTGTAAGAAAGACAGAGTACATTGTGGTGTTAAGAAAGACAGAGTACATTGTGGTGTAAGAAAGACAGAGTACATTGTGGTGTAAGAAAGACAGAGTACATTGTGGTGTAAGAAAGACATAGTACATTGTGGTGTAAGAAAGACAGAGCCTACATTGTGGTGTAAGAAAGACAGAGCCTACATTGTGGTGTAAGAAAGACAGACCCTACATTGTGGTGTAAGAAAGGAAGAGCCTACATTGTGGTGTAAGAAAGACAGAGCCTACATTGTGGTGTAATAAAGACAGAGCCTACATTGTGGTGTAATAAAGACATAGCCTACATTGTGGTGTAAGAAAGACAGATCCTACATTGTGGTGTAAGAAAGACAGAGCCTACATTGTGGTGTAATAAAGACAGAGCCTACATTGTGGTGTAAGAAAGACAGAGCCTACATTGTGGTGTAAGAAAGACAGAGCCTACGTTGTGGTGTAATAAAGACAGAGCCTACATTGTGGTGTAAGAAAGACATAGCCTACATTGTGGTGTAAGAAAGACAGAGCCTATGTTGTGGTGTAATAAAGGCAGAGCCTACATTGTGGTGTAAGAAAGACAGAGTACATTGTGGTGTAAGAAAGACAGAGCCTACATTGTGGTGTAAGAAAGACAGAGCCTACATTGTGGTGTAAGAAAGACAGAGCCTACGTTGTGGTGTAATAAAGACAGAGCCTACATTGTGGTGTAAGAAAGACATAGCCTACATTGTGGTGTAAGAAAGACAGAGCCTATGTTGTGGTGTAATAAAGGCAGAGCCTACATTGTGGTGTAATAAAGACAGAGTACATTGTGGTGTAAGAAAGACAGAGCCTACATTGTGGTGTAAGAAAGACAGAGCCTACATTGTGGTGTAAGAAAGACAGAGTACATTGTGGTGTAAGAAAGACAGAGCCTACATTGTGGTGTAAGAAAGACAGAGCCTACATTGTGGTGTAAGAAAGACAGAGTACATTGTGGTGTTAAGAAAGACAGAGTACATTGTGGTGTAAGAAAGACAGAGTACATTGTGGTGTAAGAAAGACAGAGTACATTGTGGTGTAAGAAAGACATAGTACATTGTGGTGTAAGAAAGACAGAGCCTACATTGTGGTGTAAGAAAGACAGAGCCTACATTGTGGTGTAAGAAAGACAGACCCTACATTGTGGTGTAAGAAAGGAAGAGCCTACATTGTGGTGTAAGAAAGACAGAGCCTACATTGTGGTGTAATAAAGACAGAGCCTACATTGTGGTGTAATAAAGACATAGTCTACATTGTGGTGTAAGAAAGACAGATCCTACATTGTGGTGTAAGAAAGACAGAGCCTACATTGTGGTGTAATAAAGACAGAGCCTACATTGTGGTGTAAGAAATACAGAGCCTACATTGTGGTGTAAGAAAGACAGAGCCTACGTTGTGGTGTAATAAAGACAGAGCCTACATTGTGGTGTAAGAAAGACATAGCCTACATTGTGGTGTAAGAAAGACAGAGCCTATGTTGTGGTGTAATAAAGGCAGAGCCTACATTGTGGTGTAAGAAAGACAGAGCCTACATTGTGGTGTAAGAAAGACAGAGCCTACATTGTGGTGTAAGAAAGACAGAGTACATTGTGGTGTAAGAAAGACAGAGCCTACATTGTGGTGTAAGAAAGACAGAGCCTACATTGTGGTGTAAGAAAGACAGAGTACATTGTGGTGTTAAGAAAGACAGAGTACATTGTGGTGTAAGAAAGACAGAGTACATTGTGGTGTAAGAAAGACAGAGTACATTGTGGTGTAAGAAAGACATAGTACATTGTGGTGTAAGAAAGACAGAGCCTACATTGTGGTGTAAGAAAGACAGAGCCTACATTGTGGTGTAAGAAAGACAGACCCTACATTGTGGTGTAAGAAAGGAAGAGCCTACATTGTGGTGTAAGAAAGACAGAGCCTACATTGTGGTGTAAGAAAGACAGAGCCTACATTGTGGTGTAAGAAAGACAGAGCCTACATTGTGGTGTAAGAAAGACAGAGCCTACATTGTGGTGTAAGAAAGACAGAGTACATTGTGGTGTAAGAAAGACATAGCCTACATTGTGGTGTAAGAAAGACATAGCCTACATTGTGGTGTAAGAAAGGCAGGGCCTACATTGTGGTGTAAGAAAGGCAGGGCCTACATTGTGGTGTAAGAAAGACAGAGCCTACATTGTGGTGTAAGAGACACAGAGCCTACATTGTGGTGTAAGAAAGACGGCCTACATTGTGGTGTAAGAAAGACAGAGCCTACATTGTGGTGTAATAAAGACAGAGCCTACATTGTGGTGTAATAAAGACAGAGCCTACATTGTGGTGTAATAAAGACAGAGCCTACATTGTGGTGTAAGAAAGACAGATCCTACATTGTGGTGTAAGAAAGACAGAGCCTACATTGTGGTGTAATAAAGACAGAGCCTACATTGTGGTGTAATAAAGACAGAGCCTACATTGTGGTGTAAGAAAGACAGCCTACGTTGTGGTGTAATAAAGACAGAGCCTACATTGTGGTGTAAGAAAGACGGAGCCTACATTGTGGTGTAAGAAAGACAGAGCCTACGTTGTGGTGTAATAAAGGCAGAGCCTACATTGTGGTGTAATAAAGACAGAGCCTACATTGTGGTGTAAGAAAGACAGAGTACATTGTGGTGTAAGAAAGACAGAGCCTACATTGTGGTGTAAGAAAGACAGAGCCTACATTGTGGTGTAAGAAAGACAGAGTACATTGTGGTGTAAGAAAGACAGAGCCTACATTGTGGTGTAAGAAAGACAGAGCCTACATTGTGGTGTAATGAAGACAGAGCCTACATTGTGGTGTAAGAAAGACAGAGTCTACATTGTGGTGTAAGAAAGACAGAGCCTACATTGTGGTGTAAGAAAGACAGAGCCTACATTGTGGTGTAAGAAAGGCAGGGCCTACATTGTGGTGTAAGAAAGGCAGGGCCTACATTGTGGTGTAAGAAAGACAGAGCCTACATTGTGGTGTAAGAGACACAGAGCCTACATTGTGGTGTAAGAAAGACGGCCTACATTGTGGTGTAAGAAAGACAGAGCCTACATTGTGGTGTAAGAAAGACAGAGCCTACATTGTGGTGTAAGAAAGACGGCCTACATTGTGGTGTAAGAAAGACAGCCTACATTGTGGTGTAATAAAGACAGAGCCTACATTGTGGTGTAATAAAGACAGAGCCTACATTGTGGTGTAAGAAAGACGGAGCCTACATTGTGGTGTAAGAAAGACAGAGCCTACATTGTGGTGTAAGAAAGACAGAGCCTACATTGTGGTGTAAGAAAGACAGAGCCTACATTGTGGTGTAAGAAAGACAGAGCCTACATTGTGGTGTAAGAAAGACAGAGCCTACATTGTGGTGTAAGAAAGACAGAGCCTACATTGTGGTGTAAGAAAGACAGAGTACGTTGTGGTGTAAAAGAAAGACGGAGCCTACATTGTGGTGTAAGAAAGACAGAGTACGTTGTGGTGTAAAAGAAAGACGGAGCCTACATTGTGGTGTAAGAAAGACGGAGCCTACATTGTGGTGTAAGAAAGACAGAGCCTACATTGTGGTGTAATAAAGACAGAGCCTACATTGTGGTGTAAGAGATACAGAGCCTACATTGTGGTGTAAGAAAGATGGCCTACATTGTGGTGTAAGAAAGACAGAGTACATTGTGGTGTAAGAAAGACGGAGCCTACATTGTGGTGTAAGAAAGGAAGAGCCTACATTGTGGTGTAAGAAAGACAGAGCCTACATTGTGGTGTAAGAAAGACAGAGCCTACATTGTGGTGTAAGAAAGACAGAGCCTACATTGTGGTGTAAGAAAGACAGAGCCTACATTGTGGTGTAAGAAAGACGGAGCCTACATTGTGGTGTAATAAAGACAGAGCCTACATTGTGGTGTAAGAAAGACAGAGCCTACATTGTGGTGTAAGAAAGACAGAGTACATTGTGGTGTAAGAAAGACATAGCCTACATTGTGGTGTAAGAAAGACATGGCCTACATTGTGGTGTAAGAAAGACAGAGTACATTGTGGTGTAAGAAAGGCATAGCCTACATTGTGGTGTAAGAAAGGCAGGGCCTACATTGTGGTGTAAGAAAGGCAGGGCCTACATTGTGGTGTAAGAGACACAGAGCCTACATTGTGGTGTAAGAAAGACGGCCTACATTGTGGTGTAAGAAAGACAGAGCCTACATTGTGGTGTAAGAAAGACAGAGCCTACATTGTGGTGTAAGAAAGACGGCCTACATTGTGGTGTAAGAAAGACAGAGCCTACATTGTGGTGTAATAAAGACAGAGCCTACATTGTGGTGTAATAAAGACATAGCCTACATTGTGGTGTAAGAAAGACAGATCCTACATTGTGGTGTAAGAAAGACAGAGCCTACATTGTGGTGTAATAAAGACAGAGCCTACATTGTGGTGTAAGAAAGACAGAGCCTACATTGTGGTGTAAGAAAGACAGAGCCTACGTTGTGGTGTAATAAAGACAGAGCCTACATTGTGGTGTAAGAAAGACATAGCCTACATTGTGGTGTAAGAAAGACAGAGCCTATGTTGTGGTGTAATAAAGGCAGAGCCTACATTGTGGTGTAATAAAGACAGAGTACATTGTGGTGTAAGAAAGACAGAGCCTACATTGTGGTGTAAGAAAGACAGAGCCTACATTGTGGTGTAAGAAAGACAGAGTACATTGTGGTGTAAGAAAGACAGAGCCTACATTGTGGTGTAAGAAAGACAGAGCCTACATTGTGGTGTAAGAAAGACAGAGTACATTGTGGTGTTAAGAAAGACAGAGTACATTGTGGTGTAAGAAAGACAGAGTACATTGTGGTGTAAGAAAGACAGAGTACATTGTGGTGTAAGAAAGACATAGTACATTGTGGTGTAAGAAAGACAGAGCCTACATTGTGGTGTAAGAAAGACAGAGCCTACATTGTGGTGTGAGAAAGACAGACCCTACATTGTGGTGTAAGAAAGGAAGAGCCTACATTGTGGTGTAAGAAAGACAGAGCCTACATTGTGGTGTAATAAAGACAGAGCCTACATTGTGGTGTAATAAAGACATAGCCTACATTGTGGTGTAAGAAAGACAGATCCTACATTGTGGTGTAAGAAAGACAGAGCCTACATTGTGGTGTAATAAAGACAGAGCCTACATTGTGGTGTAAGAAAGACAGAGCCTACATTGTGGTGTAAGAAAGACAGAGCCTACGTTGTGGTGTAATAAAGACAGAGCCTACATTGTGGTGTAAGAAAGACATAGCCTACATTGTGGTGTAAGAAAGACAGAGCCTATGTTGTGGTGTAATAAAGGCAGAGCCTACATTGTGGTGTAAGAAAGACAGAGTACATTGTGGTGTAAGAAAGACAGAGCCTACATTGTGGTGTAAGAAAGACAGAGCCTACATTGTGGTGTAAGAAAGACAGAGCCTACGTTGTGGTGTAATAAAGACAGAGCCTACATTGTGGTGTAAGAAAGACATAGCCTACATTGTGGTGTAAGAAAGACAGAGCCTATGTTGTGGTGTAATAAAGGCAGATCCTACATTGTGGTGTAATAAAGACAGAGTACATTGTGGTGTAAGAAAGACAGAGCCTACATTGTGGTGTAAGAAAGACAGAGCCTACATTGTGGTGTAAGAAAGACAGAGTACATTGTGGTGTAAGAAAGACAGAGTACATTGTGGTGTAAGAAAGACAGAGCCTACATTGTGGTGTAAGAAAGACAGAGCCTACATTGTGGTGTAAGAAAGACAGAGTACATTGTGGTGTTAAGAAAGACAGAGTACATTGTGGTGTAAGAAAGACAGAGTACATTGTGGTGTAAGAAAGACAGAGTACATTGTGGTGTAAGAAAGACATAGTACATTGTGGTGTAAGAAAGACAGAGCCTACATTGTGGTGTAAGAAAGACAGAGCCTACATTGTGGTGTAAGAAAGACAGACCCTACATTGTGGTGTAAGAAAGGAAGAGCCTACATTGTGGTGTAAGAAAGACAGAGCCTACATTGTGGTGTAATAAAGACAGAGCCTACATTGTGGTGTAATAAAGACATAGCCTACATTGTGGTGTAAGAAAGACAGATCCTACATTGTGGTGTAAGAAAGACAGAGCCTACATTGTGGTGTAATAAAGACAGAGCCTACATTGTGGTGTAAGAAAGACAGAGCCTACATTGTGGTGTAAGAAAGACAGAGCCTACGTTGTGGTGTAATAAAGACAGAGCCTACATTGTGGTGTAAGAAAGACATAGCCTACATTGTGGTGTAAGAAAGACAGAGCCTATGTTGTGGTGTAATAAAGGCAGAGCCTACATTGTGGTGTAAGAAAGACAGAGTACATTGTGGTGTAAGAAAGACAGAGCCTACATTGTGGTGTAAGAAAGACAGAGCCTACATTGTGGTGTAAGAAAGACAGAGTACATTGTGGTGTAAGAAAGACAGAGCCTACATTGTGGTGTAAGAAAGACAGAGCCTACATTGTGGTGTAAGAAAGACAGAGTACATTGTGGTGTTAAGAAAGACAGAGTACATTGTGGTGTAAGAAAGACAGAGTACATTGTGGTGTAAGAAAGACAGAGTACATTGTGGTGTAAGAAAGACATAGTACATTGTGGTGTAAGAAAGACAGAGCCTACATTGTGGTGTAAGAAAGACAGAGCCTACATTGTGGTGTAAGAAAGACAGACCCTACATTGTGGTGTAAGAAAGGAAGAGCCTACATTGTGGTGTAAGAAAGACAGAGCCTACATTGTGGTGTAAGAAAGACAGAGCCTACATTGTGGTGTAAGAAAGACAGAGCCTACATTGTGGTGTAAGAAAGACAGAGCCTACATTGTGGTGTAAGAAAGACAGAGTACATTGTGGTGTAAGAAAGACATAGCCTACATTGTGGTGTAAGAAAGACATAGCCTACATTGTGGTGTAAGAAAGGCAGGGCCTACATTGTGGTGTAAGAAAGGCAGGGCCTACATTGTGGTGTAAGAAAGACAGAGCCTACATTGTGGTGTAAGAGACACAGAGCCTACATTGTGGTGTAAGAAAGACGGCCTACATTGTGGTGTAAGAAAGACAGAGCCTACATTGTGGTGTAATAAAGACAGAGCCTACATTGTGGTGTAATAAAGACAGAGCCTACATTGTGGTGTAATAAAGACAGAGCCTACATTGTGGTGTAAGAAAGACAGATCCTACATTGTGGTGTAAGAAAGACAGAGCCTACATTGTGATGTAATAAAGACAGAGCCTACATTGTGGTGTAATAAAGACAGAGCCTACATTGTGGTGTAAGAAAGACAGAGCCTACGTTGTGGTGTAATAAAGACAGAGCCTACATTGTGGTGTAAGAAAGACGGAGCCTACATTGTGGTGTAAGAAAGACAGAGCCTACGTTGTGGTGTAATAAAGGCAGAGCCTACATTGTGGTGTAATAAAGACAGAGCCTACATTGTGGTGTAAGAAAGACAGAGTACATTGTGGTGTAAGAAAGACAGAGCCTACATTGTGGTGTAAGAAAGACAGAGCCTACATTGTGGTGTAAGAAAGACAGAGTACATTGTGGTGTAAGAAAGACAGAGCCTACATTGTGGTGTAAGAAAGACAGAGCCTACATTGTGGTGTAAGAAAGACAGAGTACATTGTGGTGTAAGAAAGACAGAGTACATTGTGGTGTAAGAAAGACAGAGTACATTGTGGTGTAAGAAAGACATAGTACATTGTGGTGTAAGAAAGACAGAGCCTACATTGTGGTGTAAGAAAGACAGAGCCTACATTGTGGTGTAAGAAAGACGGCCTACATTGTGGTGTAAGAAAGACAGAGCCTACATTGTGGTGTAATAAAGACAGAGCCTACATTGTGGTGTAATAAAGACAGAGCCTACATTGTGGTGTAATAAAGACAGAGCCTACATTGTGGTGTAAGAAAGACAGATCCTACATTGTGGTGTAAGAAAGACAGAGCCTACATTGTGGTGTAATAAAGACGGAGCTTACATTGTGATGTAATAAAGACAGAGCCTACATTGTGGTGTAAGAAAGACAGAGCCTACGTTGTGGTGTAATAAAGACAGAGCCTACATTGTGGTGTAAGAAAGACAGAGTACGTTGTGGTGTAAAAGAAAGACGGAGCCTACATTGTGGTGTAAGAAAGATGGAGCCTACATTGTGGTGTAAGAAAGACAGAGCCTACATTGTGGTGTAATAAAGACAGAGCCTACATTGTGGTGTAAGAGATACAGAGCCTACATTGTGGTGTAAGAAAGATGGCCTACATTGTGGTGTAAGAAAGACAGAGTACATTGTGGTGTAAGAAAGACGGAGCCTACATTGTGGTGTAAGAAAGGAAGAGCCTACATTGTGGTGTAAGAAAGACAGAGCCTACATTGTGGTGTAAGAAAGACAGAGCCTACATTGTGGTGTAAGAAAGACAGAGCCTACATTGTGGTGTAAGAAAGACAGAGCCTACATTGTGGTGTAAGAAAGACGGAGCCTACATTGTGGTGTAATAAAGACAGAGCCTACATTGTGGTGTAAGAAAGACAGAGCCTACATTGTGGTGTAAGAAAGACAGAGTACATTGTGGTGTAAGAAAGACATAGCCTACATTGTGGTGTAAGAAAGACATGGCCTACATTGTGGTGTAAGAAAGACAGAGTACATTGTGGTGTAAGAAAGGCATAGCCTACATTGTGGTGTAAGAAAGGCAGGGCCTACATTGTGGTGTAAGAAAGGCAGGGCCTACATTGTGGTGTAAGAGACACAGAGCCTACATTGTGGTGTAAGAAAGACAGAGCCTACATTGTGGTGTAAGAAAGACGGCCTACATTGTGGTGTAAGAAAGACAGAGCCTACATTGTGGTGTAAGAAAGACGGCCTACATTGTGGTGTAAGAAAGACAGAGCCTACATTGTGGTGTAATAAAGACAGAGCCTACATTGTGGTGTAATAAAGACATAGCCTACATTGTGGTGTAAGAAAGACAGATCCTACATTGTGGTGTAAGAAAGACAGAGCCTACATTGTGGTGTAATAAAGACAGAGCCTACATTGTGGTGTAAGAAAGACAGAGCCTACATTGTGGTGTAAGAAAGACAGAGCCTACGTTGTGGTGTAATAAAGACAGAGCCTACATTGTGGTGTAAGAAAGACATAGCCTACATTGTGGTGTAAGAAAGACAGAGCCTATGTTGTGGTGTAATAAAGGCAGAGCCTACATTGTGGTGTAATAAAGACAGAGTACATTGTGGTGTAAGAAAGACAGAGCCTACATTGTGGTGTAAGAAAGACAGAGCCTACATTGTGGTGTAAGAAAGACAGAGTACATTGTGGTGTAAGAAAGACAGAGCCTACATTGTGGTGTAAGAAAGACAGAGCCTACATTGTGGTGTAAGAAAGACAGAGTACATTGTGGTGTTAAGAAAGACAGAGTACATTGTGGTGTAAGAAAGACAGAGTACATTGTGGTGTAAGAAAGACAGAGTACATTGTGGTGTAAGAAAGACAGAGCCTACATTGTGGTGTAAGAAAGACAGAGCCTACATTGTGGTGTAAGAAAGACAGACCCTACATTGTGGTGTAAGAAAGGAAGAGCCTACATTGTGGTGTAAGAAAGACAGAGCCTACATTGTGGTGTAATAAAGACAGAGCCTACATTGTGGTGTAATAAAGACATAGCCTACATTGTGGTGTAAGAAAGACAGATCCTACATTGTGGTGTAAGAAAGACAGAGCCTACATTGTGGTGTAATAAAGACAGAGCCTACATTGTGGTGTAAGAAAGACAGAGCCTACATTGTGGTGTAAGAAAGACAGAGCCTACGTTGTGGTGTAATAAAGACAGAGCCTACATTGTGGTGTAAGAAAGACATAGCCTACATTGTGGTGTAAGAAAGACAGAGCCTATGTTGTGGTGTAATAAAGGCAGAGCCTACATTGTGGTGTAAGAAAGACAGAGTACATTGTGGTGTAAGAAAGACAGAGCCTACATTGTGGTGTAAGAAAGACAGAGCCTACATTGTGGTGTAAGAAAGACAGAGCCTACGTTGTGGTGTAATAAAGACAGAGCCTACATTGTGGTGTAAGAAAGACATAGCCTACATTGTGGTGTAAGAAAGACAGAGCCTATGTTGTGGTGTAATAAAGGCAGAGCCTACATTGTGGTGTAATAAAGACAGAGTACATTGTGGTGTAAGAAAGACAGAGCCTACATTGTGGTGTAAGAAAGACAGAGCCTACATTGTGGTGTAAGAAAGACAGAGTACATTGTGGTGTAAGAAAGACAGAGCCTACATTGTGGTGTAAGAAAGACAGAGCCTACATTGTGGTGTAAGAAAGACAGAGTACATTGTGGTGTTAAGAAAGACAGAGTACATTGTGGTGTAAGAAAGACAGAGTACATTGTGGTGTAAGAAAGACAGAGTACATTGTGGTGTAAGAAAGACATAGTACATTGTGGTGTAAGAAAGACAGAGCCTACATTGTGGTGTAAGAAAGACAGAGCCTACATTGTGGTGTAAGAAAGACAGACCCTACATTGTGGTGTAAGAAAGGAAGAGCCTACATTGTGGTGTAAGAAAGACAGAGCCTACATTGTGGTGTAATAAAGACATAGCCTACATTGTGGTGTAAGAAAGACAGATCCTACATTGTGGTGTAAGAAAGACAGAGCCTACATTGTGGTGTAATAAAGACAGAGCCTACATTGTGGTGTAAGAAAGACAGAGCCTACATTGTGGTGTAAGAAAGACAGAGCCTACGTTGTGGTGTAATAAAGACAGAGCCTACATTGTGGTGTAAGAAAGACATAGCCTACATTGTGGTGTAAGAAAGACAGAGCCTATGTTGTGGTGTAATAAAGGCAGAGCCTACATTGTGGTGTAAGAAAGACAGAGTACATTGTGGTGTAAGAAAGACAGAGCCTACATTGTGGTGTAAGAAAGACAGAGCCTACATTGTGGTGTAAGAAAGACAGAGTACATTGTGGTGTAAGAAAGACAGAGCCTACATTGTGGTGTAAGAAAGACAGAGCCTACATTGTGGTGTAAGAAAGACAGAGTACATTGTGGTGTTAAGAAAGACAGAGTACATTGTGGTGTAAGAAAGACAGAGTACATTGTGGTGTAAGAAAGACAGAGTACATTGTGGTGTAAGAAAGACATAGTACATTGTGGTGTAAGAAAGACAGAGCCTACATTGTGGTGTAAGAAAGACAGAGCCTACATTGTGGTGTAAGAAAGACAGACCCTACATTGTGGTGTAAGAAAGGAAGAGCCTACATTGTGGTGTAAGAAAGACAGAGCCTACATTGTGGTGTAAGAAAGACAGAGCCTACATTGTGGTGTAAGAAAGACAGAGCCTACATTGTGGTGTAAGAAAGACAGAGCCTACATTGTGGTGTAAGAAAGACAGAGTACATTGTGGTGTAAGAAAGACATAGCCTACATTGTGGTGTAAGAAAGACATAGCCTACATTGTGGTGTAAGAAAGGCAGGGCCTACATTGTGGTGTAAGAAAGGCAGGGCCTACATTGTGGTGTAAGAAAGACAGAGCCTACATTGTGGTGTAAGAGACACAGAGCCTACATTGTGGTGTAAGAAAGACGGCCTACATTGTGGTGTAAGAAAGACAGAGCCTACATTGTGGTGTAATAAAGACAGAGCCTACATTGTGGTGTAATAAAGACAGAGCCTACATTGTGGTGTAAGAAAGACAGAGCCTACATTGTGGTGTAAGAAAGGCAGGGCCTACATTGTGGTGTAAGAAAGGCAGGGCCTACATTGTGGTGTAAGAAAGACAGAGCCTACATTGTGGTGTAAGAGACACAGAGCCTACATTGTGGTGTAAGAAAGACGGCCTACATTGTGGTGTAAGAAAGACAGAGCCTACATTGTGGTGTAAGAAAGACAGAGCCTACATTGTGGTGTAAGAAAGACGGCCTACATTGTGGTGTAAGAAAGACAGCCTACATTGTGGTGTAATAAAGACAGAGCCTACATTGTGGTGTAATAAAGACAGAGCCTACATTGTGGTGTAAGAAAGACGGAGCCTACATTGTGGTGTAAGAAAGACAGAGCCTACATTGTGGTGTAAGAAAGACAGAGCCTACATTGTGGTGTAAGAAAGACAGAGCCTACATTGTGGTGTAAGAAAGACAGAGCCTACATTGTGGTGTAAGAAAGACAGAGCCTACATTGTGGTGTAAGAAAGACAGAGCCTACATTGTGGTGTAAGAAAGACAGAGTACGTTGTGGTGTAAAAGAAAGACGGAGCCTACATTGTGGTGTAAGAAAGACAGAGTACGTTGTGGTGTAAAAGAAAGACGGAGCCTACATTGTGGTGTAAGAAAGACGGAGCCTACATTGTGGTGTAAGAAAGACAGAGCCTACATTGTGGTGTAATAAAGACAGAGCCTACATTGTGGTGTAAGAGATACAGAGCCTACATTGTGGTGTAAGAAAGATGGCCTACATTGTGGTGTAAGAAAGACAGAGTACATTGTGGTGTAAGAAAGACGGAGCCTACATTGTGGTGTAAGAAAGGAAGAGCCTACATTGTGGTGTAAGAAAGACAGAGCCTACATTGTGGTGTAAGAAAGACAGAGCCTACATTGTGGTGTAAGAAAGACAGAGCCTACATTGTGGTGTAAGAAAGACAGAGCCTACATTGTGGTGTAAGAAAGACGGAGCCTACATTGTGGTGTAATAAAGACAGAGCCTACATTGTGGTGTAAGAAAGACAGAGCCTACATTGTGGTGTAAGAAAGACAGAGTACATTGTGGTGTAAGAAAGACATAGCCTACATTGTGGTGTAAGAAAGACATGGCCTACATTGTGGTGTAAGAAAGACAGAGTACATTGTGGTGTAAGAAAGGCATAGCCTACATTGTGGTGTAAGAAAGGCAGGGCCTACATTGTGGTGTAAGAAAGGCAGGGCCTACATTGTGGTGTAAGAGACACAGAGCCTACATTGTGGTGTAAGAAAGACGGCCTACATTGTGGTGTAAGAAAGACAGAGCCTACATTGTGGTGTAAGAAAGACAGAGCCTACATTGTGGTGTAAGAAAGACGGCCTACATTGTGGTGTAAGAAAGACAGAGCCTACATTGTGGTGTAATAAAGACAGAGCCTACATTGTGGTGTAATAAAGACATAGCCTACATTGTGGTGTAAGAAAGACAGATCCTACATTGTGGTGTAAGAAAGACAGAGCCTACATTGTGGTGTAATAAAGACAGAGCCTACATTGTGGTGTAAGAAAGACAGAGCCTACATTGTGGTGTAAGAAAGACAGAGCCTACGTTGTGGTGTAATAAAGACAGAGCCTACATTGTGGTGTAAGAAAGACATAGCCTACATTGTGGTGTAAGAAAGACAGAGCCTATGTTGTGGTGTAATAAAGGCAGAGCCTACATTGTGGTGTAATAAAGACAGAGTACATTGTGGTGTAAGAAAGACAGAGCCTACATTGTGGTGTAAGAAAGACAGAGCCTACATTGTGGTGTAAGAAAGACAGAGTACATTGTGGTGTAAGAAAGACAGAGCCTACATTGTGGTGTAAGAAAGACAGAGCCTACATTGTGGTGTAAGAAAGACAGAGTACATTGTGGTGTTAAGAAAGACAGAGTACATTGTGGTGTAAGAAAGACAGAGTACATTGTGGTGTAAGAAAGACAGAGTACATTGTGGTGTAAGAAAGACATAGTACATTGTGGTGTAAGAAAGACAGAGCCTACATTGTGGTGTAAGAAAGACAGAGCCTACATTGTGGTGTGAGAAAGACAGACCCTACATTGTGGTGTAAGAAAGGAAGAGCCTACATTGTGGTGTAAGAAAGACAGAGCCTACATTGTGGTGTAATAAAGACAGAGCCTACATTGTGGTGTAATAAAGACATAGCCTACATTGTGGTGTAAGAAAGACAGATCCTACATTGTGGTGTAAGAAAGACAGAGCCTACATTGTGGTGTAATAAAGACAGAGCCTACATTGTGGTGTAAGAAAGACAGAGCCTACATTGTGGTGTAAGAAAGACAGAGCCTACGTTGTGGTGTAATAAAGACAGAGCCTACATTGTGGTGTAAGAAAGACATAGCCTACATTGTGGTGTAAGAAAGACAGAGCCTATGTTGTGGTGTAATAAAGGCAGAGCCTACATTGTGGTGTAAGAAAGACAGAGTACATTGTGGTGTAAGAAAGACAGAGCCTACATTGTGGTGTAAGAAAGACAGAGCCTACATTGTGGTGTAAGAAAGACAGAGCCTACGTTGTGGTGTAATAAAGACAGAGCCTACATTGTGGTGTAAGAAAGACATAGCCTACATTGTGGTGTAAGAAAGACAGAGCCTATGTTGTGGTGTAATAAAGGCAGAGCCTACATTGTGATGTAATAAAGACAGAGTACATTGTGGTGTAAGAAAGACAGAGCCTACATTGTGGTGTAAGAAAGACAGAGCCTACATTGTGGTGTAAGAAAGACAGAGTACATTGTGGTGTAAGAAAGACAGAGCCTACATTGTGGTGTAAGAAAGACAGAGCCTACATTGTGGTGTAAGAAAGACAGAGTACATTGTGGTGTTAAGAAAGACAGAGTACATTGTGGTGTAAGAAAGACAGAGTACATTGTGGTGTAAGAAAGACAGAGTACATTGTGGTGTAAGAAAGACATAGTACATTGTGGTGTAAGAAAGACAGAGCCTACATTGTGGTGTAAGAAAGACAGAGCCTACATTGTGGTGTAAGAAAGACAGACCCTACATTGTGGTGTAAGAAAGGAAGAGCCTACATTGTGGTGTAAGAAAGACAGAGCCTACATTGTGGTGTAATAAAGACAGAGCCTACATTGTGGTGTAATAAAGACATAGCCTACATTGTGGTGTAAGAAAGACAGATCCTACATTGTGGTGTAAGAAAGACAGAGCCTACATTGTGGTGTAATAAAGACAGAGCCTACATTGTGGTGTAAGAAAGACAGAGCCTACATTGTGGTGTAAGAAAGACAGAGCCTACGTTGTGGTGTAATAAAGACAGAGCCTACATTGTGGTGTAAGAAAGACATAGCCTACATTGTGGTGTAAGAAAGACAGAGCCTATGTTGTGGTGTAATAAAGGCAGAGCCTACATTGTGGTGTAAGAAAGACAGAGTACATTGTGGTGTAAGAAAGACAGAGCCTACATTGTGGTGTAAGAAAGACAGAGCCTACATTGTGGTGTAAGAAAGACAGAGTACATTGTGGTGTAAGAAAGACAGAGCCTACATTGTGGTGTAAGAAAGACAGAGCCTACATTGTGGTGTAAGAAAGACAGAGTACATTGTGGTGTTAAGAAAGACAGAGTACATTGTGGTGTAAGAAAGACAGAGTACATTGTGGTGTAAGAAAGACAGAGTACATTGTGGTGTAAGAAAGACATAGTACATTGTGGTGTAAGAAAGACAGAGCCTACATTGTGGTGTAAGAAAGACAGAGCCTACATTGTGGTGTAAGAAAGACAGACCCTACATTGTGGTGTAAGAAAGGAAGAGCCTACATTGTGGTGTAAGAAAGACAGAGCCTACATTGTGGTGTAAGAAAGACAGAGCCTACATTGTGGTGTAAGAAAGACAGAGCCTACATTGTGGTGTAAGAAAGACGGAGCCTACATTGTGGTGTAAGAAAGACAGAGTACATTGTGGTGTAAGAAAGACATAGCCTACATTGTGGTGTAAGAAAGACATAGCCTACATTGTGGTGTAAGAAAGGCAGGGCCTACATTGTGGTGTAAGAAAGGCAGGGCCTACATTGTGGTGTAAGAAAGACAGAGCCTACATTGTGGTGTAAGAGACACAGAGCCTACATTGTGGTGTAAGAAAGACGGCCTACATTGTGGTGTAAGAAAGACAGAGCCTACATTGTGGTGTAATAAAGACAGAGCCTACATTGTGGTGTAATAAAGACAGAGCCTACATTGTGGTGTAATAAAGACAGAGCCTACATTGTGGTGTAAGAAAGACAGATCCTACATTGTGGTGTAAGAAAGACAGAGCCTACATTGTGGTGTAATAAAGACAGAGCCTACATTGTGGTGTAATAAAGACAGAGCCTACATTGTGGTGTAAGAAAGACAGAGCCTACGTTGTGGTGTAATAAAGACAGAGCCTACATTGTGGTGTAAGAAAGACGGAGCCTACATTGTGGTGTAAGAAAGACAGAGCCTACGTTGTGGTGTAATAAAGGCAGAGCCTACATTGTGGTGTAATAAAGACAGAGCCTACATTGTGGTGTAAGAAAGACAGAGTACATTGTGGTGTAAGAAAGACAGAGCCTACATTGTGGTGTAAGAAAGACAGAGCCTACATTGTGGTGTAAGAAAGACAGAGTACATTGTGGTGTAAGAAAGACAGAGCCTACATTGTGGTGTAAGAAAGACAGAGCCTACATTGTGGTGTAAGAAAGACAGAGTACATTGTGGTGTAAGAAAGACAGAGTACATTGTGGTGTAAGAAAGACAGAGTACATTGTGGTGTAAGAAAGACATAGTACATTGTGGTGTAAGAAAGACAGAGCCTACATTGTGGTGTAAGAAAGACAGAGCCTACATTGTGGTGTAAGAAAGACGGCCTACATTGTGGTGTAAGAAAGACAGAGCCTACATTGTGGTGTAATAAAGACAGAGCCTACATTGTGGTGTAATAAAGACAGAGCCTACATTGTGGTGTAATAAAGACAGAGCCTACATTGTGGTGTAAGAAAGACAGATCCTACATTGTGGTGTAAGAAAGACAGAGCCTACATTGTGGTGTAATAAAGACGGAGCTTACATTGTGATGTAATAAAGACAGAGCCTACATTGTGGTGTAAGAAAGACAGAGCCTACGTTGTGGTGTAATAAAGACAGAGCCTACATTGTGGTGTAAGAAAGACAGAGCCTACATTGTTGTGTAAGAAAGACAGAGCCTACGTTGTGGTGTAATAAAGGCAGAGCCTACATTGTGGTGTAATAAAGACAGAGCCTACATTGTGGTGTAAGAAAGACAGAGTACATTGTGGTGTAAGAAAGACAGAGCCTACATTGTGGTGTAAGAAAGACAGAGCCTACATTGTGGTGTAAGAAAGACAGCCTACATTGTGGTGTAAGAAAGACAGAGCCTACGTTGTGGTGTAATAAAGGCAGAGCCTACATTGTGGTGTAATAAAGACAGAGCCTACATTGTGGTGTAAGAAAGACAGAGTACATTGTGGTGTAAGAAAGACAGAGCCTACATTGTGGTGTAAGAAAGACAGAGCCTACATTGTGGTGTAAGAAAGACAGAGTACATTGTGGTGTAAGAAAGACAGAGCCTACATTGTGGTGTAAGAAAGACAGAGCCTACATTGTGGTGTAAGAAAGACAGAGCCTACATTGTGGTGTAAGAAAGACAGAGCCTACGTTGTGGTGTAATAAAGGCAGAGCCTACATTGTGGTGTAATAAAGACAGAGCCTACATTGTGGTGTAAGAAAGACAGAGTACATTGTGGTGTAAGAAAGACAGAGCCTACATTGTGGTGTAAGAAAGACAGAGTACATTGTGGTGTAAGAAAGACAGAGCCTACATTGTGGTGTAAGAAAGACAGAGCCTACATTGTGGTGTAAGAAAGACAGAGTACATTGTGGTGTAAGAAAGACAGAGTACATTGTGGTGTAAGAAAGACAGAGTACATTGTGGTGTAAGAAAGACAGACCCTACATTGTGGTGTAAGAAAGGAAGAGCCTACATTGTGGTGTAAGAAAGACAGAGCCTACATTGTGGTGTAAGAAAGACAGAGCCTACATTGTGGTGTAAGAAAGACAGAGCCTACATTGTGGTGTAAGAAAGACAGAGCCTACATTGTGGTGTAAGAAAGACAGAGTACATTGTGGTGTAAGAAAGACATAGCCTACATTGTGGTGTAAGAAAGACATAGCCTACATTGTGGTGTAAGAAAGGCAGGGCCTACATTGTGGTGTAAGAAAGGCAGGGCCTACATTGTGGTGTAAGAAAGACAGAGCCTACATTGTGGTGTAAGAGACACAGAGCCTACATTGTGGTGTAAGAAAGACGGCCTACATTGTGGTGTAAGAAAGACAGAGCCTACATTGTGGTGTAAGAAAGACAGAGCCTACATTGTGGTGTAAGAAAGACGACCTACATTGTGGTGTAAGAAAGACAGAGCCTACATTGTGGTGTAATAAAGACAGAGCCTACATTGTGGTGTAATAAAGACAGAGCCTACATTGTGGTGTAAGAAAGACAGAGCCTACATTGTGGTGTAATAAAGACAGAGCCTACATTGTGGTGTAATAAAGACAGAGCCTACATTGTGGTGTAATAAAGATAGAGCCTACATTGTGGTGTAAGAAAGACAGAGCCTACGTTGTGGTGTAAGAAAGACAGAACCTACATTGTGGTGTAAGAAAGACAGAGCCTACATTGTGGTGTAAGAAAGACAGAGCCTACATTGTGGTGTAAGAAAGACAGAGCCTACATTGTGGTGTAAGAAAGACAGAGCCTACATTGTGGTGTAAGAAAGACAGAGCCTACATTGTGGTGTAAGAAAGACAGAGCCTACATTGTGGTGTAAGAAAGACAGAGCCTACATTGTGGTGTAAGAAAGACAGAGCCTACATTGTGGTGTAATAAAGACAGAGCCTACATTGTGGTGTAATAAAGACAGAGCCTACATTGTGGTGTAAGAAAGACAGAGCCTACATTGTGGTGTAAGAAAGACAGAGTACATTGTGGTGTAAGAAAGACATAGCCTACATTGTGGTGTAAGAAATAATAATAATAATAATAGATTGAATTTTAAGAGAGAAGCGCCTTTCTCAGACTCAAGGACACTGTACAAGGAAAGAATGGAAAAAAATAAAAGTAAGTAATAAAATTGAAAAAATATATATAATAAAATACATAGAAGATCTGTGTATAGTAACAACAAGAAAAAACAAATAAGATAAGAGATAAAAATAAATAAAAAAAGGAGGCAAGTTCTGTCCGATTGGATGAAGTGGTTAAAATTAACAAACAAACAAACAACAAAACAAAACAAGACAACGGAATCTGTGGCTTAAAAAGAGTCAGGGGTGGGCTACTTGGGAGCGGGGCCGCGTTGCGTGAAGGCAAGTGTGAACAGGTGGGTTTTTAGCTTGGTTTTGAAGAGGTTGATGGTGTCAGAGCCTCGGATGAGGGGGGAGAGGGAGTTCCACAGTCTGGGGGCTGCTGCAGCGAAAGCTCGGTCTCCCAGTGTGGAACGCCTGGTGCGGGGGATGGTGAGGAGGTCGGAGTTGGAGGATCGGAGGCCTCGTGCTGGAGTGTAGGGGTGGAGTAGGTTGGTCAGGTAGGAAGGGGCCAACCCGTGCAGGGATTTGTAGGTGAGGAGGAGGATCTTGTAGGGGATTCGATAGTTGATGGGGAGCCAGTGGAGTTTTTGCAGGGTGGGGGTGATGTGCTGCCAGGGTTTGGTGCGCGTGAGGACCCTCGCAGCAGAGTTTTATGTGTAATAAAGACAGAGCCTACATTGTGGTGTAAGAGACACAGAGCCTACATTGTGGTGTAAGAAAGACGGCCTACATTGTGGTGTAAGAAAGACAGAGTACATTGTGGTGTAAGAAAGACATGGCCTACATTGTGGTGTAAGAAAGACAGAGTACATTGTGGTGTAAGAAAGACATAGCCTACATTGTGGTGTAAGAAAGACATAGCCTACATTGTGGTGTAAGAAAGACATAGCCTACATTGTGGTGTAAGAAAGACAGGGCCTACATTGTGGTGTAAGAGACACAGAGCCTACATTGTGGTGTAAGAAAGACGGCCTACATTGTGGTGTAAGAAAGACAGAGCCTACATTGTGGTGTAAGAAAGACAGAGCCTACATTGTGGTGTAAGAAAGACGGCCTACATTGTGGTGTAAGAAAGACAGAGCCTACATTGTGGTGTAATAAAGACAGAGCCTACATTGTGGTGTAATAAAGACAGAGCCTACATTGTGGTGTAAGAAAGACAGATCCTACATTGTGGTGTAAGAAAGACAGAGCCTACATTGTGGTGTAATAAAGACAGAGCCTACATTGTGGTGTAAGAAAGACAGAGCCTACATTGTGGTGTAAGAAAGACAGAGCCTACGTTGTGGTGTAATAAAGACAGAGCCTACATTGTGGTGTAAGAAAGACATAGCCTACATTGTGGTGTAAGAAAGACAGAGCCTATTTTGTGGTGTAATAAAGGCAGAGCCTACATTGTGGTGTAATAAAGACATAGCCTACATTGTGGTGTAAGAAAGACAGAGTACATTGTGGTGTAAGAAAGACAGAGCCTACATTGTGGTGTAAGAAAGACAGAGCCTACATTGTGGTGTAAGAAAGACAGAGTACATTGTGGTGTAAGAAAGACAGAGCCTACATTGTGGTGTAAGAAAGACAGAGCCTACATTGTGGTGTAAGAAAGACAGAGTACATTGTGGTGTAAGAAAGACAGAGTACATTGTGGTGTAAGAAAGACAGAGTACATTGTGGTGTAAGAAAGACAGAGTACATTGTGGTGTAAGAAAGACATAGTACATTGTGGTGTAAGAAAGACCGAGCCTACATTGTGGTGTAAGAAAGACAGAGCCTACATTGTGGTGTAAGAAAGACAGAGCCTACATTGTGGTGTAAGAAAGACAGACCCTACATTGTGGTGTAAGAAAGGAAGAGCCTACATTGTGGTGTAAGAAAGACAGAGCCTACATTGTGGTGTAAGAAAGACAGAGCCTACATTGTGGTGTAAGAAAGACAGAGCCTACATTGTGGTGTAAGAAAGACAGAGCCTACATTGTGGTGTAAGAAAGACAGAGTACATTGTGGTGTAAGAAAGACATAGCCTACATTGTGGTGTAAGAAAGACATAGCCTACATTGTGGTGTAAGAAAGGCAGGGCCTACATTGTGGTGTAAGAAAGGCAGGGCCTACATTGTGGTGTAAGAAAGACAGAGCCTACATTGTGGTGTAAGAGACACAGAGCCTACATTGTGGTGTAAGAAAGACGGCCTACATTGTGGTGTAAGAAAGACAGAGCCTACATTGTGGTGTAAGAAAGACAGAGCCTACATTGTGGTGTAAGAAAGACGGCCTACATTGTGGTGTAAGAAAGACAGAGCCTACATTGTGGTGTAAGAGACACAGAGCCTACATTGTGGTGTAAGAAAGACAGAGTACATTGTGGTGTAAGAAAGACATAGCCTACATTGTGGTGTAAGAAAGACATAGCCTACATTGTGGTGTAAGAAAGGCAGGGCCTACATTGTGGTGTAAGAAAGACGGCCTACATTGTGGTGTAAGAAAGACAGAGCCTACATTGTGGTGTAAGAGACACAGAGCCTACATTGTGGTGTAAGAAAGACGGCCTACATTGTGGTGTAAGAAAGACAGAGCCTACATTGTGGTGTAAGAAAGACAGAGCCTACATTGTGGTGTAAGAAAGACGACCTACATTGTGGTGTAAGAAAGACAGAGCCTACATTGTGGTGTAATAAAGACAGAGCCTACATTGTGGTGTAATAAAGACAGAGCCTACATTGTGGTGTAATAAAGACAGAGCCTACATTGTGGTGTAATAAAGACAGAGCCTACATTGTGGTGTAATAAAGACAGAGCCTACATTGTGGTGTAAGAAAGACAGAGCCTACATTGTGGTGTAATAAAGACAGAGCCTACATTGTGGTGTAATAAAGACAGAGCCTACATTGTGGTGTAAGAAAGACAGAGTACATTGTGGTGTAAGAAAGACAGAGTACATTGTGGTGTAAGAAAGACATAGTACATTGTGGTGTAAGAAAGACCAAGCCTACATTGTGGTGTAAGAAAGACAGAGCCTACATTGTGGTGTAAGAAAGACAGAGCCTACATTGTGGTGTAAGAAAGACAGAGCCTACATTGTGGTGTAAGAAAGACAGAGCCTACATTGTGGTGTAATAAAGACAGAGCCTACATTGTGGTGTAATAAAGACAGAGCCTACATTGTGGTGTAAGAAAGACAGAGCCTACATTGTGGTGTAAGAAAGACAGAGTACATTGTGGTGTAAGAAAGACATAGCCTACATTGTGGTGTAAGAAATAATAATAATAATAATAGATTGAATTTTAAGAGAGAAGCGCCTTTCTCAGACTCAAGGACACTGTACAAGGAAAGAATGGAAAAAAATAAAAGTAAGTAATAAAATTGAAAAAATATATATAATAAAATACATAGAAGATCTGTGTATAGTAACAACAAGAAAAAACAAATAAGATAAGAGATAAAAATAAATAAAAAAAGGAGGCAAGTTCTGTCCGATTGGATGAAGTGGTTAAAATTAACAAACAAACAAACAACAAAACAAAACAAGACAACGGAATCTGTGGCTTAAAAAGAGTCAGGGGTGGGCTACTTGGGAGCGGGGCCGCGTTGCGTGAAGGCAAGTGTGAACAGGTGGGTTTTTAGCTTGGTTTTGAAGAGGTTGATGGTGTCAGAGCCTCGGATGAGGGGGGAGAGGGAGTTCCACAGTCTGGGGGCTGCTGCAGCGAAAGCTCGGTCTCCCAGTGTGGAACGCCTGGTGCGGGGGATGGTGAGGAGGTCGGAGTTGGAGGATCGGAGGCCTCGTGCTGGAGTGTAGGGGTGGAGTAGGTTGGTCAGGTAGGAAGGGGCCAACCCGTGCAGGGATTTGTAGGTGAGGAGGAGGATCTTGTAGGGGATTCGATAGTTGATGGGGAGCCAGTGGAGTTTTTGCAGGGTGGGGGTGATGTGCTGCCAGGGTTTGGTGCGCGTGAGGACCCTCGCAGCAGAGTTTTATGTGTAATAAAGACAGAGCCTACATTGTGGTGTAAGAGACACAGAGCCTACATTGTGGTGTAAGAAAGACGGCCTACATTGTGGTGTAAGAAAGACAGAGTACATTGTGGTGTAAGAAAGACATGGCCTACATTGTGGTGTAAGAAAGACAGAGTACATTGTGGTGTAAGAAAGACATAGCCTACATTGTGGTGTAAGAAAGACATAGCCTACATTGTGGTGTAAGAAAGACATAGCCTACATTGTGGTGTAAGAAAGGCAGGGCCTACATTGTGGTGTAAGAGACACAGAGCCTACATTGTGGTGTAAGAAAGACGGCCTACATTGTGGTGTAAGAAAGACAGAGCCTACATTGTGGTGTAAGAAAGACAGAGCCTACATTGTGGTGTAAGAAAGACGGCCTACATTGTGGTGTAAGAAAGACAGAGCCTACATTGTGGTGTAATAAAGACAGAGCCTACATTGTGGTGTAATAAAGACAGAGCCTACATTGTGGTGTAAGAAAGACAGATCCTACATTGTGGTGTAAGAAAGACAGAGCCTACATTGTGGTGTAATAAAGACAGAGCCTACATTGTGGTGTAAGAAAGACAGAGCCTACATTGTGGTGTAAGAAAGACAGAGCCTACGTTGTGGTGTAATAAAGACAGAGCCTACATTGTGGTGTAAGAAAGACATAGCCTACATTGTGGTGTAAGAAAGACAGAGCCTATTTTGTGGTGTAATAAAGGCAGAGCCTACATTGTGGTGTAATAAAGACATAGCCTACATTGTGGTGTAAGAAAGACAGAGTACATTGTGGTGTAAGAAAGACAGAGCCTACATTGTGGTGTAAGAAAGACAGAGCCTACATTGTGGTGTAAGAAAGACAGAGTACATTGTGGTGTAAGAAAGACAGAGCCTACATTGTGGTGTAAGAAAGACAGAGCCTACATTGTGGTGTAAGAAAGACAGAGTACATTGTGGTGTAAGAAAGACAGAGTACATTGTGGTGTAAGAAAGACAGAGTACATTGTGGTGTAAGAAAGACAGAGTACATTGTGGTGTAAGAAAGACATAGTACATTGTGGTGTAAGAAAGACCGAGCCTACATTGTGGTGTAAGAAAGACAGAGCCTACATTGTGGTGTAAGAAAGACAGAGCCTACATTGTGGTGTAAGAAAGACAGACCCTACATTGTGGTGTAAGAAAGGAAGAGCCTACATTGTGGTGTAAGAAAGACAGAGCCTACATTGTGGTGTAAGAAAGACAGAGCCTACATTGTGGTGTAAGAAAGACAGAGCCTACATTGTGGTGTAAGAAAGACAGAGCCTACATTGTGGTGTAAGAAAGACAGAGTACATTGTGGTGTAAGAAAGACATAGCCTACATTGTGGTGTAAGAAAGACATAGCCTACATTGTGGTGTAAGAAAGGCAGGGCCTACATTGTGGTGTAAGAAAGGCAGGGCCTACATTGTGGTGTAAGAAAGACAGAGCCTACATTGTGGTGTAAGAGACACAGAGCCTACATTGTGGTGTAAGAAAGACGGCCTACATTGTGGTGTAAGAAAGACAGAGCCTACATTGTGGTGTAAGAAAGACAGAGCCTACATTGTGGTGTAAGAAAGACGGCCTACATTGTGGTGTAAGAAAGACAGAGCCTACATTGTGGTGTAAGAGACACAGAGCCTACATTGTGGTGTAAGAAAGACAGAGTACATTGTGGTGTAAGAAAGACATAGCCTACATTGTGGTGTAAGAAAGACATAGCCTACATTGTGGTGTAAGAAAGGCAGGGCCTACATTGTGGTGTAAGAAAGACGGCCTACATTGTGGTGTAAGAAAGACAGAGCCTACATTGTGGTGTAAGAGACACAGAGCCTACATTGTGGTGTAAGAAAGACGGCCTACATTGTGGTGTAAGAAAGACAGAGCCTACATTGTGGTGTAAGAAAGACAGAGCCTACATTGTGGTGTAAGAAAGACGACCTACATTGTGGTGTAAGAAAGACAGAGCCTACATTGTGGTGTAATAAAGACAGAGCCTACATTGTGGTGTAATAAAGACAGAGCCTACATTGTGGTGTAATAAAGACAGAGCCTACATTGTGGTGTAATAAAGACAGAGCCTACATTGTGGTGTAAGAAAGACAGAGCCTACATTGTGGTGTAATAAAGACAGAGCCTACATTGTGGTGTAATAAAGACAGAGCCTACATTGTGGTGTAAGAAAGACAGAGTACATTGTGGTGTAAGAAAGACAGAGTACATTGTGGTGTAAGAAAGACATAGTACATTGTGGTGTAAGAAAGACCAAGCCTACATTGTGGTGTAAGAAAGACAGAGCCTACATTGTGGTGTAAGAAAGACAGAGCCTACATTGTGGTGTAAGAAAGACAGACCCTACATTGTGGTGTAAGAAAGGAAGAGCCTACATTGTGGTGTAAGAAAGACAGAGCCTACATTGTGGTGTAAGAAAGACAGAGCCTACATTGTGGTGTAAGAAAGACAGAGCCTACATTGTGGTGTAAGAAAGACAGAGCCTACATTGTGGTGTAAGAAAGACAGAGTACATTGTGGTGTAAGAAAGACATAGCCTACATTGTGGTGTAAGAAAGACATAGCCTACATTGTGGTGTAAGAAAGGCAGGGCCTACATTGTGGTGTAAGAAAGGCAGGGCCTACATTGTGGTGTAAGAAAGACAGAGCCTACATTGTGGTGTAAGAGACACAGAGCCTACATTGTGGTGTAAGAAAGACGGCCTACATTGTGGTGTAAGAAAGACAGAGCCTACATTGTGGTGTAAGAAAGACAGAGCCTACATTGTGGTGTAAGAAAGACGGCCTACATTGTGGTGTAAGAAAGACAGAGCCTACATTGTGGTGTAAGAAAGACAGAGTACATTGTGGTGTAAGAAAGACATAGCCTACATTGTGGTGTAAGAAAGACATAGCCTACATTGTGGTGTAAGAAAGGCAGGGCCTACATTGTGGTGTAAGAAAGACGGCCTACATTGTGGTGTAAGAAAGACAGAGCCTACATTGTGGTGTAAGAGACACAGAGCCTACATTGTGGTGTAAGAAAGACGGCCTACATTGTGGTGTAAGAAAGACAGAGCCTACATTGTGGTGTAAGAAAGACAGAGCCTACATTGTGGTGTAAGAAAGACGACCTACATTGTGGTGTAAGAAAGACAGAGCCTACATTGTGGTGTAATAAAGACAGAGCCTACATTGTGGTGTAATAAAGACAGAGCCTACATTGTGGTGTAATAAAGACAGAGCCTACATTGTGGTGTAATAAAGACAGAGCCTACATTGTGGTGTAATAAAGACAGAGCCTACATTGTGGTGTAAGAAAGACAGAGCCTACATTGTGGTGTAATAAAGACAGAGCCTACATTGTGGTGTAATAAAGACAGAGCCTACATTGTGGTGTAAGAAAGACAGAGCCTACGTTGTGGTGTAAGAAAGACAGAACCTACATTGTGGTGTAAGAAAGACAGAGCCTACATTGTGGTGTAAGAAAGACAGAGCCTACATTGTGGTGTAAGAAAGACAGAGCCTACATTGTGGTGTAAGAAAGACAGAGCCTACATTGTGGTGTAAGAAAGACAGAGCCTACATTGTGGTGTAAGAAAGACAGAGCCTACATTGTGGTGTAAGAAAGACAGAGCCTACATTGTGGTGTAAGAAAGACAGAGCCTACATTGTGGTGTAATAAAGACAGAGCCTACATTGTGGTGTAATAAAGACAGAGCCTACATTGTGGTGTAAGAAAGACAGAGCCTACATTGTGGTGTAAGAAAGACAGAGTACATTGTGGTGTAAGAAAGACATAGCCTACATTGTGGTGTAAGAAATAATAATAATAATAATAGATTGAATTTTAAGAGAGAAGCGCCTTTCTCAGACTCAAGGACACTGTACAAGGAAAGAATGGAAAAAAATAAAAGTAAGTAATAAAATTGAAAAAATATATATAATAAAATACATAGAAGATCTGTGTATAGTAACAACAAGAAAAAACAAATAAGATAAGAGATAAAAATAAATAAAAAAAGGAGGCAAGTTCTGTCCGATTGGATGAAGTGGTTAAAATTAACAAACAAACAAACAAACAACAAAACAAAACAAGACAACGGAATCTGTGGCTTAAAAAGAGTCAGGGGTGGGCTACTTGGGAGCGGGGCCGCGTTGCGTGAAGGCAAGTGTGAACAGGTGGGGTTTTAGCTTGGTTTTGAAGAGGTTGATGGTGTCAGAGCCTCGGATGAGGGGGGAGAGGGAGTTCCACAGTCTGGGGGCTGCTGCAGCGAAAGCTCGGTCTCCCAGTGTGGAACGCCTGGTGCGGGGGATGGTGAGGAGGTCGGAGTTGGAGGATCGGAGGCCTCGTGCTGGAGTGTAGGGGTGGAGTAGGTTGGTCAGGTAGGAAGGGGCCAACCCGTGCAGGGATTTGTAGGTGAGGAGGAGGATCTTGTAGGGGATTCGATAGTTGATGGGGAGCCAGTGGAGTTTTTGCAGGGTGGGGGTGATGTGCTGCCAGGGTTTGGTGCGCGTGAGGACCCTCGCAGCAGAGTTTTAGGTGTAATAAAGACAGAGCCTACATTGTGGTGTAAGAGACACAGAGCCTACATTGTGGTGTAAGAAAGACGGCCTACATTGTGGTGTAAGAAAGACAGAGTACATTGTGGTGTAAGAAAGACATGGCCTACATTGTGGTGTAAGAAAGACAGAGTACATTGTGGTGTAAGAAAGACATAGCCTACATTGTGGTGTAAGAAAGACATAGCCTACATTGTGGTGTAAGAAAGACATAGCCTACATTGTGGTGTAAGAAAGGCAGGGCCTACATTGTGGTGTAAGAGACACAGAGCCTACAGTGTGGTGTAAGAAAGACGGCCTACATTGTGGTGTAAGAAAGACAGAGCCTACATTGTGGTGTAAGAAAGACATAGCCTACATTGTGGTGTAAGAAAGACGGCCTACATTGTGGTGTAAGAAAGACAGAGCCTACATTGTGGTGTAATAAAGACAGAGCCTACATTGTGGTGTAATAAAGACAGATACTACATTGTGGTGTAAGAAAGACAGATCCTACATTGTGGTGTAAGAAAGACAGAGCCTACATTGTGGTGTAATAAAGACAGAGCCTACATTGTGGTGTAAGAAAGACAGAGCCTACATTGTGGTGTAAGAAAGACAGAGCCTACGTTGTGGTGTAATAAAGACAGAGCCTACATTGTGGTGTAAGAAAGACAGAGCCTACGTTGTGGTGTAATAAAGACAGAGCCTACATTGTGGTGTAAGAAAGACATAGCCTACATTGTGGTGTAAGAAAGACAGAGCCTATGTTGTGGTGTAATAAAGGCAGAGCCTACATTGTGGTGTAATAAAGACATAGCCTACATTGTGGTGTAAGAAAGACAGAGTACATTGTGGTGTAAGAAAGACAGAGCCTACATTGTGGTGTAAGAAAGACAGAGCCTACATTGTGGTGTAAGAAAGACAGAGTACATTGTGGTGTAAGAAAGACAGAGCCTACATTGTGGTGTAAGAAAGACAGAGCCTACATTGTGGTGTAAGAAAGACAGAGTACATTGTGGTGTAAGAAAGACAGAGTACATTGTGGTGTAAGAAAGACAGAGTACATTGTGGTGTAAGAAAGACAGAGTACATTGTGGTGTAAGAAAGACATAGTACATTGTGGTGTAAGAAAGACCGAGCCTACATTGTGGTGTAAGAAAGACAGAGCCTACATTGTGGTGTAAGAAAGACAGAGCCTACATTGTGGTGTAAGAAAGACAGACCCTACATTGTGGTGTAAGAAAGGAAGAGCCTACATTGTGGTGTAAGAAAGACAGAGCCTACATTGTGGTGTAAGAAAGACAGAGCCTACATTGTGGTGTAAGAAAGACAGAGCCTACATTGTGGTGTAAGAAAGACAGAGCCTACATTGTGGTGTAAGAAAGACAGAGTACATTGTGGTGTAAGAAAGACATAGCCTACATTGTGGTCTAAGAAAGACATAGCCTACATTGTGGTGTAAGAAAGGCAGGGCCTACATTGTGGTGTAAGAAAGGCAGGGCCTACATTGTGGTGTAAGAAAGACAGAGCCTACATTGTGGTGTAAGAGACACAGAGCCTACATTGTGGTGTAAGAAAGACGGCCTACATTGTGGTGTAAGAAAGACAGAGCCTACATTGTGGTGTAAGAAAGACAGAGCCTACATTGTGGTGTAAGAAAGACGGCCTACATTGTGCTGTAAGAAAGACAGAGCCTACATTGTGGTGTAAGAGACACAGAGCCTACATTGTGGTGTAAGAAAGACAGAGTACATTGTGGTGTAAGAAAGACATAGCCTACATTGTGGTGTAAGAAAGACATAGCCTACATTGTGGTGTAAGAAAGGCAGGGCCTACATTGTGGTGTAAGAAAGGCAGGGCCTACATTGTGGTGTAAGAAAGACAGAGCCTACATTGTGGTGTAATAAAGACAGAGCCTACATTGTGGTGTAATAAAGACAGAGCCTACATTGTGGTGTAAGAAAGACAGAGCCTACATTGTGGTGTAAGAGACACAGAGCCTACATTGTGGTGTAAGAAAGACGGCCTACATTGTGGTGTAAGAAAGACAGAGCCTACATTGTGGTGTAAGAAAGACAGAGCCTACATTGTGGTGTAAGAAAGACAGAGCCTACATTGTGGTGTAAGAAAGACAGAGCCTACATTGTGGTGTAATAAAGACAGAGCCTACATTGTGGTGTAATAAAGACAGAGCCTACATTGTGGTGTAAGAAAGACAGAGCCTACATTGTGGTGTAAGAAAGACAGAGTACATTGTGGTGTAAGAAAGACATAGCCTACATTGTGGTGTAAGAAATAATAATAATAATAATAGATTGAATTTTAAGAGAGAAGCGCCTTTCTCAGACTCAAGGACACTGTACAAGGAAAGAATGGAAAAAAATAAAAGTAAGTAATAAAATTGAAAAAATATATATAATAAAATACATAGAAGATCTGTGTATAGTAACAACAAGAAAAAACAAATAAGATAAGAGATAAAAATAAATAAAAAAAGGAGGCAAGTTCTGTCCGATTGGATGAAGTGGTTAAAATTAACAAACAAACAAACAACAAAACAAAACAAGACAACGGAATCTGTGGCTTAAAAAGAGTCAGGGGTGGGCTACTTGGGAGCGGGGCCGCGTTGCGTGAAGGCAAGTGTGAACAGGTGGGTTTTTAGCTTGGTTTTGAAGAGGTTGATGGTGTCAGAGCCTCGGATGAGGGGGGAGAGGGAGTTCCACAGTCTGGGGGCTGCTGCAGCGAAAGCTCGGTCTCCCAGTGTGGAACGCCTGGTGCGGGGGATGGTGAGGAGGTCGGAGTTGGAGGATCGGAGGCCTCGTGCTGGAGTGTAGGGGTGGAGTAGGTTGGTCAGGTAGGAAGGGGCCAACCCGTGCAGGGATTTGTAGGTGAGGAGGAGGATCTTGTAGGGGATTCGATAGTTGATGGGGAGCCAGTGGAGTTTTTGCAGGGTGGGGGTGATGTGCTGCCAGGGTTTGGTGCGCGTGAGGACCCTCGCAGCAGAGTTTTAGGTGTAATAAAGACAGAGCCTACATTGTGGTGTAAGAGACACAGAGCCTACATTGTGGTGTAAGAAAGACGGCCTACATTGTGGTGTAAGAAAGACGGCCTACATTGTGGTGTAAGAAAGACAGAGCCTACATTGTGGTGTAATAAAGACAGAGCCTACATTGTGGTGTAATAAAGACAGAGCCTACATTGTGGTGTAAGAAAGACAGATCCTACATTGTGGTGTAAGAAAGACAGAGCCTACATTGTGGTGTAATAAAGACAGAGCCTACATTGTGGTGTAAGAAAGACAGAGCCTACATTGTGGTGTAAGAAAGACAGAGCCTACGTTGTGGTGTAATAAAGACAGAGCCTACATTGTGGTGTAAGAAAGACATAGCCTACATTGTGGTGTAAGAAAGACAGAGCCTATGTTGTGGTGTAATAAAGGCAGAGCCTACATTGTGGTGTAATAAAGACATAGCCTACATTGTGGTGTAAGAAAGACAGAGTACATTGTGGTGTAAGAAAGACAGAGCCTACATTGTGGTGTAAGAAAGACAGAGCCTACATTGTGGTGTAAGAAAGACAGAGTACATTGTGGTGTAAGAAAGACAGAGCCTACATTGTGGTGTAAGAAAGACAGAGCCTACATTGTGGTGTAAGAAAGACAGAGTACATTGTGGTGTAAGAAAGACAGAGTACATTGTGGTGTAAGAAAGACAGAGTACATTGTGGTGTAAGAAAGACAGAGTACATTGTGGTGTAAGAAAGACATAGTACATTGTGGTGTAAGAAAGACCGAGCCTACATTGTGGTGTAAGAAAGACAGAGCCTACATTGTGGTGTAAGAAAGACAGAGCCTACATTGTGGTGTAAGAAAGACAGACCCTACATTGTGGTGTAAGAAAGGAAGAGCCTACATTGTGGTGTAAGAAAGACAGAGCCTACATTGTGGTGTAAGAAAGACAGAGCCTACATTGTGGTGTAAGAAAGACAGAGCCTACATTGTGGTGTAAGAAAGACAGAGCCTACATTGTGGTGTAAGAAAGACAGAGTACATTGTGGTGTAAGAAAGACATAGCCTACATTGTGGTGTAAGAAAGACATAGCCTACATTGTGGTGTAAGAAAGGCAGGGCCTACATTGTGGTGTAAGAAAGGCAGGGCCTACATTGTGGTGTAAGAAAGACAGAGCCTACATTGTGGTGTAAGAGACACAGAGCCTACATTGTGGTGTAAGAAAGACGGCCTACATTGTGGTGTAAGAAAGACAGAGCCTACATTGTGGTGTAAGAAAGACAGAGCCTACATTGTGGTGTAAGAAAGACGGCCTACATTGTGCTGTAAGAAAGACAGAGCCTACATTGTGGTGTAAGAGACACAGAGCCTACATTGTGGTGTAAGAAAGACAGAGTACATTGTGGTGTAAGAAAGACATAGCCTACATTGTGGTGTAAGAAAGACATAGCCTACATTGTGGTGTAAGAAAGGCAGGGCCTACATTGTGGTGTAAGAAAGGCAGGGCCTACATTGTGGTGTAAGAAAGACAGAGCCTACATTGTGGTGTAAGAGACACAGAGCCTACATTGTGGTGTAAGAAAGACGGCCTACATTGTGGTGTAAGAAAGACAGAGCCTACATTGTGGTGTAAGAAAGACAGAGCCTACATTGTGGTGTAATAAAGACAGAGCCTACATTGTGGTGTAATAAAGACAGAGCCTACATTGTGGTGTAATAAAGACAGAGCCTACATTGTGGTGTAAGAAAGACAGAGCCTACATTGTGGTGTAATAAAGACAGAGCCTACATTGTGGTGTAATAAAGACAGAGCCTACATTGTGGTGTAATAAAGATAGAGCCTACATTGTGGTGTAAGAAAGACAGAGCCTACGTTGTGGTGTAAGAAAGACAGAACCTACATTGTGGTGTAAGAAAGACAGAGCCTACATTGTGGTGTAAGAAAGACAGAGCCTACATTGTGGTGTAAGAAAGACAGAGCCTACATTGTGGTGTAAGAAAGACAGAGCCTACATTGTGGTGTAAGAAAGACAGAGCCTACATTGTGGTGTAAGAAAGACAGAGCCTACATTGTGGTGTAAGAAAGACAGAGCCTACATTGTGGTGTAATAAAGACAGATCCTACATTGTGGTGTAATAAAGACAGAGCCTACATTGTGGTGTAAGAAAGACAGAGCCTACATTGTGGTGTAAGAAAGACAGAGTACATTGTGGTGTAAGAAAGACATAGCCTACATTGTGGTGTAAGAAATAATAATAATAATAATAGATTGAATTTTAAGAGAGAAGCGCCTTTCTCAGACTCAAGGACACTGTACAAGGAAAGAATGGAAAAAAATAAAAGTAAGTAATAAAATTGAAAAAATATATATAATAAAATACATAGAAGATCTGTGTATAGTATCAACAAGAAAAAACAAATAAGATAAGAGATAAAAATAAATAAAAAAAGGAGGCAAGTTCTGTCCGATTGGATGAAGTGGTTAAAATTAACAAACAAACAAACAACAAAACAAAACAAGACAACGGAATCTGTGGCTTAAAAAGAGTCAGGGGTGGGCTACTTGGGAGCGGGGCCGCGTTGCGTGAAGGCAAGTGTGAACAGGTGGGTTTTTAGCTTGGTTTTGAAGAGGTTGATGGTGTCAGAGCCTCGGATGAGGGGGGAGAGGGAGTTCCACAGTCTGGGGGCTGCTGCAGCGAAAGCTCGGTCTCCCAGTGTGGAACGCCTGGTGCGGGGGATGGTGAGGAGGTCGGAGTTGGAGGATCGGAGGCCTCGTGCTGGAGTGTAGGGGTGGAGTAGGTTGGTCAGGTAGGAAGGGGCCAACCCGTGCAGGGATTTGTAGGTGAGGAGGAGGATCTTGTAGGGGATTCGATAGTTGATGGGGAGCCAGTGGAGTTTTTGCAGGGTGGGGGTGATGTGCTGCCAGGGTTTGGTGCGCGTGAGGACCCTCGCAGCAGAGTTTTAGGTGTAATAAAGACAGAGCCTACATTGTGGTGTAAGAGACACAGAGCCTACATTGTGGTGTAAGAAAGACGGCCTACATTGTGGTGTAAGAAAGACAGAGTACATTGTGGTGTAAGAAAGACATGGCCTACATTGTGGTGTAAGAAAGACAGAGTACATTGTGGTGTAAGAAAGACATAGCCTACATTGTGGTGTAAGAAAGACATAGCCTACATTGTGGTGTAAGAAAGACATAGCCTACATTGTGGTGTAAGAAAGACAGGGCCTACATTGTGGTGTAAGAGACACAGAGCCTACATTGTGGTGTAAGAAAGACGGCCTACATTGTGGTGTAAGAAAGACAGAGCCTACATTGTGGTGTAAGAAAGACAGAGCCTACATTGTGGTGTAAGAAAGACGGCCTACATTGTGGTGTAAGAAAGACAGAGCCTACATTGTGGTGTAATAAAGACAGAGCCTACATTGTGGTGTAATAAAGACAGAGCCTACATTGTGGTGTAAGAAAGACAGATCCTACA
>NC_140166.1:51419884-51427384 GCF_963971535.1 Notolepis coatsorum | reverse complement strand
ACAATAAAAAAAAAGCTAACCCTAACTAACCGTACTGTCATGCACTTGTCCTAATAAACTAACCTACACTGTAGCACTCAACACTTTGATGAACATTGTTGCTCAGCTGATAGAGTTGTGCCCTTCCTGATGGCTTGTCGTACAGAACTTGTAAGTCGCTTTGGATAAAAGCGTCAGCTAAATGACTAAATGTAAATGTAAATGTAAATGTATATCCAGAGTTAAGAGATTTGCTAATTGCTGGGTCACTTCTTTCCAAAATATCTTAACTGGTGGGCAGTCCCAGTACATGTGCATAAATGTCCCTTCGTCCCCATTTGTACATAGGGAGCATTTGGAGTCTTGTTTAAGACCCATTTTGTTCAGTCTTATTGGAGTTAAGTATGTCCTGTGAATATAGTTAAGATTGATTTGTTGATGGTCCGGGTTCCTTGATGCAAGTCGTACATTTGCCCAGGCCTCTTGACAGTCAAAGTCTGTCTCCAGGTCTGGTATATCCCTCCTCCAGACTGAGTCTAGATGGAGGGTTTCATATGAGGCCGTTAGTAATTGATGATAAAGATCTGATACAAAACCTCTCGATGTCTCTCTTTCATAGAAAAATGTGTGGTATCTGTGGTGTACAATTGGTATCTTTAATGGAACACCGTGAGCCTTCAAACATGCCAGTAACTGTGCGTAAAAATAATATGTGGACTTGGTGAGATAAAAAATTTTGCGTATTTCATTGAAACTACAAAAACCCTGTTTGTTGAAAACGTCTCCTAATGAGTGTATGCCTTGCTTTTCCCATCTAGGGAATCTTATAGGTTGTTTTCCAATCAAGAGTGCATTGTTATTGAATAATGGAGTATGATTATGCCATTTATGTGGGGTAGAATATTTTTTTTGTGTTTCGCGCCATATCCGGATCGCATGAGTGATTATGGGGCCAAATTTCCGTTCGCATTGCTTAATTGATAATTTGGTGTATACTATGCCCTTCAGCCTATGTGGAGCTACTATATTTTCTTCTAAATTTCTCCAGGATACTAATGCTTGGGGATCAAACCATGTTGTTAGTGGTCTTAAAGTGTACGCCTTAAAGTAGTGGTAGAAATCTGGAAATGCCATACCTCCGTCTGCTTTGTTTCTCTGTGCGGTGGATCTTTTTATACGTGGTGGTTTGTTATTCCAAATAAATTTGTATGTGGAGGAGTGTAATACTTTCCAGTAACCCTTTGGAGGGGGTAACGGTAGCATTGAGCTGAAGAAGTTGATTCTAGGTAGGACGTCCATCTTAACTATTGATATCCGTGCCTGTACTGAGTTTTTAAGTTTTGACCACCTGACAAGGTCGTATTTGATTTTGTTTTGGATTTTTATGTAATTGTGCTTCACCGTTTGGCTTATGGTAGGGAATATTTCAACTCCCAAACATCTAAAGTGTTTTACCATCTGTATCTCTTTTGGGAGGGTTATATTTCTTTTTGCAGGGGCGTTGAGTGGGAGGAAGGCTGACTTCGGCCAATTTATCCTAAATCCCGATAGATCTCCAAAGTCCTCAATCAGCTTGAGAAGATGAGGCAATGCAGTGTTGGGGTTTTGCATGAACTGTATTACGTCGTCCGCATATAAACTAATTTTGTGTTGTGTGCCCTTGATTATGATTGGTTCTATGGATTGGGATTGTCTTATATATTGTGCTAAAGGCTCTAATGATAGATCGAATAGTCCGGGACTAAGAGGGCAACCCTGTCTGGCTGAGCGTGATACCGGAAAGATTTCGGAGATGATTGTACCTGTTGTAATCATGGCCGATGGGTCTTTGTATAATACTTTAATCATATCAATGAATCCTTTTCCTAACCCCATCCTTTCTAATACTGCCCATAGATACGACCATTCCAACCTGTCAAAAGCTTTCATTGCATCCAGGGACAGTATCGCCTTAGGTGTGTTGTCTTCCTTGTTGGCATCTAGTACGTGTAGTAATCGTCTTATGTTATCAGTGATCAAGCGACCTCTTATGAAGCCAGTTTGGTCCGGATGAATTAAAGACGTCATATGCTTTTGTAGTCTGATGGCTAATACCTTAGAGTACAATTTGATATCGGTTCCGAGGAGGCTTAAAGGTTTATAACTACCGCACTCTGTGGGGTCTTTGTCTTTTTTAAGGAGGACTGTTATGAGTGCAATATTGTCATTCTTATGGAAGTTCCCCTCCTTGACTGAGTATAAAATCATATTTAGTAATAAAGGTCCAATTATGTCCCAACAAGAGAGGTACATTTCTGGTACTTCCAGGAGCCCTACCACTTTGCATTTCAGATATGGCCTCCCTAAGTTCATCTAGTGTGATCAGTGTTTCTAACTGTTTAGCGTCATCCTCTGAAAGTTTAGGAAGGTTAATTTGATTAAGATATGTGTCCATTTTGTTTGGATCGAAGGTTGTATCTGATTTGTATAAGTTGGAGTAGAATTCTTTGAATGTCGTGTTTATTACTTTGGGTTCTGTAACAAGTCCTTGTTGTGCTCTAATGGTAATTATATCTGCAAATTTTGCGTTGACTCTTAATCGCATAGCTAATAGGTGACTTGGTTTGGAACCTTGGAAGTACTGCTGTTGTCTTGTGCTGCGTATTTGCATTTCAGATTGTTGTCTATATATGGCGTTAATCTCTTTTTTTAGTATATTGACTTGATTTTCCAGTCGAACAGAGTTGTTGTATTGTAAAGAATTAAATAACGTTGAGTAAAGCGTTTCCAGTTCATCCAGTTGTGAGCATCGATTCTTGCAATCCTTGATCATTCCCTTTGTCGTCATCCATAATATTCTGGGGTCCTGCACCGTATTCGCATTCATCTGAAGGAATACCGTAAGAGCTTCTTTGATTTGTGTAATGAATTCCTTGTTATTGAGCAGCATCGTGTTAAATCGCCATCTTGGGGCTCGGGTTGATAGTATACCAAATGTTCCTTTTAGGAGTAAATAACAGTGATCTGATGATGCATTGGGTATCATTTCCACATTGTAGTTATCAAATAGTCTCTTGGGATGTAAAAATGTAATCTATTCTGGAAAAAGTGTTCTATCTCGCAGATCGACAGGAGTACTTCCGGGTCGTGGGGTTAAGTGATCGCCATAAGTCATTTACACCTGTAATCTTCGACCAATCCTTTAATGCATTTGATGAATTTTTTTGTTCACTGGAAAAGGAGGGGTTTGATTTGTCCATCCTTGGATTCCAAATGGCATTAAAATCCGCACCAATTATAAATGAGTATTCGGGAAGGTCTAACATTACTCCGGTAAGTGTAGTGAAGAAATTAACTTCGTATAAATTTTGGGCGTATACCGCTACCAGCGCTATTTTCCTGTTCTTGTGTAAAATCTTAGCTATAGTTATCCGACCATCTGCATCAGACCATACTCCCTTCAATTCAATGTTCAATTTCCGTCTAACGACTATGGCTACTCCCCGAGTTCTCGTTCCAAAGGAAGAGTGACTAATGTTATGATATGTGTTGTCCGCTAATGAATCTATGTCTTTCTCTAAAATGTGCGTTTCGCTTAGCAGAGCCACGTCCACCTGTTCTTTTTTCATCAGTGTGAGCACGCTTTTGCGTTTGTGTTGATTATTTATTCCACCAGTGTTCCAGATCATTATATTCAAACTAGCCATAATCTATGTTGTTGTGTAGTTGTTGGTAATGCTTCTGGAGTGCGAAGCTACAATAGATGTACATCCAATTATTGAGGTCTCGTTGAGAGCCGAGTTTAAAAACATATATATATACAAATAAAAATCCCCTATTCCCCCCTCCCACCGAGAATCGTACAGGACTGTGTTCCATGAACACAACCTACCCGTATAACTCCCTCCCTTAAACCACCGGATATCCCAGAATGATCCAATTATCCTTAACATTCCTATGTATACCATAGGATCTAACATTCTAAATTCTACCATAAGTAGAATGTCAACTGTGGCTTGGCCACTTTCCCGTTAAATAAAAATTAAAATAAGATAAAACTAAAAATAAAGACCAAAAATAAGCTTCAATTATCATGCCATAATCACTTACATTTTATAAGAACTTGTGTAATTTATAATAACCCAAGAATAATATGGAGGTATTGAACTGAAAAGAGAACCTCAATAAATCATAGAAAAGAGAAAAAAAAAAAAAAAAAATAAGAGAACATTAACTTAGATCTTTAAAGAGCTTTGCTATGCTTAAACACCTAGAGTATAAATTGAAGAAGTAGTGGAATATTTCCAATTAATAAAAAGCAGTTTTTAAATACGTATATGCAGCATTTCCCCTGGCCATGGGTGGGCGATGATCCGTTGTGAAAAATGTTATTCCGATATGGGCCCACCGTGAAAGGGTTAACCTTCTGTAGTGTGGTAGTGAAAGGGCTAACCGTCTGTAGTGTGGTTGTGAAAGGGTTAACCCTTTGGTAGTACAGAGGAGAACACAGTAGAGAACACAGTAGAGAACACAGTAGAGAACACAGTAGAGGAGAACACAGTAGAGAACACAGTAGAGGAGAACACAGTAGAGAACACAGTAGAGGAGAACACAGTAGAGGAGAACACAGTAGAGAACACAGTAGAGGAGAACACAGTAGAGGAGAACACAGTAGAGAACACAGTAGAGGAGAACACAGTAGAGAACACAGTAGAGGAGAACACAGTAGAGAACACAGTAGAGGAGAACACAGTAGAGAACACAGTAGAGGAGAACACAGTAGAGGAGAACACAGTAGAGAACACAGTAGAGGAGAACACAGCCACAGCCAAGGACCAAAATAATACAAGGACCAGAAGACGAAGATTTCCCGCCTCCCCTGGTTACTGTTGCTATGTCGTGCCTCCCTTCGTTTCTGTTGCTATGCACAACAAACGTTCAAGATGAACCACAAGAAATGAAAGTAACTCCAGATGCTCAGGATAGCGTATAATTTATACATTTAGATCATAGAGATTTACTGTACTGTATCAGTCCGTCCCCCCCAACATCCCTGGTTGTATTAATTTCTGGCTTTCACCATATAAAGCACTTGATTCAAACACAAAGGTATTTGTCCTGGCAGCATCAGTGCAAAGACATATCGACAGTGCCAACTAGGGATGGGACTTTCTAGCAAAAGTGCTATTCGAAAATCGCTGGTACTTAAGATCGAATATTCGAATATTCACCCCCCCCCCCCAAAAGAAATGTATATATATATAAAAAAAGTATGTATATACAATACATTTTTGTATATATTAATAATATATTGTTATTTTCTGTTTCAGTTTAAATTCAGTTAAAATGTTCAGTTTCAGTTCAATTTGAATAGAATGGATCATTAAAATCAAAGGGTATTGCACATAAATAGGCACTTCAGAATCTGAAGTTCAGATAATCCTTCAGAACGTTGATCGGCTCAGCTGACCGACAATAAATCAAAATGACACCATTCACCATCGTAGTCTATAATATAATAACAGCATTGCATTGGCCTATCAACCGGCTTTAATAAACAAACAGAAACAGTAGCATGTGCATCTTTCAGATCAATTAGGCTATGAAAATTAGGCTGCCTCTAAATATAAAAAGGAATTAAATAAGAATGGTTGCTTCAATAAAAAAATATAGCATTTTATAAAAAATAAATAAAAAAAATCTTATATATAGTTTTTCCACAAACCGAATAATCGATTGTAAAAAAAATGAAATCGATCTTCATAACTGAATGACTATTCGAATTTTCGAATATTCTATCCCATCCCTAGCGCCAACAGAACCTCACATCCACACGACTTACAACGGGCAACGTGACAACGGGAGAAACGAGGGACAGTGGACAATACATATCACACTACTTAAATATAGATTCACTACTATATACACCGGTGTACCGGATACCCCCCAGTGAACACACTGTCCAAACCTCGTTCTCCCTCTAGAAACCCGGCTATGTTGGCTAGGGTTGGGTACCTTTCACATTTGAACCGATACCGGTACCTGTGATTCGATACCGGTACCCAACGGTACCTTTTTTCTGTACTTTAGTCTCTAAAATTGTATCTACCTACCTCAGTTGTAAAAAAAAAAGAAAATCAAAACTTAAAATAATTTAATATCATTATTATTTATTTAGAACAATTTGTTAATATATACTGTATATAATATATAATATTGCAGCGAGCATTGTCTGCATCTAGCTTTGTAAAGTGTAACAACACTTGCAACCGTTTTGGGCTTGCC
The DNA here is from genome assembly GCF_963971535.1 of Notolepis coatsorum. NCBI lineage: Eukaryota > Metazoa > Chordata > Actinopteri > Aulopiformes > Paralepididae > Notolepis > Notolepis coatsorum. Next base: position 51,421,141 of record NC_140166.1, on the reverse strand, counting down.
ATTGCCCCGACTGCTTTGTTGTTGAATCAAGTAAAATCCTACTGTAGGTAAGTGTGTATTGTGCGCGTGAACGTTTGATTTGATTTTATAGTTTATTTGATAGGGACAGCACATGTTAATGAACATCAAGCACAAAATACAAAATGTAAACATGCAGGGTTGTAGCAAAAGCTAATTTACACCCGTAGTCCCTAAACAGGAGACATAAAAAACTCTTTCAAATAAAGAGCCTGCTTAAAGCATTGTGACAATCGATCATAAAAACAACAATAAAAACAAGAAACAAGTTACATAAACTAAATCAGATTAAAAATGATCACAGTTCTGGTTTGCCTTAAGATGCAGTTTAAGATGGGTCTTGAACATGGAGTATGTAGGGCACTCGCAACTGGTAGGCTATTCCAGTAATTACCACCTTTAACAGAGAACACAGTGTTTGCAAAGGTAGTATACCGAAAAGGCACCTTACAGTCCCCTCTACTGATGGCCCTGGTGGTAATGCCAGTGTCTCCTTTTTGTTGGATGAACTCATTCAATGGGGGAGGGGCCAGTCCATGCAGAACCTTGTACATGAAGCAAGTATATTTGAAAACTTGGAAATTCTCGAAACATAGCATGTTATGTTTTTCTAAAACATTACAGTGATGAAATTAATTTGGTTTCTTATCAAATACTTTTATGGCTTTTTTTTGTAGAGTAATTCTATTGGTGTAAGAGTAGTGACATATGAAAGAGACCAGTTGATAAAACGGTACTCGATGTGTGAGAAAATCATTGAAAGCAGAAACATCCTTGCAGCATTAACTGGCAGGCAAGGGCCTGATGATCTTGACGTTGACGTGAACGTGCGGCACACTTCATAGGTTTCGTTTTGCGGCAAATGAAACGTTGACGTCACCGATTCACGGGCAGATCTCACGTGAGAATCGGTACTCGGTAGCACCGACGTGATTCGGTCGGTACCCTTAATTCGGTTCGGTACCCGTCCCTAATGTTGGCTGAATTAACGTCGGCCCCCCGGCCCTTGGCTCCACCGCCACTGTGTGATTGTCAAATAGATTTAACGTGCCTCTCGCGCTGCCGCAGGGACGGCCTGGAGGTGCCTTCTCTCTCCCGAGTCAAGTCCCTGTACAAGGCTCTCACTCTGGTCTGCTGTTTTGTATATCTTTTTATCGCTCCTTGGTTCGATGTGCCCTTGAATCGCTGGAGGCTGTTCTCAGCACAGAACAGAGTAGCGCTGACCTTTCTGACCATTCC
>NC_140166.1:51392507-51414684 GCF_963971535.1 Notolepis coatsorum | reverse complement strand
GGATGGGTGCATGTGAGAAAGACAGAAAGAGACGTACAGTAGAGAGAGTGTCGGAAAGTGATAGCGAAATGTCGTGCGCGTGGCCTTGGATTCTTTGCATTGCGTCCGTTCACCTATTCGGTGGAAGCATCATCAGAATTTCCGCCCACACAATCGTTTTCGCGGATTATCTCTGCTGCTGCAGTGTCGGCAAGTTCTATCTCCTCCGTTACAAAGGAGTAACGCCTCAACCGAACGGTAGAGCTGGAAGAATAAGGCCACGAGGTCGGCAGAGTGCCTTAGGATTACTCTTTTAGTCTCTTTCTCCATCTCTCTCTCTCTCTCTCTCTCTCTCTCTCTCTCTCTCTCTCTCTCTCTCTCTCTCTGTCTCTGTCTCTCTCTCTCTCTCTCTCTCTCTCTCTTCTACTTCTGAGCTCAAAGCCTAGCCTTTGTTGTCACTGCGCTCCAAATGTACAAGTCTGTATCCTAAGTCTGTGTTCCTACTCTTGAGAGAGAGAGAGGGGGGGGGGGGGCAGGGTTCGCACAAGGTCCTTGAAGTGCTTAAAGTGCTTGATTTTTTACCAAAGTAGGCCAAGGCCTGGAATTCCTTGAAAACAGCAAATTTTTAACAAGGTGCTTAAAAAGTCGTTGAAATGCAAATCAACCATTTACGTTGAATGTTTTGTTCATCCATGATCAAATTGTTGTGGATCAAGAAATCGTAATTTTTTTTCTTTGGTTCTGTTTTAACCCTTAGGGGTCACGCTGGAGCTTTGAACCCGTCGGCGGACAACAAAAGAATTAGAATCCCTCTTAAATGCTCAAAAAGGACATCTTTTCAGAAATCGATAAAAATAGAAAAATGGCCATTTCTAGTGCTTTGACATGTAAGGTATACGTCCCCCAACTTGCTAAACCTAATATGACTTGTAAATACGTTTAATTCTTGCTAGATGGTATGATTGTAATAATCTCCATTTGCGATAAGAACTACATCGCGTCACGAAACGCACATACATGGACGCGCGCACACACAAACAGCGCATAGGTGTTAATCACTGAGTGATCTAATATGCATATTCTTCAGCGCGAGAGGGGGGGGGTTGTGTTTCTCACTGTCTGTCGTTGATAATATAATCTGAAGAGGTCCTGCATTATTATTATTATCATTCTCGAGAATACACAGGACCCGACGGAACGTTAATTTATGTATTAAAAGTAGTCTAACACATGCTTTTCATCCTCGCCCGTGTATATACCCACGTCGTGCTAAAACAACATAACTACTGTATGGCAGAGACAGAGTGCGTGTGTGTACGAGTTATGAGTTATCTCGCAGTTCATTCAAGCGCGCATCACGGTGATGACAGCTCTCTAGAGTAGAAACGTGCGCTCACAGGGGCGTAGCTGGAGATTCTGGGCCCCATGAAAGAATCAATTTGTGGGCCCCCAATCTATTAAAAAATGTGGGGCCCCCAATCTATAAAAAAAATTGGGGCATTTGCTGGGCCCTTGGAATCATCCTAACCCCCCCCCCCCCCCCCAGCTACACCCCTGCACACACACACACACACACACACACACACACACACACACACACTCTCTCTCTCTCAAACAGAGAAATCAAAAGAAATCAGTACATTACAGAAGGAATTTCTTGTACAGTCTTGTACAGTGGGTGACAATATTGTCACAAGGAAAGATGAAATTACATACCTAGGTTTCATGTCTATCTATATCTCCCTCTCTCTCCCTCCATCTCTCCTCTGTATCTCCCTCTTTCTTTCTCTTCCTCTATATCCCTCTCTCTCCCCCTCTCTCCCTCTATCTCTTCTTTCTTTCTTTCTTTCTTTCTTTCTTTCTTTCTTTCTTTCTTTCTTTCTTTCTTTCTTTCTTTCTTTCTTTCTTTCTTTCTTTCTTTCTTTCTTTCTTTCTTTCTTTCTTTCTTTCTTTCTTTCTTTCTTTCTTTCTTTCTTTCTTTTTTTCTCTCTCTTTCTATTATATTACTATTATATATCTATCTAAATATCTAAACCTCTGTCTATCTAGTGTGTGTATGCATGGCATCAAATCAAAGTGTGTGTTGCTGTAGGCCTGCCTGTATTGATCAGTCACACTATACCCCCATTCAGCCGTAATTGTTCCCTGCTGGGCCTTTGTTTCATGGTGTGAATTAGTCATTGACATTGACATTGACATCACATTGCATTCTGGGAAGGAGTGTAGTTCCCTTATCATTAGCTGAATTCACTGAATTCTCTTCAGAGGCTCCTGCTGCAAATTGGTAATGACTGTACCAGAATGTTTGATAGGACATTGATTGAAAACTATCGTCTCAAATTTGACAATTGATGGCTTATTTTGAAGGTATGAATCTGTAATTTTACATTATGTAACAAAAAAAAAGAGAATATTCTGAGAAGGTGGAGCTAGAAACTCTAGACCTCAGGGGGTTTAATCAAATCTGACGAGTCGCTGTCTCGCACGCTCCAACTACTTTTCCTCATTTCTTCTTTGCGTGTGATGCTCTAGCTGGCAAGCAGGCCAAGAAGATGCTTTAAAAAAACTGCATTTAAAAGCGAATCGTATCCTTCAAGTGACATCCTTGAAAATTAAAAATAGTGCTTGGAAAAGTATTTAAACGTCCTTGAATTTCATTTTGCAATGCCTGTGGGAACCCGGGGGGGGGGGGGGGAGAGGGTTGGGGGGGCCAGTGTAGTGTGTGTTGCGAAGGAAAGGAGAGGGAAAGCCACTGGACACGGTGACACGAGCTGCTGCAATGCAGGGGAGGCAACGAACCACAGGGGAGAATACAGCGTCACCTCGCACCTCAGGTGCGTTTCAGGAGGAGGGAACACAAACTCAAGTGGGGAGAGGAGAAAATACAGCGTCACCTCGCACCCCAGGTGCGTTTCAGGAGGAGGGAACACAAGCTCAAGTGGGGAGAGGAGAAAATACAGCGTCACCTCGCACCCCAGGTGCGTTTCAGGAAGACGGAACACAAGCTCAAGTGGGGAGAGGAGAAAATACAGCGTCACCTCGCACCCCAGGTGCGTTTCAGGAGGAGGGAACACAAGCTCAAGTGGGGAGAGGAGAAAATACAGCGTCACCTCGCACCCCAGGTGCGTTTCAGGAAGACGGAACACAAGCTCAAGTGGGGAGAGGAGAAAATACAGCGTCACCTCGCACCCCAGGTGCGTTTCAGGAAGAAGGAACACAAGCTCAAGTGGGGAGAGGAGAAAATACAGCGTCACCTCGCACCCCCGGTGCGTTTCAGGAAGAAGGAACACAAGCTCAAGTGGGGAGAGGAGAGGTACCGTGGAGGAGCCTCCTGTACCATTCTGACAAAACTAGTCATAGTAGCCAACTCGTCATCAGTCTCGAACTCTGACCCGAATCAAAACGTGGCAGGGGGTCTAGTGTACCGGTGGTCTCTAGGTACCGGTGGGCACCTCACGACCCGGCACCTATCCTCCTCCGACGGCCTCGAACCCTCCCTCCGCTCACCGGCACCGCGTGATGACCACGTATGTCGAATATCTTATCCAGTCCGCCCACCTGCAAAAGATCCAATTCAGGTGGCGAGTGGGGGGGGGGGCGGGGGGTATTTAACCCTTTCACTACCACACTACGGAAGGTTAACCCTTTACTAATACCCTGTAAAGTTAACCCTTTCACTGCCACACTACCAAACTGTTAACCCTTTCACTGCGACAATACAGAAGGTTGACCCTTTCACTGCCACACGACAGCAGGTTAACACTTTCACTACCACACTACACTTTCACTACCACACTACTATTAAAGGGTTAACCTGCTGTCGTGTGGCAGTGAAAGGGTTAACCTGCTGTATTGTCACAGTTTGGTAGTGTGGCAGTGAAAGGGTTAACTTAGGAGTGAGTTTACACCATGGGGGCGGAGACCATTGCAAGGTTCCAACCTCGTCACACTAAGCACTGATACCGGACATTATACTATGGCCTGAATAAATACTTGATTCTGATTGGTTGGTACATGTCCATTAACCCTTTCACTACCAAAGGGTTTCACTGCGACAATACAGAAGGTTAACCCTTTCACTGCCACACACAACAAATTGTTAACCCTTTCACAACCACACTACATAAGGTTAACCCTTTCACAACCACACTACTGACGGTTAACCCTTTCACTACCACACTACAGAAGGTTAACCCTTTCACTGCCACACGACAAAGGGTTAACCCGTTCACAACCACACTACAGAAGGTTAACCCTTTCACAACCACACTACATAATGTTAACCCTTTAACTACCGGTTAACCGTCTGTAGTGTGGTAGTGAAAGGGTCAACCTTCTGTAGTGTGGTAGTGAAAGGGTTAAAAGTTGATAATGGACACCTGTTATGTTAATTCCCCACCAATCCGTCCGATCAAATCAGCATTGACAAGAGGTCGGTGACACATTCCAGAAATTCTCATTCGCCCTTTTTACCGAACATGACGATCCCCTGTGGTGTGAAGACGCAGCGCCTGAAGGCCCCTCCACACAGCACCTGAAGGCCCCTCCACCTGAAGGCCCCTCCACACAGCACCTGAAGGCCCCTCCACCTGAAGGCCCCTCCACACAGCACCTGAAGGCCCCTCCACACAGCACCTGAAGGCCCCTCCACACAGCACCTGAAGGCCCCTCCACACAGCACCTGAAGGCCCCTCCACACAGCACCTGAAGGCCCCTCCACACAGCACCTGAAGGCCCCTCCACACAGCACCTGAAGGCCCCTCCACACAGCACCTGAAGGCCCCTCCACGCAGCACCTGAAGGCCCCTCCACCTGAAGGCCCCTCCACACAGCACATGAAGGCCCCTCCATGCAGCGCCTGAAGGCCCCTCCACCTGAAGGCCCCTCCACCTGAAGGCCCCTCCACGCATCACCTGAAGGCCCCTCCACCTGAAGGCCCCTCCACGCAGCACCTGAAAGCCCCTCCATGCAGCACCTGAAGGCCCCTCCACGCAGCACCTGAAGGCCCCTCCACCTGAAGGCCCCTCCACACAGCACCTGAAGGCCCCTCCACCTGAAGGCCCCTCCACGCAGCACCTGAAGGCCCCTCCACCTGAAGGCCCCTCCACACAGCACCTGAAGGCCCTTCCATGCAGCACCTGAAGGCCCCTCCACCTGAAGGCCCCTCCACACAGCACCTGAAGGCCCCTCCACCTGAAGGCCCCTCCACGCAGCACCTGAAGGCCCCTCCACCTGAAGGCCCCTCCACACAGCACCTGAAGGCCCTTCCATGCAGCACCTGAAGGCCCCTCCACACAGCACCTGAAGGCCCTTCCATGCAGCACCTGAAGGCCCCTCCACGCAGCACCTGAAGGCCCCTCCACCTGAAGGCCCCTCCACGCAGCACCTGAAGGCCCCTCCACCTGAAGGCCCCTCTACACAGCGCCTGAAGGCCCCTCCACACCTGAAGGCCCCTCCACCTGAAGGCCCCTCCACGCAGCGCCTGAAGGCCCCTCCACACAGCACCTGAAGGCCCCTCCACACAGCACCTGAAGGCCCCTCCACGCAGCACCTGAAGGCCCCTCCACCTGAAGGCCCCTCCACACAGCACCTGAAGGCCCCTCCACACAGCACCTGAAGGCCCCTCCATGCAGCGCCTGAAGGCCCCTCCACACAGCACCTGAAGGCCCCTCCACACAGCACCTGAAGGCCCCTCCATGCAGCGCCTGAAGGCCCCTCCACCTGAACGCCCCTCCACACAGCACCTGAAGGCCCCTCCACACAGCACCTGAAGGCCCCTCCACACAGCACCTGAAGGCCCCTCCACCTGAAGGCCCCTCCACGCAGCACCTGAAGGCCCCTCCACCTGAAGGCCCCTCCACACAGCACCTGAAGGCCCCTCCACCTGAAGGCCCCTCCACGCAGCACCTGAAGGCCCCTCCACCTGAAGGCCCCTCCACACAGCACCTGAAGGCCCTTCCATGCAGCACCTGAAGGCCCCTCCACCTGAAGGCCCCTCCACACAGCACCTGAAGGCCCCTCCACCTGAAGGCCCCTCCACGCAGCACCTGAAGGCCCCTCCACCTGAAGGCCCCTCCACACAGCACCTGAAGGCCCTTCCATGCAGCACCTGAAGGCCCCTCCACACAGCACCTGAAGGCCCTTCCATGCAGCACCTGAAGGCCCCTCCACGCAGCACCTGAAGGCCCCTCCACCTGAAGGCCCCTCCACGCAGCACCTGAAGGCCCCTCCACCTGAAGGCCCCTCTACACAGCGCCTGAAGGCCCCTCCACACCTGAAGGCCCCTCCACCTGAAGGCCCCTCCACGCAGCGCCTGAAGGCCCCTCCACACAGCACCTGAAGGCCCCTCCACACAGCACCTGAAGGCCCCTCCACGCAGCACCTGAAGGCCCCTCCACCTGAAGGCCCCTCCACACAGCACCTGAAGGCCCCTCCACGCAGCACCTGAAGGCCCCTCCATGCAGCGCCTGAAGGCCCCTCCACACAGCACCTGAAGGCCCCTCCACGCAGCACCTGAAGGCCCCTCCATGCAGCGCCTGAAGGCCCCTCCACCTGAACGCCCCTCCACACAGCACCTGAAGGCCCCTCCACACAGCACCTGAAGGCCCCTCCACACAGCACCTGAAGGCCCCTCCACCTGAAGGCCCCTCCACACAGCACCTGAAGGCCCCTCCACCTGAAGGCCCCTCCATGCAGCACCTGAAGGCCCCTCCACCTGAACGCCCCTCCACACAGCACCTGAAGGCCCCTCCACACGAAGGCCCCTCCACCTGAAGGCCCCTCCACACAGCACCTGAAGGCCCCTCCACGCAGCACCTGAAGGCCCCTCCACACAGCACCTGAAGGCCCCTCCACAAGAAGGCCCCTCCACCTGAAGGCCCCTCCACACAGCACCTGAAGGCCCCTCCACCTGAAGGCCCCTCCACACAGCACCTGAAGGCCCCTCCACGCAGCACCTGAAGGCCCCTCCACACAGCACCTGAAGGCCCCTCCACACAACAGCTCAGCACCAGGGAGGGTCGCTGAGAGAGATGTAGAGAGGTGGCAGTGAGCGAGAGCTTGGGGCCGGTGGGGATAGAGAACCATTATTAGAGTCCTCTCAGCTGACGGAGAGTAATGAGGTTGGCCGCCTTATCTGGGACACGGCAGAGAACGAGCCTGAGATACACCAGCGTGTGCACCACAGGGGGGCGAGAGAGAGAGAGACCACAGGGGGCGAGAGAGAGAGAGAGAGAGACCACATGGGGGCGAGAGAGAGAGACCACAGGGGGCGAGGAGAGAGAGACCACAGGGGGGCGAGAGAGAGAGAGACCACAGGGGGGCGAGGAGAGAGAGAGAGACCACAGGGGGGCGAGAGAGAGAGAGAGACCACAGGGGGGCGAGGAGAGAGAGAGACCACAGGGGGGCGAGGAGAGAGAGAGAGAGACCACAGGGGGGCGAGGAGAGAGAGAGAGACCACAGGGGGCGAGGAGAGAGAGAGAGAGAGACCACAGGGGGGCGAGAGATAGAGAGAGACCACAGGGGGGCGAGGAGAGAGAGAGAGACCGCAGGGGGGCGAGGAGAGAGAGAGAGAGACCACAGGGGGGCGAGAGAGAGAGAGACCACAGGGGGGTGAGGAGAGAGAGAGAGAGAGACCACAGGGAGCGAGGAGAGAGAGAGAGAGTGAGAGACCACAGGGGGGCGAGGAGAGAGAGAGAGAGAGACCACAGGGGGGCGAGGAGAGAGAGAGAGACCACAGGGGGGCGAGGAGAGAGAGAGAGAGAGACCACAGGGGGGCGAGGAGAGAGAGAGACCACAGGGGGCGAGGAGAGAGAGAGAGACCACAGGGGGGCGAGGAGAGAGAGAGAGAGAGACCACAGGGGGGCGAGGAGAGAGAGAGACCACAGGGGGCGAGGAGAGAGAGAGAGAGAGACCACAGGGGGCGAGGAGAGAGAGAGAGACCACAGGGGGGCGAGGAGAGAGAGAGAGAGACCACAGGGGGCGAGGAGAGAGAGAGAGAGACCACAGGGGGGCGAGGAGAGAGAGAGAGAGACCACAGGGGGGCGAGGAGAGAGAGAGAGAGACCACAGGGGGCGAGGAGAGAGAGAGAGAGACCACAGGGGGTGAGGAGAGAGAGAGAGAGACCACAGGGGGGCGAGGAGAGAGACCACAGGGGGCGAGGAGAGAGAGAGAGAGACCACAGGGGGGCGAGGAGAGAGAGAGAGACCACAGGGGGGCGAGGAGAGAGAGAGAGACCACAGGGGGCGAGGAGAGAGAGAGAGACCACAGGGGGGGCGAGAAGAGAGATATAGAGAGAGAGAGACCACAGGGGGGCGAGGAGAGAGAGAGAGAGAGACCACAGGGGGGCGAGGATAGAGAGAGAGAGAGACCACAGGGGGGCGAGGAGAGAGAGAGAGACCACAGGGGGGCGAGGATAGAGAGAGAGAGACCACAGGGGGGCGAGGAGAGAGAGAGACCACAGGGGGGCGAGGAGAGAGAGAGACCACAGGGGGGCGAGGAGAGAGAGAGAGAGAGAGAGACCACAGGGGGGCGAGGAGAGAGAGAGACCACAGGGGGCGAGGAGAGAGAGAGACCACAGGGGGGCGAGGAGAGAGAGAGAGAGACCACAGGGGGGCGAGGAGAGAGAGAGAGACCACAGGGGGGCAAGGAGAGAGAGAGACCACAGGGGGGCGAGGAGAGAGAGAGAGACCACAGGGGGGCGAGGAGAGAGAGAGAGAGAGAGAGAGAGACCACAGGGGGGCGAGGATAGAGAGAGAGAGAGAGACCACAGGGGGGCGAGGAGAGAGAGAGACCACAGGGGGGCGAGGAGAGAGAGAGAGAGACCACAGGGGGGCGAGGAGAGAGAGAGACCACAGGGGGGCGAGGAGAGAGAGAGAGACCACAGGGGGGCAAGGAGAGAGAGAGAGAGACCACAGGGGGCGAGGAGAGAGAGAGAGAGACCACAGGGGGGCGAGGAGAGAGAGAGACCACAGTGGGCGAGGAGAGAGAGAGACCACATGGGGGGCGAGGAGAGAGAGAGAGACCACAGGGGACTATAGGAGAGAGAGAGAGAGAGACGTGCAGCAGACTGCGCTGTTGGAGACTTTCTACGCCACTAATTGACCTGCCAATCAATTGACTGTACGATTATGTGTAAGATGCGAGTTCGTGTTGATCACGGTGTGATTCGGTAATACTTCTGTAGTGTGGTAGTGAAAGGGTTAAGCCTGTTTAAAGAATGTACCGGTACGCTCGCATGCATAACCAGCCCCGCCCCCCTGCTCCACTTAACCAGCCCCGCCCCCCTGCTCCACTTAACCCTGCTCCACTTAACCCTGCTCCACTTAACCCTGCTCCACTTAACTCTGCTCCACTTAACCCTGCTCCACTTAACCCTGCTCCACTTGACCCTGCTCCACTTAACTCTGCCAGGATGCATGTTTGTGTGTGTTTGTTTTTCAATCAGCACCTCCTCTTCCTCTCTCCAGTGTTTAGTAACATCTCCTCCTCTTCCTCTCTCCAGTGTTTAGTAACATGTCCTCCTCTTCCTCTCTCCAGTGTTTAGTAACATCTCCTCCTCTTCCTCTCTCCAGTGTTTAGTAACATCACATCCTCTTCCTCTCTCCTTTAGTAACATCTCCTCCTCTTCCTCTCTCCAGTGTTTAGTAACATCTCCTCCTCTTCCTCTCTCCTTTAGTAACATCTCCTCCTCTTCCTCTCTCCAGTGTTTAGTAACATCTCCTCCTCTTCCTCTCTCCAGTGTTTAGTAACATCTCCTCCTCTTCCTCTCTCCAGTGTTTAGTAACATCACCTCCTCTTCCTCTCTCCAGTGTTTAGTAACATCTCCTCCTCTTCCTCTCTCCAGTGTTTAGTAACATCTCCTCCTCTTCCTCTCTCCAGTGTTTAGTAACATCTCCTCCTCTTCCTCTCTCCAGTGTTTAGTAACATCACCTCCTCTTCCTCTCTCCAGTGTTTAGTAACATCTCCTCCTCTTCCTCTCTCCAGTGTTTAGTAACATCTCCTCCTCTTCCTCTCTCCAGTGTTTAGTAACATCTCCTCCTCTTCCTCTCTCCAGCCAGAGAACCTGCTCCTGGCCAGCAAATGCAAGAACGCGGCAGTGAAGTTGGCCGATTTCGGCCTCGCCATCGAGGTGCAGGGCGATCAGCAGGCCTGGTTCGGTACGTAGGTCCAGTATAGGTCCAGTATAGGTCCATTATAGGTCCATTATAGGTCCAGTATAGGTCCATTATAGGACGAGTATAGGTCCAGTATAGGTCCATTATAGGACAAGTATAGGTCCAGTATAGGTCCAGTATAGGTCCAGTATAGGTCCAGTATAGGTCCAGTATAGGTCCATTATAGGACAAGTATAGGTCCAGTATAGGTCCAGTATAGGTCCAGTATAGGTCCAGTATAGGTCCAGTATAGGTCCAGTATAGGACCAGTATAGGTCCAGTATAGGTCCAGTATAGGACAAGTATAGGTCCATTATAGGTCCAGTATAGGTCCATTATAGGTCCAGTATAGGTCCATTATAGGTCCAGTATAGGTCCAGTATAGGTCCAGTATAGGTCCATTATAGGTCCAGTATAGGTCCAGTATAGGTCCATTATAGGTCCAGTATAGGTCCAGTATAGGTCCAGTATAGGACAAGTATAGGTCCATTATAGGTCCAGTATAGGTCCTTTATAGGTCCAGTATAGGTCCAGTATAGGTCCAGTATAGGTCCAGTATAGGGCCAGTATAGGTCCAGGATAGGTCCAGTATAGGTCCAGTATAGGTCCATTATAGGTCCGTATAGGTCCAGTATAGGTCCAGTATAGGTCCAGTATAGTCCATTATAGGTCCATTATAGGACACATATACGTCCAGTATAGGTCGAGTATAGGACCAGTATAGGTCCAGTATAGGTCCAGTATAGGTCCAGTATAGGACAAGTATAGGTCCATTATAGGTCCAGTATAGGTCCATTATAGGTCCAGTATAGGTCCAGTATAGGTCCAGTATAGGTCCATTATAGGTCCAGTATAGGTCCAATATAGGTCCATTATAGGTCCAGTATAGGTCCAGTATAGGTCCATTATAGGTCCAGTATAGGTCCAGTATAGGTCCAGTATAGGACAAGTATAGGTCCATTATAGGTCCATTATAGGTCCATTATAGGTCCAGTATAGGTCAAGTATAGGTCCATTATAGGTCCATTATAGGTCCAGTATAGGTCCATTATAGGTCCATTATAGGTCCAGTATATGTCCAGTATATGTCCAGTATAGGTCCATTATAGGTCCAGTATAGGTCCAGTATAGGTCCAGTATTGGTCAAATATAGGATATCAGGATTAAGCCGCATGTAAATCTTGGTGCTGTAAACAGCTGGTCTCACCATGACATCCAACAAATTGTCGACCACAAAATTGTGTCACAAGCTCATAATATATAATATACTGTATTATTGCTGTTAGGCAAAAGGTACATACTGTAGCTGTCAAGAGGCAAACCTTCAGGAAGTGGAGAACATTTTCCCCAATGTAGGCTACATCATTAATAAACACAACTTTATCAGGGTTTTTTATGATCATTAGGGACATTGTAGCCCGAATCAACCACAGGAAAAAAGGTACATACCGGTAATGTACGTTATGTTATAGTCATAAGTGATATGTAACATGCGTACATATTACAATAAGTAAATATATTACATATAAAAAAGAAATGACTTCTTACATTTTCTGAAAAGTTCCCCCGCTGGGGATGGAGCCCTAACCTTAACCTTAACTTTAACTATAATTGTTGTGAAGGATCAGATTAAACCGAATATATATATTTATTTACGGATATATATTTAATAGTATTTGTATATCGTTTGATATCCCCTGTGTTGTGAAGGATCAGATTAAACCGAATATATATATTTATTTATGGATATATATTTAATAGTATTTGTATATCGTTTGATATCCCCTGTATATTCCTTGTACAATATGCACTGAATATCCCTTTAGTCTACTAAACAGCCCATAATAGTTTCATTCTACCATTGGACGAGAACCTGGCGCCAGCAGCCATACCCCTAGGTTCAAGTTCAATCGTGCCGACCAACATGTCGTGGCAAGCCCGGTTCCGTGTAGGAATACGTCTGGCGAAATACGAATGGTACTATTTGTTCACAGCGCATATATATATGGCGCAAGTAAAGTAGAACTTTCTTTTAGTCCATTAGTTCTTTACCCTCCAACTAAGTAACAGACGCAAAGCCTCACCCACGACGCACGTGTGGTGCAGTAGGGCCTACTTGGCCTCAGAATAGGCATTGAGACATCGTGTGGATTAATAGTTGAATTGTCATAGTTTGGCACTATACCGTCGAGTTGGACGTATTTCTATTAAGCTAATAATAGTCTATTATGTATGGTGCATCGTTCGGTTAGAGTTATAAAGTGAGCAGTACCCCCATCGTTCCTGACGTTATCTGGAGTCTTAACCAGGCTGGGCAGACCACGTGTGGTGCTTGCATCCGAGGAGCTCCGGGCCAGGACGAGTGGACCTGTACATTGGATTACTTTACCCGGACGACGGCGAGCCTTCCACGGCTTGGATTATCTACATGCTTTGGGTGCTTTGATTATTCCATGGATAACGGCCAACACTGCTGAGTGTTGGAACTACCCCCCGGAGAGGAGTCCAGGTGAGACGGCGCTCTACCCCGAGTGAGGTCGCCTCACGTCTCTTCATCTGTGGACCGGCAGCTACCGTCCACCAGAGGGTCCAGCTGTATTCATCTGCGGACCGAGGTTCTGTGGGCATTGTGTTCAGGACTCTGAATTCTCCCAAGAAATCGTCGGCCAGATGGGATACCGCCAGCGGCTCTTCTAACCCCCCCCCCCCCCCTACTGTCTTACAACCAGCGGGCCCCCCCCCCCCCTTAGTGTATCCAGCTATAATCATTTAAGTACCATCGCTATAGTTCCCTAAAGAACCAGGTTGTATATTTGCTCCCTGCGTAACCAGAGATTGGACATTCAATGTTGATTTACCTACGAATACTCATTTGCCATACAAGTGCATTTCAAATCATAAATGTCATTAAGTGAACGTTGTATATACCCTTTGCTATATAAAATATTCGATTTATACATTTGTGTGGACTTCATTTCATCAGGTGGGAAAGTGTTCATCATATCTATATCATGTACTGGATGGCCAGAAGTTAAAGTACAAGAGGTAGTGGTTTAATAATACCATACTTATCAATACAGTCAGGGAATTGTACCCCTCAGTTACACCCTGTATATTCCTTGTACAATATGCACTGAATATCCCTTTAGTCTACTAACAGCCCATAATAGTTTCATTCTACCATTGGACGAGAACCTGGCGCCAGCAGCCATGCCCCTTGGTTCAAGTTCAATCGTGCCGACCAACATGTCGTGGCAAGCCCGGTTCCGCGTAGGAATACGTCTGGCGAAATACGAATGGTACTATTTGTTCACAGCGCATATATATATGGCGCAAGTAAAGTAGAACTTTCTTTTTAGTCCATTAGTTCTTTACCCTCCAACTAAGTAACAGACGCAAAGCCTCACCCACGACGCACGTGTGGTGCAGTAAGGCCTACTTGGCCTCAGAATAGGCATTGAGACATCGTGTGGATTAATAGTTGAATTGTCATAGTTTGGCACTATACCGTCGAGTTGGACGTATTTCTATTAAGCTAATAATAGTCTATTATGTATGGTGCATCGTTCGGTTAGAGTTATAAAGTGAGCAGTACCCCCATCGTTCCTGACGTTATCTGGAGTCTTAACCAGGCTGGGCAGACCACGTGTGGTGCTTGCATCCGAGGAGCTCCGGGCCAGGACGAGTGGACCTGTACATTGGATTACTTTACCCGGACGATGGCGAGCCTTCCACGGCTTGGATTATCTACATGCTTTGGGTGCTTTGATTATTCCATGGATAACGGCCAACACTGCTGAGTGTTGGAACTACCCCCCGGAGAGGAGTCCAGGTGAGACGGCGCTCTACCCCGAGTGAGGTCGCCTCACGTCTCTTCATCTGTGGACCGGCAGCTACCGTCCACCAGAGGGTCCAGCTGTATTCATCTGCGGACCGAGGTTCTGTGGGCATCGTGTTCAGGACTCTGAATTCTCCCAAGAAATCGTCGGCCAGATGGGATACCGCCAGCGGCTCTTCTAACCCCCCCCCCTACTGTCTTACAACCAGCGGGACCCCCCCCCCCTTAGTGTATCCAGCTATAATCATTTAAGTACCATCGCTATAGTTCCCTAAAGAACAAGTTTGTGTATTTGCTCCCTGCGTAACCAGAGATTGGACATTCAATGTTGATTTACCTACAAATACTCATTTGCCATACAAGTGCATTTCAAATCATAAATGTCATTAAGTGAACGTTGTATATACCCTTTGCTATATAAAATATTCGATTTGTACATTTGTGTGGACTTCGTTTCATCAGGTGGGAAAGTGTTCATCATATCTATATCATGTACTGGATGGCCAGAAGTTAAAGTACAAGAGGTAGTGGTTTAATAATACCATACTTATCAATACAGTCAGGGAATTGTACCCCTCAGTTACAATTGGTCCTTCGAGCCGGAGGGTAACTAGTGTAATATTAATATAGTGTTATTAATATTGAAATGGCCTATGATGAACACTCCACGAAACGGTCCTCCTAACGTAGAACGCCCGCAGCGCAGACGACAGCCACCTCAGTACTTAGAGGATTACGCTGTCAGTCAACTACCTAGCCTTCGACAAACGGTAAACGCTGTAAAAGTAGAAAGTAAAATTATGTCTGACCTTAACGACCAGGTTTCCCCGACCACAGAGGCCCTAGTGGGTTCTAATGTAACTGACCAAGCTCACGGTGGGGACCAGGAGGGAGCTGACATGCCTTTACCCCCCGCCAATACCGAAGAAGTAGTCCCCCACCAGCCCCGGGAGGAAGACAACCCTACAGAGAGAGAACTCTGCACGGAAGAAGAGGAGGAGAGCGCCGAGGAAATAGAGCGCCAGGACTCCCCAACGAGTACAGCCAGGAGCGGCTCACCCAGGAGCGGCTCACCTCTACAACCGTCTTCCCCCAGCGAAGCGGAGAGGATGCTATCACAGGCGTTCCTCGCCAGCCTGACAGCCTCTACCGAACGCGATCGACTTCAGGGTGAACGCGATCGACTTCAGGGTGAACGCGATCGACTTCGGGGTGAACGCGATCGACTCCGGGCACAGATGCTTAGCGAGCGCAAATAACTCCAAGCGCAACGACGGAGCGAAGAAGAGCGCAGACGCCTGGAGATGAGACGCCTTCAGACGGAAGAGAATATGGCAAGAGACCGGGCCGACGCCCAGCGCGCCGCTGCCGGTGCCCAAAGAGAAGCAGATCTCATCCAGCGCCAAACCGAGCGCGACAGACTACAAGCCGAGCGCGACAAGTTACGGGCGCGGCTAATGAAGCGGCTGAACCACAGGGCAACACCCTCTCCCTCCGCCAGGGGTTCAAGGAACTCGTCGAGACAACAGTCAAGGGCAGCGTCTCCTAACCGAGCAAGCGACCCTGAACTTGACCAACAGACCAAGCCTATACCCCCCGCAGACCCCCTTCCCAGACCGGTCCAAGCGAGACCCAGCTACAAGGAAGGAGCGGCATACACTGCGGAGAAGCTAAATAAACGACTACAGGATCTAGAGGACCTGATAGAAGAGGAAGAGGGAGAGGAGGAGAACCAAGCCCGACGACAGCACAGTACTCCACCGGACCAGGAGGTCCAGTACAGCCCAGGCTATACCCCCGCGGCGCTGCGCTACAGACCCCCGACTCTATTCACG
This sequence comes from Notolepis coatsorum, assembly GCF_963971535.1. NCBI lineage: Eukaryota > Metazoa > Chordata > Actinopteri > Aulopiformes > Paralepididae > Notolepis > Notolepis coatsorum. The sequence goes on along the minus strand of NC_140166.1, from coordinate 51,398,878 downwards.
GGTGAGCATGACGCACGACCAGCCCCGAGGAATAGCACCTGGACCAGCGGGCCATGGTACCCTGCCGGTACCAGCCCACAGAGAGGCGCAAGAGGAGACTCGCCTAGGAGGCCTCTCCCCCAACGCTCGCCGATGTATCAGCCATCCACGGCGTCATACATTGCCACACCGCCCACCAGACGGAGTGTGTACAGAACACTCGCCAGACAATATGACCCGTTGGGATGTATTCTACCTTACACCACCAGGGCAAAGATGATTGTACGAGCACTATGGGACAAGGACCAGGGCTGGGACGACCCAATACCCGCACACCTTGCCTCCACATGGAGAGAGTGGGAGACGGAGCTCCGCTCACTCCCAGGCGTTAATATACGCCGCAGCTACTTCCCATCCACGGTGAGGCCAGAGACATGCAAGATGGATCTACACGTCTTCAGCGACGCCTCCGAAGTAGCCTATGGATCGGTGGCCTACTTGCGTGCCCAAGAGAAGGGAGGCAAGATACACACTGCTTTCATCCTGGCTCGCTCCAGAATAGCCCCACGAAAGCAACAATCTATCCCGCGTCTAGAGCTCTGCGCAGCCCTAGCAGGAGCGCATCTAGCCACGTTAATCCAACGTGAACTCACCATTCCGGTGCACAGAACAATCTTGTGGTCAGATTCCACGACAGTACTCACATGGATCAAGTCTGATTCATGCAGATACAAAGTCTTCGTGGGAGTCAGAGTCACCGAGATTCAAGAGTTAACAGAAGCAGCGAGCTGGCGGTATGTGGACACCAAACACAACCCAGCTGACGTCATCACCCGGGGAATGTCCCTGGATGACCTCACCCGTCGCAACATCTACAGTGACGGACCAGAATTCCTCAAGCTCCCGGAAGAAGAGTGGCCTACGCCCACCCCACGGGAAGCAAGTAAAGAGGAGGCTGAGAATAAGAAACCTATGTTCTGTGGACTGAGCACAGTCGCCTCCACAGACCCCAACATAGATGACTGCATTACCTTACAGAGTGCGCAGCTAAAGACATTCCTGTGGCACCACCCAGAGAGTCAGTCCACCACTGACATTGCAGCAGCTGACTACGAAGAAGCAGAACTTCTTCTACTACAACGAGCCCAGAGAGACTCGTTCCCTGATGAGCTAGACTGTCTACAGGGAGGAAAGCCCGTCCCATCAGACAGCAGACTGCTCCACCTGGCACCCGAGAGTGACGCCCATAATCTCATCAGGGTGGGTGGTCGCCTGCGGAGAGCCCCCGATCTACCGGATGACATTAAGTACCCGATAGTCTTGAACAGCCGACACAAGGTCACCGAGCTGATCATAAAGATATACGACGAGGATGTGCACCACGCAGGAGCCGAGAGAGTCTTCGCGGAGATCAGACGTCGCTATTGGATACTTCAAGGAAGAGAAGCGGTGCGACGCTTCCAGCGAACCTGTCTAGACTGCCGAAAGTGGCGCGCGCAGCCCAGCATACCCCGGATGGCTGACTTACCCCCCTGTCGCCTCCGACTCGGCGACAAGCCATTCCACTCCACAGGCATGGACTGTTTTGGCCCGTTGTATATCAAGAGAGGAAGAGGAACCGAGAAGCGGTGGGGTATTGTATTCAAATGCATGACCACCAGAGCGATACATATCGAGCTCCTTCCGACCATGAGCACAGACTCATTCCTTATGGCCTTCCGAAGATTCACATCACGGAAAGGAAAACCGTCTACATTGTTGTCTGATCACGGGACAAACTTCAAAGGCGGAGAAAGAGAGCTGAGAGAGAGCTTCCAAGCTATGGGCCCAGAACTTAAGACCCACCTCGCTCCATCCCAGATTGACTTCCAGTTTAATCCCCCGAACGCACCCCACTTCGGTGGAACCTGGGAAAGAGAAGTACGTTCTATAAAGACAGCCCTGTACGCCGTGCTTGGGGCCCAGACTGTGGCGGAGGAAGTCCTAATGACAGTCCACACGGAGATCGAGGGAGTATTGAACTCCAAGCCCCTCGGCTACGTCTCCAGTGATGTAGCAGATGTCGACCCAGTCACCCCCAACACACTCTTAATGGGGCGGCTGGACCCCGCGCTACCCCAGACAATGTACAGGCCTGAAGAAGCGAACGGCCGAAGAATGTGGAGGTACAGTCAAGTACTAGCTGACAAGTTTTGGAACAGCTTCCTACTCCACTACCTACCGTCTCTACAGACCCGCCAGAAGTGGGTAAAAGAGAGAGACAATTTAACAGAAGGAACAGTCGTCATGATTATCGACCAGTCACTACCCAGAGCTATGTGGCCGGCTGGCCGCGTAAGCAAAGTGATCACCGGTGCCGATGGCAAGGTCCGAGCAGCTGAAGTGCTCGTCCAAGGGCGAACTTACACACGACCCGTGGCGAGGCTAATAGAACTGCCCAGACTCCCAGACTATCGATGATGACCATGACCCCATGACTTTGTGAGTTGACTGACCCTTACAGCGGACCTTGAGTGGTAGACAGTGCAGTTAATCTGTCTCTGCTTAGCTAATTAGGTGGGACTAATTAGGGGGCGGCTGTTGTGAAGGATCAGATTAAACCGAATATATATATTTATTTACGGATATATATTTAATAGTATTTGTATATCGTTTGATATCCCCTGTATATTCCTTGTACAATATGCACTGAATATCCCTTTAGTCTACTAACAGCCCATAATAGTTTCATTCTACCATTGGACGAGAACCTGGCGCCAGCAGCCATGCCCCTTGGTTCAAGTTCAATCGTGCCGACCAACATGTCGTGGCAAGCCCGGTTCTGCGTAGGAATACGTCTGGCGAAATACGAATGGTACTATTTGTTCACAGCGCATATATATATGGCGCAAGTAAAGTAGAACTTTCTTTTAGTCCATTAGTTCTTTACCCTCCAACTAAGTAACAGACGCAAAGCCTCACCCACGACGCACGTGTGGTGCAGTAAGGCCTACTTGGCCTCAGAATAGGCATTGAGACATCGTGTGGATTAATAGTTGAATTGTCATAGTTTGGCACTATACCGTCGAGTTGGACGTATTTCTATTAAGCTAATAATAGTCTATTATGTATGGTGCATCGTTCGGTTAGAGTTATAAAGTGAGCAGTACCCCCATCGTTCCTGACGTTATCTGGAGTCTTAACCAGGCTGGGCAGACCACGTGTGGTGCTTGCATCCGAGGAGCTCCGGGCCAGGACGAGTGGACCTGTACATTGGATTACTTTACCTGGACGACGGCGAGCCTTCCACGGCTTGGATTATCTACATGCTTTGGGTGCTTTGATTATTCCATGGATAACGGCCAACACTGCTGAGTGTTGGAACTACCCCCCGGAGAGGAGTCCAGGTGAGACGGCGCTCTACCCCGAGTGAGGTCGCCTCACGTCTCTTCATCTGTGGACCGGCAGCTACCGTCCACCAGAGGGTCCAGCTGTATTCATCTGCGGACCGAGGTTCTGTGGGCATCGTGTTCAGGACTCTGAATTCTCCCAAGAAATCGTCGGCCAGATGGGATACCGCCAGCGGCTCTTCTAACCCCCCCCCCTACTGTCTTACAACCAGCGGGACCCCCCCCCCCCCCTTAGTGTATCCAGCTATAATCATTTAAGTACCATCGCTATAGTTCCCTAAAGAACCAGGTTGTATATTTGCTCCCTGCGTAACCAGAGATTGGACATTCAATGTTGATTTACCTACGAATACTCATTTGCCATACAAGTGCATTTCAAATCATAAATGTCATTAAGTGAACGTTGTATATACCCTTTGCTATATAAAATATTCGATTTGTACATTTGTGTGGACTTCGTTTCATCAGGTGGGAAAGTGTTCATCATATCTATATCATGTACTGGATGGCCAGAAGTTAAAGTACAAGAGGTAGTGGTTTAATAATACCATACTTATCAATACAGTCAGGGAATTGTACCCCTCAGTTACAATAATCATAGTTAGATAGTGGTGATTGTGCATTACACATACATCTACTACTTATAATGATGTCTACTCTATATCTCTGTGCTACAGTTCCTCATCACAACTGGCCGGCCTTAGACCTACTAAGAGCTCACGTCATTGTGTGTGTTCATAAAACTGGGTACAGGTAGCGATTATACAATTTGTTATAGGAGTAATAGCAATTGTTATGCTTTTGAGCATGTCAATCAAGTGTGAGAGAGTGGTGATAAGTTGTAAATCGCTTTGAGTGGTCGGTAGACTAGAAAAGGCGCTATATATTAAATACTGTCCATCCATCGATTACCAGCGTGTGTGTGTGTGTGTGTGTGTGTGTGTGTGTGTGTGTGTGTGTGTGTGTGTGTGTGCGTGTGCGTGTGCGCGCGCGTGTGTGTCTGTGAGAGAAAAGCCAAACAAATTGCCAAATATTGCCCTGTCTCAGCTATTATTGGCAGCTTAGCCGCGTGGAGAAGGAGGTGCTATGTGTCCCTTAAGTGTTCAGTGCTGCTTGGCCCCGATACATTTGATTCCCTGTTTATGTAATATAATTTGTGTAACCAAATAAAGTATTCAAACGTGTGTGTGTGTGTGTGTGTGTGTGTGTGTGTGTGTGTGTGTGTGTGTGTGTGTGTGTGTGTGTGTGTGTGTGTGTTGCTGCAGGGTTTGCTGGCACACCGGGATACCTGTCCCCTGAGGTATTGAGGAAGGAGGCGTATGGCAAACCAGTGGACATCTGGGCCTGCGGTGAGTAGCCACACACACACACACACACACACACTCACACTCACACACACAGACACACACGCACGCACACACGCACACACATTTGACAGATTATTAGTAATCAACAGTGTTGGGCAAGTTACTCAGGAAGTGTAATTAGTTACTTATATTATACCTTGGTTGTTTTGTTTACATCCATCACTGGCACAGGTAGAGTCTTCATCATCGTCATGTTTTTAATCCGTCAAGTTTCACATTGTCGTGCCGCCGTATCAGATGCTTCATTAAACTAAATGTTTATTAGCACCACGGACAGCTATCAAACGCATAAAGTTACCTGCAACCTCGCTCTGAGCTGCCCGTGTGCACACATCCTCTACCGATGGCCGCGTGCAAACGTGATCTAACATTATAGGAGGACATGTTGCATTCTGGCAACAATGTAACGCAGTAACGCAGCATTACTTGGATTAGCAACTAATATAATTACTATTTGGGAAACTGTTACTGTTACTTGTTTCAGAGAAAGTAACACAATTACAGTAACATGTTACTGCTCAACCCTGATACTCAACAGTATTACTAATGTATCTGCAAAAGTTCTTGATAAAGTAATATGCTAAAAAAAATCTAACCCTAACTAACCTTACTGTCATGCACTTGTCCTAATACACTAACCTACACTGTAGCACTCAACACTTTGATGAACATTGTTACTCAGCTGGTAGAGTTGTGCCCTTCCTGATGACTTGTTGTACAGAACTTGTAAGTCGCTTTGGATATAAGCGTCAGCTAAATTACTAAATTACTAAATGTAAATGTAAATGGTGCTGATATCACCAGGCAGTGTGACAGAGATGATGTCTTCTCTTCTCTACCAATGAGATATCCTCAGAAAGACATCAAACCTCTTGTTTTGTGTTTGACGTACATGATGGCTGAGACATGGCCCTTAAACAGACCATGGGGGTCTGGCATGGCGTAGTTCGTTGAGCTTAATATTACGCTATACTATACTAATATTACTATACCATGTGTGATAATATCTGTGAATTAAAGTATTTAAAAGTGTGTGTGCATGTGTGCGTGTGCGTGCGTGTGCGTGCGTGCGTGTGTGTGTGTGTGTGTGTGTGGGTGTGTGTGTGTGTGTGTCTCAGGGGTGATCCTATACATTCTGCTGGTGGGCTACCCTCCCTTCTGGGATGAGGACCAGCACAAGCTGTACCAGCAGATCAAGGCTGGAGCCTACGATGTGAGTCTCTCCTCTCCTCTGTTGTCCTCTCCTCTCCCCTCTCCTCTCCTCTCCTCTCCTCTCCTCTCCTCTCCTCTCCTCTCCTCTCCTCTCCTCTCCCCTCCCCTCCCCTCCCCTCCCCTCCCCTCCCCTCCTCTCCTCTCCTCTCCTCTCCTCTCCTCTCCCCTCCCCTCCCCTCCTCTCCCCTCCCCTCCTCTCCTCTCCTCTCCTCTCCTCTCCTCTCCCCTCCCCTCCCCTCCCCTCCCCTCCCCTCCCCTCCCCTCCTCTCCTCTCCTCTCCTCTCCTCTCCTCTCCTCTGTTGTCCTCTCCCCTCCTCTCCTCTCCTCTCCTCTCCTCTCCTCTCCTCTGTTGTCCTCTCCTCTGTTGTCCTCTCCTTTCCTCTCCTCTCCTCTCCTCTCGACTCCTCTCCTCTCCTCTCCTCTC
>NC_140166.1:51367507-51390007 GCF_963971535.1 Notolepis coatsorum | reverse complement strand
CTTCTCCATTATGTAGCTGCCACTCTCTACCTCCTCTGCCCCCCCTCTCTCTTGTAATAATAGCTCAATTGGTCTAAAAGAAATCCAATTCTCATCCCTCCTGCTGCGACTCCCTCTCTTCTCTTCCCTCTGCGCTTTATGTAACTCAGTCACCTCATTCATATCTCAGAGGTGGAGGAGAGAGAACCATACCTATTTATTTTATAATATTTTTGTATTTTGTATAGCATTTTTCATACAGAAATTGCAGTTCAAAGTGCTTCACAGCAGTAAAAAATACAAACATAAGCAAGCATAAAAAAGATAAAAAAAAAAAAGTAGCAAGGTAAGGTAAATCACAGTTTTTCACATTAGGATCTAACATCCCAATAGGCCTCTCTGTTTACGGTTTGATTCAGTTTAAAAATAGGCAGTAATAAAAATAATACAATAGAATAGACAGACTAAAAAAGTGCGATAAAATAGTTCAATAAAAATATACAATAACATTTACAACAGAGCAGTGCATCGCTCATAACACTTAATAGAACAACAGAGCAGTGCATCGCTCATAACACTTAATAAAACAACAGAGCAGTGCATCGCTCTTAACACTTTGAGTTTCTTTACAAAGTTCAGTTCTAAATGACCTTATAGAACAACAGAGCAGTGCGTCACTCACAACTTAACAACAGTGCATTGCTCTTAACACTTTATAGAACAACAGAGCAGTGCATCGCTCTTAACACTTTATACAACAACAGAGCAGTGCATCGCTCTTAACTCTTTATACAACAACAGAGCAGTGCATCGCTCTTAACTCTTTATACAACAACAGAGCAGTGCATCGCTCTTAACTCTTTATACAACAACAGAGCAGTGCATCGCTCTTAACACTTTATACAACAACAGAGCAGTGCATCGCTCTTAACACTTTATACAACAACAGAGCAGTGCATCGCTCTTAACTCTTTATACAACAACAGAGCAGTGCATCGCTCTTAACTCTTTATACAACAACAGAGCAGTGCATCGCTCTTAACTCTTTATACAACAACAGAGCAGTGCATCGCTCTTAACTCTTTATACAACAACAGAGCAGTGCATCGCTCTTAACTCTTTATACAACAACAGAGCAGTGCATCGCTCTTAACTCTTTATACAACAACAGAGCAGTGCATCGCTCTTAACTCTTTATACAACAACAGAGCAGTGCATCGCTCTTAACTCTTTATACAACAACAGAGCAGAGCATCGCTTTTAAATTAATAAAGGAACTCAATATGTTTTGCACGACTGCTCAGTAACCTGTGTCTAGTTCCCCTCCCCTGAGTGACACCACTGCTCAGTAACCTGTGTCTAGTTCCCCTCCCCTGAGTGACACCACTGCTCAGTAACCTGTGTCTAGTTCCCCTCCCCTGAGTGACACCACTGCTCTGTCTGTGTCTAGTTCCCCTCCCCCGAGTGACACCACTGCTCTGTCTGTGTCTAGTTCCCCTCCCCCGAGTGACACCACTGCTCAGCAACCTGTGTCTAGTTCCCCTCCTCTGAGTGACACCACTGCTCAGTAACCTGTGTCTAGTTCCCCTCCTCTGAGTGACACCACTGCTCAGTAACCTGTGTCTAGTTCCCCTCCCCTGAGTGGCACCACTGCTCTGTCTGTGTCTAGTTCCCCTCCCCTGAGTGACACCACTGCTCTGTCTGTGTCTAGTTCCCCTCCCCTGAGTGACACCACTGCTCTGTCTGTGTCTAGTTCCCCTCCCCTGAGTGACACCACTGCTCTGTCTGTGTCTAGTTCCCCTCCCCTGAGTGGCACCACTGCTCAGTAACCTGTGTCTAGTTCCCCTCCCCTGAGTGACACCACTGCTCTGTCTGTGTCTAGTTCCCCGCCCCTGAGTGACACCACTGCTCAGTAACCTGTGTCTAGTTCCCCTCCCCTGAGTGACACCACTGCTCAGTAACCTGTGTCTAGTTCCCCTCCCCTGAGTGACAACACTGCTCTGTCTGTGTCTAGTTCCCCTCCCCTGAGTGACACCACTGCTCAGTAACCTGTGTCTAGTTCCCCTCCCCTGAGTGACACCACTGCTCAGTAACCTGTGTCTAGTTCCCCTCCCCTGAGTGACAACACTGCTCTGTCTGTGTCTAGTTCCCCTCCCCTGAGTGACACCACTGCTCTGTCTGTGTCTAGTTCCCCTCCTCTGAGTGACACCACTGCTCAGTAACCTGTGTCTAGTTCCCCTCCCCTGAGTGACACCACTGCTCTGTCTGTGTCTAGTTCCCCTCCCCTGAGTGGCACCACTGCTCTGTCTGTGTCTAGTTCCCCTCCCCTGAGTGACACCACTGCTCTGTCTGTGTCTAGTTCCCCTCCCCTGAGTGACACCACTGCTCTGTCTATGTCTAGTTCCCCTCCCCTGAGTGACACCACTGCTCTGTCTGTGTCTAGTTCCCCTCCCCTGAGTGACACCACTGCTCTGTCTGTGTCTAGTTCCCCTCCCCTGAGTGGCACCACTGCTCAGTAACCTGTGTCTAGTTCCCCTCCCCTGAGTGACACCACTGCTCTGTCTGTGTCTAGTTCCCCTCCCCTGAGTGACACCACTGCTCAGTAACCTGTGTCTAGTTCCCCGCCCCCGAGTGACACCACTGCTCTATCTGTGTCTAGTTCCCCTCCCCTGAGTGACACCACTGCTCTGTCTGTGTCTAGTTCCCCTCCCCTGAGTGACACCACTGCTCTGTCTGTGTCTAGTTCCCCTCCCCTGAGTGACACCACTGCTCTGTCTGTGTCTAGTTCCCCTCCCCTGAGTGGCACCACTGCTCTGTCTGTGTCTAGTTCCCCTCTCCTCTGAGTGACACCACTGCTCTGTCTGTGTCTAGTTCCCCTCCCCTGAGTGACACCACTGCTCTGTCTGTGTCTAGTTCCCCTCCCCTGAGTGACACCACTGCTCTGTCTGTGTCTAGTTCCCCTCCCCTGAGTGACACCACTGCTCTGTCTGTGTCTAGTTCCCCTCTCCTCTGAGTGACACCACTGCTCAGTAACCTGTGTCTAGTTCCCCTCCCCTGAGTGACACCACTGCTCTGTCTGTGTCTAGTTCCCCTCCCCTGAGTGACACCACTGCTCAGTAACCTGTGTCTAGTTCCCCTCCCCTGAGTGACACCACTGCTCTGTCTGTGTCTAGTTCCCCTCCCCTGAGTGACACCACTGCTCTGTCTGTGTCTAGTTCCCCTCCCCCGAGTGACACCACTGCTCTGTCTGTGTCTAGTTCCCCTCCCCTGAGTGACACCACTGCTCTGTCTGTGTCTAGTTCCCCTCCCCTGAGTGACACCACTGCGCAGTAACCTGTGTCTAGTTCCCCGCCCCCGAGTGACACCACTGCTCTGTCTGTGTCTAGTTCCCCTCCCCTGAGTGACACCACTGCTCTGTCTGTGTCTAGTTCCCCTCCCCTGAGTGACACCACTGCTCTGTCTGTGTCTAGTTCCCCTCCCCTGAGTGACACCACTGCTCTGTCTGTGTCTAGTTCCCCTCCCCTGAGTGACACCACTGCTCTGTCTGTGTCTAGTTCCCCTCCCCTGAGTGGCACCACTGCTCTGTCTGTGTCTAGTTCCCCTCCCCTGAGTGACACCACTGCTCAGTAACCTGTGTCTAGTTCCCCTCCCCTGAGTGACACCACTGCTCTGTCTGTGTCTAGTTCCCCTCCCCTGAGTGACACCACTGCTCTGTCTGTGTCTAGTTCCCCGCCCCTGAGTGACACCACTGCTCTGTCTGTGTCTAGTTCCCCTCCCCTGAGTGGCACCACTGCTCTGTCTGTGTCTAGTTCCCTTCTCCTCTGAGTGACACCACTGCTCAGTAACCTGTGTCTAGTTCCCCTCCCCTGAGTGACACCACTGCTCTGTCTGTGTCTAGTTCCCCTCCCCTGAGTGACACCACTGCTCTGTCTGTGTCTAGTTCCCCGCCCCTGAGTGACACCACTGCTCTGTCTGTGTCTAGTTCCCCTCCCCTGAGTGGCACCACTGCTCTGTCTGTGTCTAGTTCCCCTCCCCTGAGTGACACCACTGCTCTGTCTGTGTCTAGTTCCCCTCCCCTGAGTGACACCACTGCTCTGTCTGTGTCTAGTTCCCCTCCCCCGAGTGGGACACAGTGACGCCTGAAGCCAAGAACCTGATCAACCAGATGCTGACCATCAACCCGGTGAAGAGGATCAATGCCCAGGAGGCTCTGAAACACCCCTGGGTCTGCGTGAGTGTCCCCCCCTGCTGCCCCTGCTTCTCCTGACCACCACGATGATGAGGAGGATGATGATGATGATGATGATGATGATGATGATGAGGGTTATGCACACAGACATATATAAAGGCTAGATTAATCACCCACGCTGCTGGCCAATAGAGACCGACGTTGCCACATGGCGGCCATCTTGCCACAGGCAGCACGCCCCCCACTCATAACATGAATGTCTATGGTGCATGTACTATTGAAATAACCATAGCTTGCTAAGTTTTCAACCGATTTTCAAACGGTTTGGTTTGTTATAAACGTCAGAGCTGTAGTTGTCATACTGCATATACTTATTGGACTTTCATATGAAAATAATTTCAACATGTCCAAGAATCATAGCCACGTTAATAACGTTTGTAATAAACCATTTGTTTGTAAATCGGTTGAAAATTGAGCAAGCTATGGTTATTTCAATAGTACATGCACCATAGACATTCATGTTATGAGTGGGCGTGCTGCCTGTGGCAAGATGGCCGTGACCTATGCTGGAGACTCCGCCTTGCACCATCTAGTTATATATATCTTATATAATCCAAGTATCATCGCTTTTACTGAAGAGTATAGGCCGTCAGTCTGGGGTCATTGGACAAAAATGATTAAGATATATAATAAATGTCTCTCTCCATTAGAGAGATCTAACGTGGAGATCGCACATGCTTGTGTGTTAAAATGCAGCAAATCAAGTCACTTGCTTTGATTTCTAGCACGTTTCACGTCTCTCTGTATTGGATTTTAGCGTTTGGGGAAATTCTCTGACACCTATACCCTGTTTTATCCTCATATCAGAATGACAGCCGATACCAGTAAGGTTGTTGGTGCTTCCCTAATGATGATGATGTGTAGGAAATAAAGACTGGGCAATAATTCAATATTATCGTTCATCTTCTTCCAACGTGTTCTTTTGTCATAATGAATGGTGAGAAACACCATTTTGACTCACAAATAGAATTTTTTTATTTTGATATTTCACTATGTTACCGTTGCACTTCATTGCAATGAACATCAATTGGATTATTTAACATTTTGCTCTACAGCAAAGCAGATATCAAGCACATTATTGTGATATAACCAGTACAGTATATATATATATATATATATATATATATATATATATATATATATATATATATATATATATATATATATATATATATATATATATATATATATATATATATATATATATATATATATATATATTTAATAAAACATGTTCAATATTGCCCAGCCCTATTTGGAAAGGTTGTTTAGATGCATAGTACTTACGTATCAATACTTATGCAGTAAATCGTCTGGATAATAGCGTCTGCTAAATGGCTAAATCGTAAGGAGAATGGATGAATATGGATGCATGCAGTGCACACATGCATGCAGTAACAACACATGCTCTCTAACACACACTCAAACACAACACTACACACATGCACATGTAAACAAATAAACTTCATAATAATAATACACTTTATTTGTATAGCACCTTTCATCATACAAGAATTGCAGCTCAAAGTGCTTCACAGCTGTAAAAAAAGATAACAGGCATAACATTTGCACAGAATTGGCAGATCGATGCATACAGTGCATACAGTGCAGACACAAGCATGAAATAGATGGACAAGGTAAGGCAAATCACATAGTCTTTCACATTAGGATCTAGATTAGATTAGATTCACTTTATTGTCATTACACAGTACAAGACAAGTGCAACGAAATTGTGTGCGTCTAACCAGGATGTGACAATCAACAATTAGTTGCAATGAAACACAGTATATATAAAGCAATCTGTACAGGAAAGTTCAATGGCTAGCATAATGTGCAATGGTAAGAAACATCTACACAAGCTATGGGCTATATTATACACAGGATATACAGTGAGGTGCAGTGGGCTATGTAAACAGAATATGCAGAGTAGTGCAATGGTAAGCTCAGTGCAATGTACTACAGCTCTAAGCTATAGGGATATATGTACAGTAAATACAGTAGATACAGTACATATATGTACAGTAAATAAAGGCAGTAAAACAGCATGATCTATGCTAACATCTTTGGTTACGGTTTGATTCTATGGCAGTTTTAAAATAGACAGTAATACAAAAAAGAGTAAATTTGATTGATTAATCTGCACGTCATTGTTAATTAGTTATGACTAACAAAATGATCCTGAATAACTTTCCTCTGTCTCTTCTTCCCTCCTCCTCTTCCTCCTCCTCCTCCTCTTCCTCTTCTTCCTCCACCTCCACCTCCTCCTCTTCCTCTTCCTCCTCCTCCTCTTCCTCCTCCTCCACCTCCTCCACCTCCTCCTCCTCCTCGTCCTCCTCCTCCTCCTCATCCTCCTCATCCTCCTCCTCCTCCTCCCCTCCCAGCAACGGTCCACGGTGGCGTCCATGATGCACAGGCAGGAGACCGTGGAGTGTCTGAAGAAGTTCAACGCCAGGAGGAAACTGAAGGTCTGTTCCCTCTGATCAATGCTGAGACAATGCAGACGTGCTGCTGGGAGTCAATACCCAGAGAACCAGATCCATAGTGGAGAGAATGATGCTGCAGACAGCTGTGTGTGTGTGTGTGTGTGTGTGTGTGTGTGTGTGTGTGTGTGTGTGTGTGTGTGTGTGTGTGTGTGTGTGTGTGTGTGTGTGTGTGTGTGTGTGTGTGTGTGTGTGTGTGTGTGTGTGTGTGTGTGTGTGTGTGTGTGTGTGTGTGTGTGTGACTGTGTGTGTGTGACTGTGTGTGTGTGACTGTGACTGTGTGTGTGTGTGTGTGACTGTGTGTGTGGGGGGAAAATATGTTTTTTTAGGCCTTGAAAGTTTTTTGGAACATTATGAAATGCCCATAAACCTTTGTAAAATACATGGAAAATAGGTCAGAAATGACAGTTGCTATATTTTGCACAATTGCATCCTCTCACCACAGTAAAGCTCTCAATTTCATACCAATTTAAAATTTCATACCAATTTTACCATGTCAGAGTGGTTAAGGTAAATGTTGTTCATTCATTACAGTGGGGGTGACAGTGGCTCAGGAGGTACAGTATATTGGTTGTCTGGTCCTGAGCTCCCTGCTGTACTCACTCTACACACATGATTGTGTGGCCAAGTTCAGCTCCAACTCCATAGTGAAGTTTGCAGACGACACAGTGGTGGTGGGGCTGATCTCGGACAACGATGAGAACGCCTACCGGGAGGAGGTTGAGGTACTGGAACGCTGGTGCCAGGACAACAGCCTGCTCCTGAACATTGGTAAAACCAAGGAGCTGATCGTGGATTTTAGGAGAGGACAGCAGGAGACACACACACCACTGAGGATAAACGGGGCTACCATGGACAGGGTGAGCAGCTTTAAGTACCTGGGGGTCCACATCTCAGAGGACCTGACATGGACAACACACATAGACTCAGTCGTAAAGAAGGCGAAGCAGCGCCTCTACCACCTGAGACAGTTAAGGAAGTTCAGAGTATCGGGGAAGATACTCCAGTCCTTCTACTCCGGACCTGTAGAGAGCATCTTGACTGGAAACATCACTGCCTGGTTTGGAAACAGCACGGCACAGGACAAGAAGGCCCTACAGAGAGTGGTGCGCTCAGCTGAGCGTACTACGGGTATTGCACTACCACCCCTGCAGGTCTTATATAACAACTACAAGAGGTGCAAATCCAGAGCCTGCAGAATAATGAAAGACCCTCACCACCCCAACAACAGCCTGTTCATGCTGCTGCGGACAGGGAAACGCCTGCGAACACCAGCAACTAGGACAGAGAGACTTCGGCTCAGCTTCTTCCCCCAGGCCATCAGTCTTGAACACTGAACTCTCCACACACAAGCAGACATGAGCATACACCAGGCCATGTGAGCGGCGCGGCGCGTGAGTGGCGCGGGGAGCGGAGCGGGCGGTTTTGACGTGAGCGAGGAGTGGGTTTTAAAATGGGTCGGCGCGACGTCCGGAGCGAGAGTTCTCCTCCGCTCCAATCCACTCCAGGCCGCTCACAGTCGTTTAACACTGATGTAATATACATGTAGTACAATGCCAAAGCAACAGATGGCGATGTACAAACATGAAGGCCATTTTCAACCAATGAGAAGGGTGAACCTGTGATATCCTGTTCAGGCTTTGTCACTCACATCCTGTTAGAAAAAGTTTTGACGCCATTGTTGTTGTCGTTAGCTTACATGCTAACGTTAATGGCAGCGACCATAGCATTGTGGCTAGGCTAGCTATCATCGCTTAATAGAGCTAGTGAATGGATAAACAACGTTATTTAACATTGCAGAATGGGTACAATTACAATGCGGCTCAATACAAACAATTGTTAAGGGGCCCAGGGGGTGTAGACTGTTGTAGTTTGAGCTAATTTACACCATGCTTAAAAAAAAAAAAAAAAAAAAAGCTGCCGAGCGATGTGGCGCGGGGAGCGCTCGATTCAAGGTGAGCGGTGAGCGACTTGGGGGCGGGGTCAACATGAGCGATTAGCGGAGCGGACCAAGCTTTAAAGAGCGAAGAGCGGATTTCTCGCCCGCGCCGATCCACTCACGTGGCCTGGCATACACACAACACACATGCTGCACACGCTCACACTCATGGTCACTTTACACAATGAAAGGTCACTTTAAAAACAAGAACGGGAGTGGTTCTTGTATAGTAAACAGATGGATATAGCAAGCTAGCATAATGACACATAGTATAACTGTAGATTGTATAGTATAGCATTGTATAGTAGTGTACATAAGACCCAGTGCCTCATCCGTAGCATACACTGTATTGCACTATCGCAGGACCTTAGCATGTCTTACCATGCTTTTTGTAAACTATGTACATATAACTGTTATGTCTTATTCCTATTACTTGTATTATTGCACAAATGTCTTACTCTCATCTTATTCTTATTATTGTATTATTGCACAATCGTTGCGGGCAAGACCCCCCACATTTCACTGTATGCTTGTATGCCGTGACTCAACTCTTGTGCACTCTTCTCGACTCTTGTGCACTCTCTTCTCGACTCTTGTGCACTCTCTCCTCCACTCTTGTGCTCTTTCTCCTCCACTCTTGTGCTCTCTCTCCTCTCTTCTCGACTCTTGTGCACTCTCTTCTCCACTCTTGTGCTCTCTCTCCTCTCTCCTCCACTCTTGTGCTCTCTCTCGTCCACTCTTGTGCTCTCTCTCCTCTCTCCTCCACTCTTGTGCTCTCTCTCCTCTCTCCTCGTTTCTTGTGCTCTCTCTCCTCTCTCCTCCACTCTTGTGCTCTCTCTCCTCTCTCCTCCACTCTTGTGCACTCTCTCCTCGACTCTTGTGCTCTCTCTCCTCGACTCTTGTGCTCTCTCTCCTCGACTCTTGTGCTCTCTCTCCTCGACTCTTGTGCTCTCTCTCCTCTCTCCTCGACTCTTGTGCTCTCTCTCCTCTCTCCTAGACTCTTGTGCTCTCTCTCCTCTCTCCTACACTCTTGTGCTCTCTCTCCTCTCTCCTCGACTCTTGTGCTCTCTCTCCTCTCTCCTACACTATTGTGCTCTCTCTCCTCTCTCCTCGACTCTTGTGCTCTCTCCTCTCTCCTCCAGTCTTGTGCTCTATCTCCTCTCTCCTCGACTCTTGTGCACTCTCTCATCTCTCCTCGACTCTTGTGCTCTCTCTCCTCTCTCCTCGACTCTTGTGCTCTCTCACCTCTCTCCTCGACTCTTGTGCTCTCTCTCCTCTGTCCTCCACTCTTGTGCTCTCTCTCCTCGACTATTGTGCTCTCTCTCCTCTCTCCTCGACTCTTGTGCTCTTTCTCCTCTCTCCTCGACTCTTGTGCTCTCTCTCCTCTGTCCTCCACTCTTGTGCTCTCTCTCCTAGACTCTTGTGCTCTCTCTCCTCTCTCCTCGACTCTTGTGCTCTCTCTCCTCTCTCCTCGACTCTTGTGCTCTCTCCTATCTCCTCGACTCTTGTGCTCTCTCTCCTCTCTCCTCGACTCTTGCGCTGTCTCTCCTCTCTCCTCGACTCTTCTGCTCTCTCCTCTCTCCTCCACTCTTGTGCACTCTCTCCTCGACTCTTGTGCTCTCTCCTCTCTCCTCAACTCTTGTGCTCTCTCTCCTCTATCCTCGACTCTTGTGCTCTCTCTCCTCTCTCCTCGACTCTTGTGCTCTCTCCTCTCTCCTCCACTCTTGTGTTCTCTCTCCTCTCTCCTCGACTCTTGTGCTCTCTCTCCTCTCTCCTCCACTCTTGTGCTCTCTCTCCTCTCTCCTCGACTCTTGTGCTCTCTCTCCTCTCTCCTCGACTCTTGTGCTCTCTCCTCTCTCCTCCACTCTTGTGCTCTCTCTCCTCTCTCCTCGACTCTTGTGCACTCTCTCCTCTCTCCTCCACTCTTGTGCTCTCTCTCCTCTCTCCTCCACTCTTGTGCTCTCTCTCCTCAACTCTTGTGCTCTCTCTCCTCTCTCCTCAACTCTTGTGCTCTCTCTCCTCAACTCTTGTGCTCTCTCTCCTCTCTCCTCAACTCTTGTGCTCTCTATCCTCAACTCTTGTGCTCTCTATCCTCCACTCTTGTGCTCTCTCTCCTCGACTCTTGTGCTCTCTCTCCTCGACTCTTGTGCTCTCTCTCCTCTCTCCTCGACTCTTGTGCACTCTCTCCTCGACTCTTGTGCTCTCTCTCCTCTCTCCTCGACTCTTGTTCTCTCTCTCCTCTCTCCTCGACTCTTGTGCTCTCTCCTCTCTCCTCCACTCTTGTGTTCTCTCTCCTCTCTCCTCAACTCTTGTGCACTCTCTCCTCTCTCCTCGACTCTTGTGCTCTCTCTCCTCTCTCCTCGACTCTTGTGCTCTCTCTCCTCTCTCCTCAACTCTTGTGATCTCTCCTCGACTCTTGTGCTCTCTCTCCTCTCTTCTCGACTCTTGTGCACTCTCTTCTCCACTCTTGTGCTCTCTCTCCTCTCTCCTCCACTCTTGTGCTCTCTCTCCTCCACTCTTGTGCTCTCTCTCCTCTCTCCTCCACTCTTGTGCTCTCTCTCCTCTCTCCTCGACTCTTGTGCTCTCTCTCCTCTCTCCTCCACTCTTGTGCTCTCTCTCCTCTCTCCTCCACTCTTGTGCACTCTCTCCTCGACTCTTGTGCTCTCTCTCCTCGACTCTTGTGCTCTCTCTCCTCGACTCTTGTGCTCTCTCTCCTCGACTCTTGTGCTCTCTCTCCTCTCTCCTCGACTCTTGTGCTCTCTCTCCTCTCTCCTAGACTCTTGTGCTCTCTCTCCTCTCTACTACACTCTTGTGCTCTCTCTCCTCTCTCCTCGACTCTTGTGCTCTCTTTCCTCTCTCCTACACTATTGTGCTCTCTCTCCTCTCTCCTCGACTCTTGTGCTCTCTCCTCTCTCCTCCAGTCTTGTGCTCTATCTCCTCTCTCCTCGACTCTTGTGCACTCTCTCATCTCTCCTCGACTCTTGTGCTCTCTCTCCTCTCTCCTCAACTCTTGTGCTCTCTCACCTCTCTCCTCGACTCTTGTGCTCTCTCTCCTCTGTCCTCCACTCTTGTGCTCTTTCTCCTCGACTATTGTGCTCTCTCTCCTCTCTCCTCGACTCTTGTGCTCTTTCTCCTCTCTCCTCGACTCTTGTGCTCTCTCTCCTCTGTCCTCCACTCTTGTGCTCTCTCTCCTAGACTCTTGTGCTCTCTCTCCTCTCTCCTCGACTCTTGTGCTCTCTCTCCTCTCTCCTCGACTCTTGTGCTCTCTCCTATCTCCTCGACTCTTGTGCTCTCTCTCCTCTCTCCTCGACTCTTGCGCTCTCTCTCCTCTCTCCTCGACTCTTGTGCTCTCTCCTCTCTCCTCCACTCTTGTGCACTCTCTCCTCGACTCTTGTGCTCTCTCCTCTCTCCTCAACTCTTGTGCTCTCTCTCCTCTATCCTCGACTCTTGTGCTCTCTCCTCTCTCCTCGACTCTTGTGCTCTCTCCTCTCTCCTCCACTCTTGTGTTCTCTCTCCTCTCTCCTCGACTCTTGTGCTCTCTCTCCTCTCTCCTCCACTCTTGTGCTCTCTCTCCTCTCTCCTCGACTCTTGTGCTCTCTCTCCTCTCTCCTCGACTCTTGTGCTCTCTCCTCTCTCCTCCACTCTTGTGCTCTCTCTCCTCTCTCCTCGACTCTTGTGCACTCTCTCCTCTCTCCTCCACTCTTGTGCTCTCTCTCCTCTCTCCTCCACTCTTGTGCTCTCTCTCCTCAACTCTTGTGCTCTCTCTCCTCTCTCCTCAACTCTTGTGCTCTCTCTCCTCAACTCTTGTGCTCTCTCTCCTCTCTCCTCAACTCTTGTGCTCTCTCTCCTCAACTCTTGTGCTCTCTATCCTCCACTCTTGTGCTCTCTCTCCTCGACTCTTGTGCTCTCTCTCCTCGACTCTTGTGCTCTCTCTCCTCTCTCCTCGACTCTTGTGCACTCTCTCCTCGACTCTTGTGCTCTCTCTCCTCTCTCCTCGACTCTTGTTCTCTCTCTCCTCTCTCCTCGACTCTTGTGCTCTCTCCTCTCTCCTCCACTCTTGTGTTCTCTCTCCTCTCTCCTCAACTCTTGTGCACTCTCTCCTCTCTCCTCGACTCTTGTGCTCTCTCTCCTCTCTCCTCGACTCTTGTGCTCTCTCTCCTCTCTCCTCAACTCTTGTGATCTCTCCTCGACTCTTGTGCTCTCTCTCCTCTCTCCTCTACTCTTGTGCTCTCTCTCCTCGACTCTTGTGCTCTCTCTCCTCTCTCCTCGACTCTTGTGCTCTCTCTCCTCTCTCCTCGACTCTTGTGCTCTCTCTCCTCGACTCTTGTGCTCTCTCTCCTCTCTCCTCGACTCTTGTGCTCTCTCCTCTCTCCTCCACTCTTGTGCTCTCTCTCCTCTCTCCTCGACTCTTGTGCACTCTCTCCTCTCTCCTCCACTCTTGTGCTCTCTCTCCTCGACTCTTGTGCTCTCTCTCCTCTCTCCTCCACTCTTGTGCACTCTCTCCTCTCTCCTCCACTCTTGTGCTCTCTCTCCTCAACTCTTGTGCTCTCTCTCCTCTCTCCTCCACTCTTGTGCACTCTCTCCTCAACTCTTGTGCTCTCTCTCCTCTCTCCTCTCTCCTCAACTCTTGTGATCTCTCTCCTCAACTCTTGTGCTCTCTCTCCTCAACTATTGTGCTCTCTCTCCTCTCTCCTCAACTCTTGTGCACTCTCTCCTCGACTCTTGTGCTCTCTCTCCTCTCTCCTCGACTCTTGTTCTCTCTCTCCTCTCTCCTCAACTCTTGTGCTCTCTCCTCTCTCCTCCACTCTTGTGCTCTCTCTCCTCTCTCCTCCACTCTTGTGCTCTCTCTCCTCTCTCCTCCACTCTTGTGCTCTCTCTCCTCTCTCCTAGACTCTTGTCTTCTCTCTCCTCCACTCTTGTGCTCTCTGTCCTCTCTCCTCGACTCTTGTGCTCTCTCTCCTCTCTCCTAGACTCTTGTCTTCTCTCTCCTCGACTCTTGTGCTCTCTCTCCTCTCTCCTCGACTCTTGTGCTCTCTCTCCTCTCTCCTAGACTCTTGTCTTCTCTCTCCTCGACTCTTGTGCTCTCTCTCCTCTCTCCTCGACTCTTGTGCTCTCTCTCCTCTCTCCTAGACTCTTGTCTTCTCTCTCCTCGACTCTTGTGCTCTCTCTCCTCTCTCCTCGACTCTTGTGCTCTCTCTCCTCTCTCCTAGACTCTTGTCTTCTCTCTCCTCGACTCTTGTGCTCTCTCTCCTTTCTCCTCGACTCTTGTGCTCTCTCTCTTCAACTCTTGTGCTCTCTCTCCTCGACTCTTGTGCTCTCTCTCCTCTCTCTTCAACTCTTGTGCTCTCTCTCCTCTCTCCTAGACTCTTGTCTTCTCTCTTCTCGACTCTTGTGCTCTCTCTCCTCTCTCTTCAACTCTTGTGCTCTCTCTCCTCTCTCCTCGACTCTTGTGTTCTCTCTCCTCGACTCTTGTGCTCTCTCTCCTCTCTCCTCGACTCTTGTGCACTCTCTCCTCTCTCCTAGACTCTTGTGCTCTCTCTCCTCTCTCCTTGACTCTTGTGCTCTCTCTCCTCTCTCCTAGACTCTTGTCTTCTCTCTCCTCCACTCTTGTGCTCTCTCTCCTCTCTCCTCGACTCTTGTGCTCTCTCTCCTCTCTCCTAGACTCTTGTCTTCTCTCTCCTCGACTCTTGTGCTCTCTCTCCTCTCTCCTCGACTCTTGTGCTCTCTCTCCTCTCTCCTAGACTCTTGTCTTCTCTCTCCTCGACTCTTGTGCTCTCTCTCCTCTCTCCTCGACTCTTGTGCTCTCTCTCCTCTCTCCTAGACTCTTGTCTTCTCTCTCCTCGACTCTTGTGCTCTCTCTCCTCTCTCCTCGACTCTTGTGCTCTCTCTCCTCTCTCCTAGACTCTTGTCTTCTCTCTCCTCGACTCTTGTGCTCTCTCTCCTTTCTCCTCGACTCTTGTGCTCTCTCTCTTCAACTCTTGTGCTCTCTCTCTCCTCAACTCTTGTGCTCTCTCTCCTCTCTCTTCAACTCTTGTGCTCTCTCTCCTCGACTCTTGTGCTCTCTCTCCTCTCTCCTCGACTCTTGTGCACTCTCTCCTCTCTCCTAGACTCTTGTGCTCTCTCTCCTCTCTCCTTGACTCGTGTGCTCTCTCTCCTCTCTCCTAGACTCTTGTGCTCTCTCTCCTCTCTCCTAGACTCTTGCCTTCTCTCTCCTCGACTCTTGTGCTCTCTCTCCTCTCTCCTCGACTCTTGTGCTCTCTCTCCTCTCTCCTAGACTCTTGTCTTCTCTCTCCTCGACTCTTGTGCTCTCTCTCCTCTCTCCTCGACTCTTGTGCTCTCTCTCCTCTCTCCTAGACTCTTGTCTTCTCTCTCCTCGACTCTTGTGCACTCTCTCTTCAACTCTTGTCTTCTCTCTCCTCGACTCTTGTGCTCTCTCCTCTCTCCTAGACTCTTGTCTTCTCTCTCCTCGACTCTTGTGCTCTCTCTCCTCTCTCCTCGACTCTTGTGCTCTCTCTCCTCTCTCCTAGACTCTTGTCTTCTCTCTCCTCGACTCTTGTGCTCTCTCTCCTCTCTCCTCGACTCTTGTGCTCTCTCTCCTCTCTCCTCGACTCTTGTGCTCTCTCTCCTCTCTCCTAGACTCTTGTCTTCTCTCTCCTCGACTCTTGTGCTCTCTCTCCTCTCTCCTCGACTCTTGTGCTCTCTCTCATCTCTCCTAGACTCTTGTCTTCTCTCTCCTCGACTCTTGTGCACTCTCTCTTCAACTCTTGTGCTCTCTCTCCTCGACTCTTGTGCTCTCTCTCCTCGACTCTTGTGCTCTCTCTCCTCTCTCTTCAACTCTTGTGCTCTCTCTCCTCTCTCCTCCACTCTTGTGCTCTCTCTCCTCTCTCTTCAACTCTTGTGCTCTCTCTCCTCTCTCCTCCACTCTTGTGCTCTCTCTCCTCTCTCTTCAACTCTTGTGCTCTCTCTCCTCTCTCCTCCACTCTTGTGCTCTCTCTCCTCTCTCTTCAACTCTTGTGCTCTCTCTCGTCTCTCTTCAACTCTTGTGCTCTCTCTCCTCTCTCCTCCACTCTTGTGCTCTCTCTCCTCTCTCTTCAACTCTTGTGCTCTCTCTCCTTTCTCTTCAACTCTTGTGCTCTCTCTCCTCTCTCCTCCACTCTTGTGCTCTCTCTCCTCTCTCCTCAACTCTTTTGCTCTCTCTCCTCTCTCCTCGACTCTTGTGCTCTCTCTCCTCGACTCTTGTGCTCTCTCTCCTCGACTCTTGTGCTCTCTCTCCTCGACTCTTGTGCTCTCTCTCCTCGACTCTTGTGCACACTATTGTGCACTTATTTTATATATATATATATTTTTTTTACTTCACCGCTGACCTTCATTGTTTGTTTGTTGTATTGGTTGTCCTTTTTTATCGCTTTCTATTGTCTGTCAACTGACTGAGCTACTGGATACCTGAATTTCCCCAAGGGGATTAATAAAATATATATATATTTTTTTATCCACTTTTTCTCCCATTTTTCTATATTTTCTCCCATCCCAATTTCGTATCATCCAATTCAACCCTCCCCTGTCACGAACGCTGTTTCTTGCCTCCCACAAGCCGGCTGCAATGTGGACTAAGTCATACATAGCACAAGTCCCCTCCGGTACTTGAGGTAACAGCAGTCGCACCTTTTCACCTGCGCAGCTCGATCTCTCAGTGTCGAGGAGTAACGCGTGGGAGGCTCACGCTGCCCCCGACACTTCCTTCTTCTACTGCGCAGGCGCACCAACCGACCTGTAGGAGTCGCTGTCCACAACGCCCGATCCCCACCCATCAGTTTCCCACCCCCTAATACGGCCAATGTGTATTAGTATGAACGACCAGCTAAACTGAAAGCAATGTGGAGCGCTGGGCTCGAACAGGCGAGCCCAGCGTCTCCGCATTCGTGGCGAGCGCCTTGCCCACTACGCCACGTAGCCGCCCGGGATTAATAAAATATCTATTATTATTATTATTATTATTACTCTCTCCTCGACACTTGTGCACTCTCTCCTCTTGTGCACTCTCTCCTCGACTCTTGGCAAAGTGTGCTCAGAGGGATTTGCAAATAAATAAATTCCTACTGATCATTCCATTTGGGCTGTGGGGGGTGCTTAATGTCTGAAGGAGTCGACTGAAGGCTTCTTGTTCTCTGCGAAAGCATGCAATTGGTCCACGGATGGATACATCTTGATATATGTCTAGTGTGTTCATTAGACGGGTGAAATCCTTTTTCAGTGCCTCTGTGCCCGTTTTCTAGTTAGCCTCGCTGGTATGCACGCCATTAGCGTTTCGCAATTATGCCACATCAATGTGGAACGCCCTACCCAAAGCTGTAAAGGAATGTGAATCCCTACCCACATTCAAAACTGCTCTTAAAGAGCACCTACGGGAGGCTGCAATTCGAAACTGGCCACCGTAAATGCCCAAAACCCCCACCACCTCCTAATAGACAGTCCCCTCCCCACCGCATGTATATTATTCCCTCCCCGCCGTATGGATATTTCCCTCCCACCCACCCACCCCCTCCTAATGTACAGTCCCCTCCCCATCATATGTATATACTCTGTCAGGATCTAGGGGTAACAGTACTGTATATTTGAATACCGTTTATGTCACAAATGTATCAGTACTAAATACCTATATGTCCCTATGCCATAAATGTCATGTATGTTGTATATGTCTATATGAATTGAAAATGGGGGACCCTGATGGAAACAAGACAAACGTCTTTCTCAGGTCTGCATCCCCTTAACAATTGTGTGTAGTGAGCCGTACTGTATTGTACCCATTCTGCAATCTGTTAAATAAAGTTTTCATTCATTCATTCAGCCATGCTGCTACAGATACAACGCTCAAAAATCAAACCTCTCCTGCTCCTCTCCTGCGCCTCCACCACTCCGCCTCTTTGCTTTTGGAAAGAATGATCGATGAAAGATGATTAGACTGAGAGATTGCCAGTCGACTACGGCTCCTTTTGATCGATTAGTTGACTAT
The DNA here is from genome assembly GCF_963971535.1 of Notolepis coatsorum. NCBI lineage: Eukaryota > Metazoa > Chordata > Actinopteri > Aulopiformes > Paralepididae > Notolepis > Notolepis coatsorum. Next base: position 51,372,350 of record NC_140166.1, on the reverse strand, counting down.
TTGTGCACTCTCTCCTCGACTCTTGTGCTCACTCTCCTCGACTCTTGTCAGCCCTAGTTTAATATTGGCCAGGTCTTGCTCGAAAAAGAGATCTTTGATCTCAAGTGACTACCTGGTAAAATAAAGGTTAAATAATATCATATAATCTAAATTCCTACTGACACTGTGTTTAATATCATATCATCTACATTCCTATGTAGATAAGAGAAGAAGAAAACCGATAGGTTGAGCTCCTCTTGCTCACATATGCATTGTTTCATCCGTCGCTTCAAAACAGTGCACCAATGAGAGCCATTATCTGCCCCCTGCCTACCTCCCCCTCTCTACCTCCCCCCTCCCCCCTGCCTACCTCCCCCTGCCTACCTCCACCCTCAGCCCCCTGCCTACCTCCCCCTGCCTACCTCCACCCTCAGCCCCCTGCCTACCTCCCCCCTCCCCCCTGCCTACCTCCCCCTGCCTACCTCCACCCTCAGCCCCCTGCCTACCTCCCCCCTCCCCCCTGCCTACCTCCCCCCTCAGCCCCCTGCCTACCTCCACCATCAGCCCCCTGCCTACCTCCCCCTGCCTACCTCCACCATCAGCCCCCTGCCTACCTCCCCCTGCCTACCTCCACCCTCAGCCCCCTGCCTACCTCCGCCCCCTGCCTACCTCCCCCCTCCCCCCCTGCCTACCTCCACCCTCAGCCCCCTGCCTACCTCCCCCCTCCCCCCTGCCTACCTCCCCCTGCCTACCTCCACCCTCAGCCCCCTGCCTACCTCCCCCTGCCTACCTCCACCCTCAGCCCCCTGCCTACCTCCCCCTGCCTACCTCCACACTCAGCCCCCTGCCTACCTCCCCCCTCCGCCCCCTGCCTACCTCCCCCCTCCCCCCTGCCTACCTCCCCCTGCCTACCTCCCCCATCAGCCCCCTGCCTACCTCCACCGTCCTCCCCCTGCCTACCTCCCCCCTCCTCCCCCTGCCTACCTCCCCCCTCCTCCCCCTGCCTACCTCCGCCCTCAGCCCCCTGCCTACCTCCCCCCTCCCCCCTGCCTACCTCCCCCTGCCTACCTCCACCCTCAGCCCCCTGTCTACCTCCCCCATCAGCCCCCTGCCTACCTCCACCGTCCTCCCCCTGCCTACCTCCCCCCTCCTCCCCCTGCCTACCTCCGCCCTCAGCCCCCTGCCTACCTCCCCCATCCCCCCTGCCTACCTCCCCCTGCCTACCTCCCCCTGCCTACCTCCCCCCTCTGCCCCCTGTCTACCTCCCCCATCAGCCCCCTGCCTACCTCCACCCTCAGCCCCCTGCCTACCTCCCCCATCAGCCCCCTGCCTACCTCCACCGTCCTCCCCCTGCCTACCTCCCCCCTCCTCCCCCTGCCTACCTCCGCCCTCAGCCCCCTGCCTACCTCCCCCCTCCCCCCTGCCTACCTCCCCCTGCCTACCTCCACCCTCAGCCCCCTGTCTACCTCCCCCATCAGCCCCCTGCCTACCTCCCCCATCAGCCCCCTGCCTACCTCCCCCCTCCTCCCCCTGCCTACCTCCACCCTCCGCCCCCTGCCTACCTCCCCCCTCCGCCCCTTGCCTACCTCCCCCCTCCACCCCCTGCCTACCTCCCCCCTCCTCCCCCTGCCTACCTCCACCCTCCTCCCCCTGCCTACCTCCCCCCTCCTCCCCCTGCCTACCTCCGCCCTCAGCCCCCTGCCTATCTCCGCCCTCAGCCCCCTGCCTACCTCCCCCCTCTGCCTACCTCCCCCCTCCTTCCCCTGCCTACCTCCACCCTCCGCCCCCTGCCTACCTCCACCCTCCTCCCCCTGCCTACCTCCGCCCTCAGCCCCCTGCCTACCTCCCCCCTCCTTCCCCTGCCTACCTCCACCCTCCGCCCCCTGCCTACCTCCGCCCTCAGCCTCCTGCCTACCTCCGCCCTCCGCCCCCTGCCTACCTCCACCCTCCGCCCCCTGCCTACCTCCACCCTCCGCCCCCTGCCTACCTCCGCCCTCAGCCTCCTGCCTACCTCCGCCCTCCGCCCCCTGCCTACCTCCACCCTCCGCCCCCTGCCTACCTCCCCCCTCTGCCCCCTGCGTACCTCCCCCCTCCTCCCCCTGCCTACCTCCCCCCTCCGCCCCCTGCCTACCTCCCCCTCAATGAGGTCAGTGCCCCAGGCGCCTCTCTCTCTGGAAGGGTCTTGATGTGAGCGAGGTGAGTGTGTGGAGGATAATCCTCTCTCTGTGGACATGTCACCCTGACCGCGCCACTGTTGACTCATCCAGTCAGACGAATATAGACGTGGGAGCTGAACAGTTAGGTCGGAAGCAGCTGAGCGGTCGGAGGACGTCTCCAAGATGCCGTCTCACCTCGGTCCTCTTGTGGAGGCACCAGTTTGTGTAGAGTAGAGGGGGCATACGGTCCCGTCCTCAAAGAAGGGTCTTTGAGTAAACTGTCGACCGTGCATTCTGGCCACTACTGAAATAAATAAATGTAAATGTATGAGAGTCTCAGAGGGATATGTGGAGAAATAAATAATGTTTTGTAATATGGCTGCTTTTTATATATATATATATATATATATATATATATATATATATATATATATATATATATATATATATATATATATATATATATATATATATATATATATATATTATCCAAAGCGCTTTACAATTTGTTACTCACATTTTACCCATTCAATCACACATTCACACACACATTCACACACCGACGGCAGAGGCAACCATGCAAGGTGCCAACCTGCTCATCGGGAGCAATTAGGGTTTAAGTGTCTTGCTCAAGGACACATCGACACGCTGCCCGGGAGGAGCGGGAATCGCACCGGGAACCTCCGGATTGCCAGACGACTGCTCTACCTCCCGAGCCACTGTCGCCCCGTATAATATGGCAACCGAATCCTAAACATCCTGAATTCCTAGCTAGGCTGAGGTCCCTGATTGATCTGCGATCACGTTATCTGGCAGTGTCAGCCTGCAGTATGATTAGGTGACATGAACACATACGTGAATGAATGAATGAAAACTTTATTTAACAGATTGCAGAATGGGTACAATACAGTACGGCTCAATACATACAATTGTTAAGGGGATGCAGACCTGAGAAAGACGTTTGTCTTGTTTCCATCAGGGTCCCCCATTTTCAATTCATATAGACATTTATGACATACACAACATACATGACATTTATGGCATAGGGACATATAGGTATTTAGTACTGATACATTTGTGACATAAACGGTATTCAAATATACAGTACTGTTACCCCTAGATCCTGACAGAGTATATACATATGATGGGGAGGGGACTGTACATTAGGAGGGGGTGGGTGGGTGGGAGAGAAATATACATACGGCGGGGAGGGAATATATACATGCGGTGGGGAGGAGACTGTCTATTAGGAGGTGGTGGGGGTTTTGGGCATTTACGGTGGCCAGTTTCGAATTGCAGCCTCCCGTAGGTGCTCTTTAAGAGCGGTTTTGAATGTGGGCAGGGAATCACATTCCTTTACAGCTTTGGGTAGGGCATTCCACATTGTAGTGGCATAATTGCGAAACGTGTTTAGTCCCTATCACTATATCAGTTGAACGCCATAACACCTTTACAGCTGTGAAATGTACCTTTCCCCAACCCCACCCTCTTTTCTTGATCTTCCAATCACAATTGTCCGAGGGAAGCAACAGTTGTGATTGGGGGATCAAGACAAAAGGACGGGGCTTGAGATAGGTCCATTGAAGAAAGGGTTAGAATTGATCACCTGTTTTTTTTTATATTTCCCAGGGGGCCATTCTCACCACCATGCTGGTTTCACGGAACTTCTCTGGTACGTACTACATCCCTCAAGACACGACAAGACCACGACTTTACACCTAGTGTTGTGTTAGTCAGTCCCTGCATGCAGTCGTCTACCTACTACCTACATCACTTTAAAGGGGAATTACAGCTGAAATTTACTTGCAAAAGTTACACATTTCACTCAAATATTCCTGGATTATTATTATTATTATTATTATTATTATTATTATTATTATTATTATTATTATTATTATTATTATTATTATTATTAATTATTAATTATTAATTATTAATTATTATTATTATTATTATTATTATTATTATTATTATGAATACTACTACTGAGTTTTGCATTATGAGCTCTCCAAATATCATGGAAAATGCAATCCTATCATGTAATAAAATTGCATTACCTGAGATGAGTGAGTCTCTTTATGGACAGTCCCATAACTATATGTGACATCTATACGTTTTGTTAAATAATTCTAGATGTTTTAAGATACATATGGGGAAAGTAATATCCATCACATTTTCCTTCAACCAATGACAATTTGATAAATGTCATCCAATAGGATTCCATTTCCCTGAATGTGTGTGCTTGAAACTCCTAAAACGTCTAACAATTTATTTGTAGTTATTGTAGAATAGTAGCGCTGAGGAGGACTAACATGCTTAATACGTTTGTTGCTTGTATCTCTTGGCCACTGAGATTATTATCTCAGCTTTTAGAGATGTACAAATGACGACAGTTAATGTCCAATCGGGGGTGATTCTTGTGTCCTACTACAGAATTTTCTTTGGAAGATTTAAATTTCATTTTGATTAATTGCACTACCAGCAGTGTGCGAACTGTATGTGTGTGTGTGTGTGTGTGTGTGTGATTTCCCCCATCTCAAATTTATAAATAGTACTAATAATACTACATGAGTCCTCACAAAGATGAGCTAAATTAAAATGAGGACACTTTTACAGAGAGAGAGAGAGAGAGAGAGAGAGAGAGAGAGAGAGAGAGAGAGATACAATAGGAATAGAACAATTAAAGACGAACAGTACAGACTCCGACT
>NC_140166.1:51312734-51367307 GCF_963971535.1 Notolepis coatsorum | reverse complement strand
CTTTCTGCCTCCCTTCTCTAACTCTTCTCTTTTCCCTACTTCTCTGCCCCCCCCCCCTCTCTCTCTCTGTGACCTGAGCCCAGAGGCCTCCTCTTCCCACATGGTTAACCAAACACACACACACACACACACACACACACACACACACACACACACACACACACACACACACACACACACACACACACACACACACACACACACACAGACAAACGCATGGACACACACACAAATGCATGGACACACACACACACACACACATGCAATAATGTGCAATAATTAGTTAGGACGTGTTTGCAGGGTGTAAAGTACTTGAGTAGTTGTACTTTGTTACAATACTTAAGTACTGTTTTGAGGGATTTGTACTTTACTCAAGTATTATTAGGTTTGTATACTTGTACTTTTACTCAATTACATTTCAGACAGAAAAAAACGTACTTTTTACTCCTTACATTAAAATGCAGACCTACAAAGTACAAATCGCTGGGGATCTTTGATTAAACACCTGCTATCAGAAGAACAGACAGTCAGAGTGACAAGCTACAGAAGACGGCCACAAACGATAGTACGAGTGATGAAGAGGACGAACGGAACATTTCATTGCCCCCGGAATAAAACAACGTTTTTACTTTAACTTTTTAGTACTTAAGTACATTTAGAAGTTCCTTACAGGAACACACAGCCATGTTGTGAAGGCCGTGGTTACCCTTTCATCACCGCTGTCGCCTGCCTACATGCATACACACACAAACACACACACAGTCACAAACACACACACACACACACCCACACACACACACACACACACACAAACACACACACAGTCACAAACACACACACACACAGTCACAAACACACACACACGCACACACACACACACACACACACACACACACACACACACACACACACACACACACACACACACACTATACATACACACACTCTGTCTTGTTGTTGTTAACACTCTTGTTGTGTTCCTCCCCCTCCTGCACAGCCCCAGACAAACAGCACGACCAACAGCATTGTCACAGCCCCAAAGGAAGCATCCCTCCTACTCTGGTATTTACCTCTTAACCCTCCCTCCCTCCCTCCCTCCCTCCCTCCCTCCCTCCCTCCCTCCTCCCTCCCCTCCCTCCCTCCCTCCCTCCCTCCGTCTGTGTCTCCACCCACCTCCTCCCACAACCCCTCCCTTCCCTCTTTCTGTCATCTGTGTTTGTGTGTGTGTGTGTGTGTGTGTGTGTGGTGTCAGATTGTGTCCTTTTCTGTCTTTCCTTCTTTGGAGCACCTGCAATGAGCGTGTGGCTCTTGCGCACATGTCAAAAAGATGGTCTGGAACACTGTAGGTCAGTGTGTCAGGAGGCATTTCCTGAGAGCCGCTCGAGACGCATCCTGACTCACTCACTCAGCACCTAGACGCTGCTCGCAGCCCAGGGAGAGAGGGGGAGGGAGGGAGGGAGGGAGGAGGGAGAGGGGGAGAGAGGGAGAGAGAGAGAGGGGGACAGAGGGAGAGAGGGAGAGGGGAGAGAGAGAGAGAGAGGGGGACAGAGGGAGAGAGGGAGAGAGGGAGAGAGAGGAGGGGACAGAGGAGAGAGGGAGAGAGGGAGAGAGGGAGAGAGGGAGGAGGGACAGAGTGAGAGAGGGACAGAGGGAGAGAGGGACAGAGGGAGAGAGAGGGAGAGACAGAGGGAGAGAGGGAGAGAGGGAGAGAGTGAGAGAGAGGGACAGGGGGAGAGAGAGGGAGAGAGAGGGACAGAGGGAGAGAGAGGACAGAGACAGAGGGAGAGAGAGAGAGGGAGAGAGAGAGAGACAGAGGGAGAGAGGGACAGAGGGAGAGAGGCACAGAGAGAGAGAGACAGAGGAGAGAGGGACAGAGGGAGAGAGAGGGAGACAGACGCCCAGCTCCAAATAACTACGTCTTCTTTTTTTGCCTTTATCTTTGCTCCCGTGTCCCCAATTTAGTCGTTAACCCTTTTACTACCACACTACAGACGGAACCGTCTGTAGTGTGGTAGTGAAAGGGTTAATGTCAATTCCCTCCCTGGTCGCTGCACTGCCCCAGACCCCCTCCCTGACTGAGTCTGACCAGCAGTGGAGTTGCTCTTGCAGGGACTAGAACTCATATTGTGTGCATAGGGACCAGACAGCTCTTGCAGGGACTAGAACTCATATTGTGTGCATAGGGAGTTGACCCAGCCAGAGGTACCGCTGCCAGGGATTGAACCCAGGGTTATTTTGTTTGTTTGTTTTTTTGCTTCATGCTAACACAACATATCATTTTGGTTTCGTCAGAGGTTCAAAAGCTGGTCGGGAATCAATCTAATGTATGTAAAGACCTTACCGTATAATAATTATTATTATTATATAATCTAATGTATATAAAGACCTTACCGTATAGTTATTATTATTATATAATCGAATGTATGTAAAGACCTTACCGTATAATTATTATTATTATATAATCTAATGTATGTAAAGACCTTACCGTATAATTATTATTATTATATAATCTAATGTATGTAAAGACCTTACCGTATAATTATTATTATTATATAATCTAATGTATGTAAAGACCTTACCGTATAATTATTATTATTATATAATCTAATGTATATAAAGACCTTACTGTATAATTATTATTATTATATTGTGGAAGTGAATCAATGAGACGAGCAGACGGAGTATCGAGTCTCTGAACTTTACTTCCAAACAAATCCAACAGAACCAAGGTACAGCCACACCCTTAAGTCAACTCCCTCCTGTCACTCAATCAGTGTCTATTCTGAAGTGAGACACCTCCATCTAGTGTCCACCACACAGCCCCCCCCCCCGAACATCCAGAATTGACATTCAGTGCAACACCAAACAAACGGAACTGAACACAATAAACCCCCCAAAACAGTGCACCCAGTGTCTTCAGTCTCTTTTAGGAGGTCTGACCACGCGGCCATAACGACTGTATTTAACAGTCACAGGGAACGTGGAAGGGGAAAGGGTAAGGGTAGGGGCAGGGGGCCGTCCCCGCCGCCGCCGAGGCTTTGTCGGTGGAAAGGTAGGGATAACAACGGCCGGAGGGCATGGGACAGGGGAAGACTTGGGTGGCCGGCCCCGGTGCCGGGGCTGAGCCAGCTCCACCGGCCCATTTGGGACCACATGAGCAGGCTTAAGACGATCGACTGAGATCTGCTCCTTATTCCCCCCCATGTCCACCACAAAGTACTTGGGGCCCGGCTCGAGGACGCGGAAGGGCCCGTCATAGGGAGCCTGCAGTGGAGAACGGTGGGCATCATGACGGATGAACACATACCTCGCAGTCATCAGGTCCTTAGGAATGTAGGACTGGGGAAGGCAGTGATGTGTGGGAACTGGGGCAAACACCCTCGCTGCGTCCTGGAAGGCAGATCGGTGAGCTGTAGTGGACCAAGGGGCAGAGGAACCAGGAAGGAACTCCCCCGGGACCCTCAGCGGTTGACCAAAAAACAATTCGGCTGAAGAGGCCTGCAGGTCTTCTTTAGGGGCAGTACGCAGGCCCAACATGACCCACGGAAGACGGTCGACCCAGTTGCCGTCTGTGAGCGTGGCCCGGAGGCCTGTAGCTGTTCTGCAACCGTTCCTATTTCCGGGGTAGGCCTGATTGGCCCCGACAGGCACGTGACCCGCCGCGGCCACGCCCCGCGGCAGCCCCAGGACGCGACGCGGCAACGAGGCTGCTGTGGTTCACCTCACCGCTGCTTTCCGCCTTCAACGCCGCCCGCAGCATTAGGAAGGAGTTCGCGGCGCCTTTCACATCGCAGTCATCAGTCATAATAATATCATCAGTCATCTCTAATAATATGAATCACTGTTCAATGTACTAATATACAATACGGCTCACTTTTCCCACTTCAATGACAGAGCCGCTGTTTAATAATATTGTCGCGGCGGAGCTCCGTCACGGCAGCATTATGTAGCAGTAATCCCCCCTTTTTTACCATCGACAAACTAGCTCAATTGGTAACGCTGCTTGGCTGTGGATCCTATGGTCCGTTTGATTCCCTTAAGTTTTTTTTTTTTTTTTTTTTTTACGTGCATTGCACTATAGCGTATTGTATATTGTATATTGTATGGTACAGTAACGGTATCTGGAGCGCAACAGTAAGAAGCATTTGCACTGCAACGCATACACCTTACTGTAAATTGTACCATACAATATACAATATACAATACGCTATAGTGCAATGCACGTTAAAAAAAAAAAAAAAAAAAACTTAAGGGAATTGTCACAAACGGACCATAGGATCCACAGCCAAGCAGCGTTACCAATTGAGCTAGTTTGTCGATGGTAAAAAAGGGGGGATTACTGCTACATAATGCTGCCGCAACGGAGCTCCGCCGCGACAATATTATTAAACAGCGGCTCTGTCATTGAAGTGGGAAAAGTGAGCCGTATTGTATATTAGTACATTGAACAGTGATTAATATTATTAGAGATGACTGATGATATTATTATGACTGATGACTGCGATGTGAAAGGCGCCGCGAACTCCTTCCTAATGCTGCGGGCGGCGGTGAAGGCGGAAAGCGGCGGTGAGGTGAACCACAGCAGCCTCGTTGCCGCGTCGCGTCCTGGGGCTGCCGCGGGGCGAGGCCGCGGCGGGTCACGTGCCTGTCGGGGCCAATCAGGCCTACCCCGGAAATAGGAACGGAAATAGGCGGCCCGGAGAGCGGCCTTCATGGATCTGTGAAAACGCTCACACATGCCGTTGGCCTTTGGGTTGTATGCTGTGGTACGATGGAGTTTCACCCCAAGTCTCTCAGCCACGGTGCTCCACAGCTCAGAAGTGAACTGGGATCCCCTGTCCGAAGTCAGGTCCAATGGCGTGCCAAACCGAGTGACCCAGCCGAAGATAAACGCCCGAGCCACCTCCGCAGCCGTTGTTGATGACAGGGGAACAGGTCCACGTGGACATGGTCAAACCGCCTCTCTGGAATGAGAAACGGCTCCAGGGGGGCCTTAGTGTGATGATGTACCTTGGCACGCTGGCACGCCACACAGGAGGCCGCCCATACCTTGACGTCCTTCCTAAGGCCCGGCCAGACGAACTTGGCCCCTACCAGCTTGACCGACGCCTTTACCCCAGGGTGTGAAAGGGCATGAATGGTGTCAAATACCCGGTGGCGCCAGTCAGTTGGAACCATGGGGCGGGGCTGGCCAGTGGAGACGTCACAGAGGAGTGAAACACCACATCCTCAAGTCGAAGTCCTGTCACAGCCGTCCTGAACGCCTGAAGGTCTGAGTCGGTGAGCTGGTCAGCAGCCATGGCAGCATAGTCGATGCCCAGGTGCACAGGGCTGACGCGCGCCCGGGAGAGGCAGTCTGCCACCTGGTTGTCTTTACCGGCTACATGCTGGATGTCGGTTGTGAACTCCGATATGGCGGAAAGTTGGCGCTGCTGCCGCCCCGACCATGGCAAACGTTAGGGGCGTGTGGTCGACAAAAACTGTGAACTCGCGGCTCTCCAGCAAGAACCTGAAGTGACGTATGGCGAGGAAGAGGGCCAGGAGCTCCCTGTCGAATGTACTATACTTCCTCTCGTTGTCGCGCAGCTTCCTACTGAAGAAGGCCAGAGGCTGCCAGGCGCCAGCCACCCACTGCTCGCACACCGCACATACTACATAATCGGAGGCATCGGTGGTGAGGGCTATAGGAGCAGTAGGAGATGGGTGTGCCAGCATGGCGGCGTTGGCAAGGGCAGCCTTAGAGCCCTCGAATGCCTGGACCCGCTCCGGGGACCAGCCCACGTCATCGTTGGCTCTCTTCCCCTTCAACGCCTCGTACAGAGGTCTCATCAGGTGAGCCGCATGGGCTATAAACCTATTGTAAAAATGAACCATCCCCAGGAACTCCTGGAGAGGTTTGATGGTGAGGGGGCGGGGGAAAGCAGCAATTGCCTCCACCTTGGCGGGTAGAGGAACAGCCCCCTGGGAAGAGACATGGTGGCCCAGGAAATCCATGGCCGGCAGGCCAAACTGACATTTGGCCGGGTTCACGATCAGCCCATGCTCGTTGAGCCGCTCGAACAGTTGACGGAGATGTCCCCGATGCTCCTCCACCAATGCACTGGCTACCAGGATGTCATCCAGATAAATAAACAAAAATGACAGGCCTCGCAGCACAGAGTCCATCAGCCGCTGGAATGTTTGTGCTGCCCCTTTAAGGCCGAATGGCATGCGCAGGAATTCAAACAGTCCAAACGGGGTGATAATGGCAGTCTTAGGCACGTTGAGCGGATGGACCGGCACCTGGTGGTAGCCACGCACCAAATCTATTTTAGAAAAAATGGTGGCGCCCGAATCCACCAACAGACGCCTTCCAGACAACGTGTCCTCGATAAACAACAGCTCGTTGATATTGACGCCAGCGCTCATAGCCGATAACGAGCGCCGGCTCTCGCGTTTCCCTGGTTACCAAAGGTGCATGGTGGAACACAGCTCTTCGCTTTGTTGCCAAAACGGCGATGATAATAACAAAGCCCTCTATCATCCCTCTGTGTCTGATCGCTGCGATCAGCCACCCGATCAGACACAGCAGCCACACAGTACTGACGGGAGGCGAGTTGAAGTGGCTAATCCTTCATAAATTTCCATTTAGCCACTGGAGTTAGTTGCAGATTTGGCCGACGCGCATTCATCATAAAGCACTCAGAGAGGATGTAAGTAGATTGACATTTATTAAACATAAACTCCGGTTGACTTTGCTAAACTAAATAAAATAATATCGAACAGGATCTTGACAAAGTAAATGATATAATTGGTCTGGCTTGATGTGGTCGAAAAACTATTGCACACCAAACGCTGCTGTCTAACTCAGCTGTCAGACAGTTCATTCACTGATTTGAAGACTCCCAAAGGGGGGGGGGTGCATCTATGAGTGAATCTATGCCACGCCCCCACAGTCATCAACAGATAAGTGTCCAGGTAATATCTATTTCAAGATTAATTTAAATCATACAGGTAAATACAATTTCATATCAATTATTAATATAATCCATAAATCAAAATATATATTATGTTACATGTTTCCCATTAAACTCAAATTGGGTCAATATGGCTCCAACACGAGTAGTATTCTGTCCGCCTCTTCTGCCAATCCCCGGTAATCCTTGGTGCGCACGAGAGGCGAGCTGGCCAGAGCCGTGCGCACCGGAGTCGGGAGTTGACGCAGGAACAGCTGCACAAAAATAAATGTAGCGTCACCTGAACCGAGCAGTGCTAGCATGTTCTCCATCAGTTCTGTTGGTTTACTGTCCCCCAATCCGTTGAGGGACAATAGGCGCTCCGCGTGCTCTGCATCTGACAGCTGGAACAGACGCAACAGCTGTTCTCTGAGCGCGTTGTATTTGCCGGCTGCTGGTGGTTCTCTCAGGAATCCCATCACCCGGCGTGTAGTGGAGGAATCCAATGCCGCGACAACATGATAATATTTCGTCTCATCCGACGTTATTCCGCAGAGGTGAAATTGTGCCTCGATGTGCTGAAACCACGGGGCCGGGTCATGCTGCCAAAACTCTGGCAACTTGACTGTAGCTGCATACACTGCGGGAACCACAGCCGGTGGATTCTCGTTATTGCTCATATTTCACACGTTTAGGGTCACCACTGTGGAAGTGAATCAATGAGACGAGCAGACGGAGTATCGAGTCTCTGAACTTTACTTCCAAACAAATCCAACAGAACCAAGGTACAGCCACACCCTTAAGTCAACTCCCTCCTGTCACTCAATCAGTGTCCATTCTGAAGTGAGACACCTCCATCTAGTGTCCACCACAATATAATCTAATGTATGTAAAGACCTTACCGTATAATAATTATTATTATATAATCTAATGTATGTAAAGACCTTACCGTATAATTACTGCAGGTCCCAGGTCATGTTGGTCTGTGAGTATGCGCTAATGAGGGTGGCTCAGAGGGCCTGGGTTCAGACCTGGGATCAGACCTGGGATCAGACCTATGAGCAGCCCTGGCCTGGCCTCGGGCCTGGGATCAGACCTGGGATCAGACCTGGGATCAGACCTATGAGCAGCCCTGGGCCCTCATTTATCAACGTTGCGTACGCACAGATATGTGCGTAACCCGTGCGTACGATCATTTCTATGCAAAGTGTGGGACTTATCAATTTGAACTTGTGCTTGACTTCGTGCGTATATCTACGCACAGCTCGGAGCATGCGTAGCTGGCGCCCGGTGGTAGAATATGAATATTACAACGTGGATATAAGCTTCCGTACATTAGTTTCAACACTGGCGTGTTCTTTATGGCCCGTAATTCATTATAGTTCATTGTAAAATAGCAACAGTAGTGTAATTATGGTCAAAACCCTATAAATAGCATTTGGAATAATAGGTCTTTCTCTCCGAATGAATGCAGCATGGTTTATATATAGCGTTATCGGAATATACAGGGTGTACTGACTGCGCTCCGTGTAACTCAACTCGTTATTATTTTGCGCATAGATTGCAGAAATACGGGAACGTTTTGATTATATTTAACAAGTGGAATTTCGAAGCTGTAAGCAGAATACAAGTCATATGAACACCCATATGATATAGTGTTCTTCCCCCTTCTAGAAAGAATAAAAAACGCATTGCAACGAGAACAGAGGTTATTTGTTGAGTGTAGTATGTGTATACAAAACCCTTGCAATAAATGTGTCTTAAATGAATGAAAAGCATACATGCTCTGGATACAGAGCATATATCGTGTGGGTGATATGACTTGTATTCTGCTTACATAATTCCACTTATTTAGTTTTACAATGTCAAAGCCTTTTAAATATAAATCAAAACGTTCCCGTATTTCTGCAATCTATGCGCAAAATAATAACGAGTTGAGTTCTAACAAAGAACGTATTACATGCTGGGTAGGCTGATAAGAGTAAACTGTAAATGAAATAGCCTATAACAGTCATTATAAAGGATGGGCTATCATAGCAGGGTCTTCCCAACCTTTATTCGCCAGAGCCCCACGATTCCTGGGAGACATATAGGAATATGATATGATATAAGGTATACTGGTCCGTCAGCGAGGATAGCGAGGAGTCGGATAGCCATTAAATGCCATTTGAGAATATAGGCTATTAATGCAAAGCGACGGCCTATAGCCTATACATATTATTTAATGTTTTCATAAGCGTAAAGATACAACAGCTAGATTAATTATCAAGTTAGTTTACTGTTGTGCAGGGTTCGCAGGGCTGTGCCATGTGTATATATGCGCAAGTTAAGTTGCATAATGTAGGCTATGGCTGCTATTATATGTAATTCATATAGGCTACCTAATACAGACAACAAAATAGATTGTATCATATGCCTCTACAAATCATATTATACCCGGTAGCCAATCGAACTACACGAATAAAGGCATTCATATTCCAGCATGGTTATAATAATGACACACCAACGCCAAACAGTGGTTAATGAACGGTCTTTATTAGTATTTTGAGCTGTCCAGGCAGAATTGCAGCAATGGTCTTAGGGAGCCGTTGATATCTGACATCACCATGTACAAGTCCGCCAGACTTTTATTTATCCCATAACACGGGTTGTGTCTTCTTGGTTCGGCAGCGCCTCCGTGTACAATCTCTCGTGGAGTTTCTCATAGTTCGCTCGGGTCAGTCCATTATTTCACATCCCATGGGGGGTGTTTCATTACCATATATGGATAATCATGCACGAGCATTGACGGTAGAACAAAGAGGTATTTATCAACACGGAGTGTGCGTAGGACCCGTGTACGCACGGTTGATAAATCCCAATATTTCTGTGCGTACACACATTCTAAATGCTGTGCTTACGTACGAAAATAGAACACTTTCTAAGAATTGTTGATAAATGAGGGCCCTGGCCTGGGATGGGATCAGACCTGGGATCAGACCTGGGATCAGCCCTGGCCTGGCCTCGGGCCTGGGGTCAGACCTGGGATCAGACCTGGGATCAGCCCTGGCCTGGGATCAGCCCTGGCCTGGGATCAGACCTGGGATCAGACCAGGGGCAGTGTGTATGAGCAGCCTTGGCCTCAGGCCTGGGATCAGACCTGGGATCAGACCTGGGATCAGACCAGGGCTCCAGGCAGATACAGGAAGCCTTAAGAGGAGAGGGAAATGACAGGAACTCGGCCATACACACCAGCGGCACAACACATGTAGCCATATATCAGCATATTTTTAGGACAGACCCGCTCAATGCCTTTAATGAGCGTGTGTGTGTGGTGTGTGTGTGTGTGTGTGTGTGTGTGCGTGCGTGTGCGTGTGTGTGTGTGTATGATGCAAGCTTATGTGTGCTATATATGTATGTGTGATGTGTGTGTGTGTGCATTTGTCAGGGTGAGTTAACGTGCGCGTGTGGGGAAGTGGCATGTATGTGTGTGACCATGTAGCCCATTTATATCCATATCATCCGGCGAAGGCATGATGACAAGCGGAGAATGGAGCAGCTTAACAACCGCAGCACCCCCCCTCCCCTAGTGTCAATTAAATAGCTAATTAAATTAATTATTTAAATGTTATCATGAGAGGGCCAAGCAACATCTGTATACGTTCTGTATCCAAAATATGACGTTGATGTAAAGTTACTGATATGTTTCATAATACATTTCTTTTTTATTATAAACAAAATATGTAGTCATGTAAAGTTAGTGATATATCTCATAATAGATTAAATATGTAGTCACTACTAGTCATGTAAAGTTAGTGATATGTCTTATAATAAATTAAATATGTTTCAAGTTTCAAGTTCAAGTTTGTTTTTATTTGTCACATATAACGTAACGTTACATGTACTTCACAGTGAAATGCTTGGTTCTGTATGAGCCCCTGAGATTGTGCTTCATACAGTAAAAAAAAAGTAAAGGAGGAATAACACTATACAATATACAAACTTAAGTACAATCTAAGTACAGTGAAAGACAATGAGGTACAAATGCAGACTTAATGAGGTACACAACTTCTAAGGCAAGGTGCAAATGCAAATGAGGAATGAATGTAGTGCAAATCTTTTTAATAAATAGATAAATATGTAGTCATGTAAAGTTAGTGATAATGTCTTATAATAAATTAAATATGTAGTCATGTAAAGTTAGTGATAATGTCTTATAATAAATTAAATATGTAGTCATGTAAAGTTAGTGATAATGTCTTATAATAAATTAAATATGTAGTCATGTAAAGTTAGTGATATGTCTTATAATAAATTAAATATGTAGTCATGTAAAGTTAGTGATATGTCTTATAATAAATTAAATATGTAGTCATGTAAAGTTAGTGATAATGTCTTATAATAAATTAAATATGTAGTCATGTAAAGTTAGTGATATGTCTTATAATAAATTAAATATGTGGTCATGTAAAGTTAGTGATATGTCTTATAATAAATTAAATATGTAGTCATGTAAAGTTAGTGATAATGTCTTATAATAAATGAAATATGTAGTCATGTAAAGTTAGTGATAATGTCTTATAATAAATTAAATATGTAGTCATGTAAAGTTAGCGATAATAGTAAATCCGTGGACAGCGCGTCAGCTTACTAGCGAGCGTAGCGGTTGACGGGTAGCAGTCAAACCCCTCCCCCATCAGTTCCATCTGCAGACCCCAGGTAGTTTGGCCCCCCTCATCCTCCTTGCCCAAGCTGTCGCCGCTGCCTGTTGCCCAGGGCGATGGTTGCCAATGACGACACTGCCATCATCGCTATAGAGAGACAGCTGGCTGATGATTGGTCATCGGGAAGGTGTAACCTGGGGAGTGGGGAGGGGGAGTTACATGTACAAGTGTGTGTGTGTGTGTGTGTGTGTGTGTGTGTGTGTGTGTGTGTGTGTGTGTGTGTGTGTGTGTGTGTGTGTGTGTGTGTGTGTGTGTGTGTGTGTGTGTGTGTGTGTGTGTGTGTGTGTGTGTGTGTGTGTGTGTGTGTGTGTGTGTGTGTGTGTGTGTGTGTGTGTGTGTGTGTAAAATGTGTGCATGGCATAGGCCCTACACTTCACGCTCTGCATTTCAGCACGGTCTCTTCAGGCTCTGTGTGTGTGTGTGTGTGTGTGTGTGTGTGTGTGTGTGTGTGCCTGTCCTCAGAACTGACTCCAAATTACAGTATTCAGCTCATCCACCCACTCTATGGCTCCGGAGGATTCTTCTTCATCTCTCTCTCTCTCTCTCTCTCTCTCTCTCTCTCTCTCTCTCTCTCTCTCCTCTCTCTCTCTCTCTCTCTCTCTCTCTCTCTCTCTCTCTCTCTCTCTCTCTCTCTCTCTCTCTCTCTCTCTCTCTCTCTCTCTCTCTCTCTCTCTCTCTTCCCCCCCCCCCCCCCTTGGTCGCACGACATTAAAAATCACACTTCTCTCTCTCCCTCTTTTCCCACCCGATTCCCAACTATCTCTGCCGTCTCTCTCCTCCTTTATGTCCTCTATCACTCTTCCCTCTCTCTCTTCATACCCCTCCTTTCTTACTTTCTCTCTCTCTCCTCCTTCTCCTCCTCCTCCTCCTCCTCTGTAGGAGCCTCAGATAACTGTCATCCATAATCCACTGGACGGGAATAAGGTATACACCCCCTCCCCCCCTGTGTCGGTGTGAGCGTGACGTTGTGGGGGCGGGCTGTGTGTGTGCGTGGTGTGTAGGACGTGCTGTGTGTGTTTTCGCGTGGTGTGTAGGACGTGCTGTGTGTGTTTTCACGTGGTGTGTAGGACGTGCTGTGTGTGTTTTCGCGTGGTGTGTAGGACGTGCTGTGTGTGTTTTCGCGTGGTGTGTAGGGCGGGCTGGGTGTGTTTAGGGTCGGTGCATGATCCAGCATGACCCCTCTGTGAACTAACCCCTCCATGTTGAAATGACCCAATGGTGTGTGTGTGTGTGTGTGTGTGTGTGTGTGTGTGTGTGTGTGTGTGTGTGTGTGTGTGTGTGTGTGTGTGTGTGTGTGTGTGTGTGTGTGTGTGTGTGTGTGTGTGTGTGTGTGTGTGTGTGTGTGTGTGTGTGTGTGTGTGTGTGTGTGTGCCTGTCCTCAGAACTGACTCCAAATTGGCATTTGGTTAAAGGGATAGTTCAGATTTTTGGAGCCCTAGCCTTATTTCCTACTTACCAATAATGTTGTTGATTGGTAGAATCTTAGATCTGACTAGTTAGCCACAAATGGACTCAAATGGACTAGTTTTCAGCTAATGGGGGATCATAATGAACAATAAACAAAAAACCAATGCAAAGTCAATGGGGTCATGCTCCTGTCTGTAGTACAAGCTGAGGCTCCAGAGCGCAACACACGTTGATTTCAGTGATCTTCAGTCAGCTTGTACAGACAGGAGCTAGGCCCCATTGACTTTGCATTGGTGTGTGGCTAACTAGCCGGCATTACTAGCCAGCTGCAGTAGTATGAGAAACAGGGTGGGTTGTGCTGAGAAATGACTCATCAACAACATCATTGGTAAGTAGGACATAGGGTTAGGGTTCCAAGAATTGTGAACTATCCCTTTAATTTAGTGCTTGTTGCTCTGCTGGTAAAGACCGCTCATCACTGCCTCGTTCATAAACAACTTGGTTTAATACAAAAGTCAGGTCGGAAACGTTGTATTTTGACATGCCGGGCACACCGAGTCCGACTCCAGAGCGGGCGATTGCGTCTATTGCGAAGTCAGTCCCCGTCCAATGTTCTATTGTCCATTTTGCATGTATAACCAGTTATTATATAATTAATCAGAATGTTAGAATTCATTTTAGAATGATGATCAGTGTGACTGTACTCCTGAAAAAGTATAGTAATATGGTTTATTTGTATTGGGAAAGATACAGACACATTAGCTGGCTGAACAACATGGTAATAATGCAGATATTGAGTATTTCTGTGAAAATGCGCGTGGCGGCGCACGCCTCTGAGTCCAACCAAAGCGAAAACGATCGCTTCCAGCCCGCGAGTCGCACGCCTGCTTGCGGCCGGTGGGCACAGCTACGTCCGTTAACATGGGAGCGAAAGTGAAGCGCTGGTCGCCCGCCCGCCCCCGCCTGCCTTCGTGCGCGGCTGGTGTGTCTGCGCTGTTAGAAAGCGAAAAAGGTAATGTGATTAATTACGCTATAGACCGGGCAAAGCACATTTAGAGATTTGTTTCCAAACACATTATACATGTTAGAAAATAGTTGTTAAAAACATGTGAAAAGACTGTGAACTACATTGTACTGAATTGTTGAGTCAGACCGTTAAACAGTTTTTCACCATGTTTGTGTTCAGAAATCTGAAATCATGGCTTGATGACACACTGGAGCCATGCTTAGCATAGTTTTCATTTTGCACCTCACTTGTATTTGAAATGTTAATGAGTGAATGTGTTGAGAATCTAAAACCACAGCGTGTCTTGTTTATTGCTGTCCTATTGACAGGTCTATTGACAGGTCTATTGACAAGTTGGAAGCTAAACATCAACCATCAATGAGAATATTTATTGGGGAACAATATGGCTACACACACACACGCACACGCACACGCACACACACACACACACACACACACACGGACATGCATTGCATTCTCTCTCTCTCTCTCTCTCTCTCTCTCTCTCTCTCTCTCTCTCTCTCTCTCTCTCTCTCTCTCTCTCTCTCTCTCTCTCCCATCCCAATGTCGGGGTCCCCTGGTAATATCAGAGATATGAAGAGAGGATGAAACTAAACCATATATGAAATACATACAGACTCACTTCCATCTCCCGGAATACAAGTATTATGTTTGTTCTACGATGAGAACACACTTTCTTATTTAATGCTGAGGTCAGGAATCCATGGTGTAGTGGTTATTAACCCTTTCACTACCACACTACCAACGGGTTAACCCTTTCACTGTGACAATACAGACGGTTAACCCTTTCACTGCCACATGACAAAGGGTTAACCCTTCCACAACCACACTACAGGAGGTTAACCCTTTCACTACCACACTACAGCAGGTTAACCCTTTCACTACCACACTACAGAAGGGTAACCCTTTCACTACCACACTACAGACGGTTAACCTTTCACTACCACACTACAGAAGGTTAACCCTTTCACTACCACACTACAGAAGGTTAACCTTTCACTACCACACTACAGAAGGTTAACCCTTTCACTACCACACTACAGAAGGTTAACCTTTCACTACCACACTACAGAAGGTTAACCTTTCACTACCACACTACAGAAGGTTAACCCTTTCACTACCACACTACAGAAGGTTAACCTTTCACTACCACACTACAGAAGGTTAACCCTTTCACTACCACACTACAGAAGGTTAACCCTTTCACTACCACACTACAGAAGGTTAACCCTTTCACTACCACACTACAGAAGGTTAACCCTTTCACTACCACACTACAGACAGTTAACCAGGTGAAAGGTTAACCTTCTGTAGTGTGGTAGTGAAAGGGTTAAGACCCCTGTCTCTGTCATCACATGGTATGCCCTGCTGGCCTGAATCGTGTCCATACTGTGCACACACACGGTGATGATGAGGCAGGATCAGCCGGATGGGTAATGGGATGAGGTTACGGGTGAAAAACTCAAGTCTAGATGGACAGATGGTTATGGTGTCTGTGGTTAATTAATAGGTTGAACTGGACATGCCTTGGTGTGGCGTGTTTTTGACCTCATAACGTCTGCTGTCCGAGTGATCCTTAAACACAAGGTCCTTGAAGTGCTTGATTTTTGAAAAATAAAAAAAGTCAATGCCTGGAAATCCTTGACAACAGCCCATTTTTAAACAAGGTGCTTAAAAAGTCCTTGAAATTCAAATCAACCATTCGCATTGAAAGTTTTGTTCATCCATGATCAAATTGTTCTGAATCAATAAATTGGATTTTTTTTTATTTAAAGTGTAACTGATTGTCGGAAATAGGTTTTAAGCCATAAATATTGGATTTTTCTATAAAAAACAGCATTTAAAAGTGAATTGTATCCTTTTAAATGCCATTTTAGAAGGAAGAATAGTGCTTAGGAAAGTACTTGAAAGTCTGTGAATTTCATTTTGCAATGTCTGTGGGAACCCTGTGTGAGTGATCCTTAAAGGAACACGCCAACATTTTGGGAAATTAGCTTACCGTCTTCTCCAGAGAGAGACAAGAAGATGGATACCAGTTTCCTCTCTGTGCTAAGCTAGGCTAACGTGCAGCCAGATAGCTTTCTACTGAACGCACAGAGAGGAAACTGGCATCTATCTTCTTGTCTCTTTCTGGAGAAGACGGTAAAGCTAATTTCCCCAAATGTTGCCGTGGTCTTTTAACACATTAACGACACTCTGAGATACAGCTCAGCATCAGCACACCAATCAAATCCCTGGCGATTGGTTGAGATGCACTTTGATTGGTGTTGGATGTTGAGAAGACGTTATGGTGATGCTGATGGGCCTTTGTTCCAACCGGCTGTGCGTGTGCATGTTAGTGGTCGACTGGTGGGTTTTTCAATGACAGATGGCTGATGGCTGATATAATTATATGATTTTTGCATATAATGAAATACAACAACAATAACAATAATAATAATAATGATTAATAATAAATTAAACACAAAATTGCTGAACTTAATTTCACTAATATTAGCTATATTAGCTAGCTAGCTTAGCTGGTTGATGACCGCTAGGTTTGCAATGGTTAACATTACAATTGTGCATTTCTTCACTAAAAGGAATCAATATGAATAAAAATTGCCAATATTGGTGGACTGTGTGTGTGTGTGTGTGTGTGTGTGTGTGTGTGTGTGTGTGTGTGTGTGTGTGTGTGTGTGTGTGTGTGTGTGTGTGTGTGTGTGTGTGTGTGTGTGTGTGTGTGTGTGTGTGTGTGTGTGTGTGTGTGTGTGCGTGCGTGCGTGCGTGCGTGCGTGCGTGCGATGGTATGACTCATCCTGTCTCTCTCTGTCCACCCTCCAGGAGTCTTCTGACAGCAGCAGCACCACCGTGGAGGACGAGGATGTGAAGGGTAAGAAGAGACAGACTAGTGCACGCCTACATATAAGTAGACATACTATAGGACACCCAGCTAGTACACAGTATGTGACAGTTGGGTCTGTTACCCGAGGACTGGGGAAAGAAAACAAACAAATTATTTCCCGGATAATACATTTCCGTGGTGCCATTGTGACTCCACATTATTCATAATTCTAACTTTCGGAGCAGAATTCTAGAATTCTTATAATTAATCTCTGTACACCCAGACACACTATCAGCTGATCAATCTCTGTACACCCACCCAGACATACTATGCAGTTACAGCCTGGCGAAATCTCCCTGGACACTTTACACTTGACATTTTTACACTTATTACTGTACATTTTACTGTATATTTCTGTATATTTCTGGGTGGATAGTTTTATATTTTATATTTAAGATTTTAGAATGTATATACATACCAGAATGTATATCCAGCACCGTATTTTATTCTTTATTCTATTTTATAGAATTCTTTTATATTATTATATTCTTATTTTTATTTTAGTCCTATGACTGCCTAAATGTTTAGGAGCTCGGCTGTAGGGCTATTTTGTGTTTGTGTTGCTGCTCTGATCTACTGTCTGATGGTTCAGTGAAAGGTTTTGAAGTCTGAAACCCTGAAAGGACAGCATCTATCTATCTATCTATCTATCTATCTATCTATCTATCTATCTATCTATCTATCTATCTATCTATCTATCTATCTATCTATCTATCTATCTATCTATCTATCTATCTATCTATCTATCTATCTATCTATCTATCTATCTCTCCATCCATCTATCCATCCATCCATCCATCCTTCCTTCTCGCTGTCATTACCACGGCCCATCAGCGGTGCCTCTAAGCACTCTGGAACGGAGCCATTAGCCAGGGATGATCTTGAAGCTGCACAGGGGGGGGGACTAGTAGTGAGAAAGGACCAGGTATATGGTTGTACGCTCCTGCGGGTTCTTCCTCATCTTGTTCGTCTGTCTACTTCCACCATTTTGTTTATTATTCCCTCTCTCATCTGTCCCTTATTATTTCCTGTGTGTCATAATACGTGTGGCTGTGGGTGTGTGGTCTCTGTGTGTCTATGTATGGTCTGGGGGTGTGTGTGTGTGTGATCAGGGAAGAGTATAGACGGTAGTCCGGTTAAGCACCAGTCCAGCACCAGCTCCCAGCCTGATATCCCACAGGGCCCCTCACCTGCTGTGTATTGTAAGTCAGCATGCCCACCCCACCCTCCCAACGCAGCGTGTCACACACACACACACACACACACACACACACACACACACACACACACACACACACACACACACACACACAGGCAATTCACCCAGACTAACACCTCCTCTGTGTGTATTTGATGCTAAGTGACTGTGAATGCACACTATTGCTACAACTAATAACATCGAGTGACCCATTTGTACACACAATACCTCCCTAATATACCATACTCCACTGGACTCTCTCTAACCTAGCATCTGTCCTTTCATGAAACAATTAAGCATTACATCACGTGCAGGAGTGCGTTATGAGAATTAGAGCATGCCTAGGGGTGGTCGTTAGACCCTGAGAGGGGGTGGTCGTTAGACCCTGAGAGGGGGTGGTCGTTAGATCCTGAGAGGGGGTGGTCGTTAGACCCTGAGAGGGGGTGGTCGTTAGACTCTGAGAGGGGGTGGTCGTTAGACCCTGAGAGGGGGTGGTCGTTAGACCCTGAGAGGGGGTGGTCGTTAGACTCTGAGAGGGGGTGGTTGTTAGACCCTGAGAGGGGGTGGTCGTTAGACAGGCATGCTCTAATTCTCATAACGCAAGACTGCACGTGGTGTAATGGCTTTTATACAATTGCCGCATTCATCCAACCTTATTGCTAAACAATAAACACACATTAATTGAAGATTTATTGACAAAACCATCCGCAGAAAAAGTAGTTCCGAAAAAAAAAACAAGAGAAGTTGCCTCCGTGTGGAAGCAGCTCGGAGGTGCGCTGTTTCAAGGCAAGAATGAAGTGAGCCGGTAGGGCTGGGCGATATGGCCTAAATATGATATCACGATATTTTCTGACCTTTCGGCGATACACGATACGCATCACGATGTTTTTCTTTTTTTCCCCAAAATTCATTATGAGGCTTACCAAGACAGTATTTGAGTTTGCAAGCTAACATTAAAGACAAAATAAAATACCCATGCATTTAGCATTTTTATATTATATATTAGATTTAGATTATTGGATTATTAGATTATATATTGCATATATTTAGCAATGAGATATTATATGATTTAGATATGAAATATGATGAATTGAAAATGGGGGACCCTGATGTAAACAAGACGAAAGTCTTTCTCTGGTCTGCATCCTCCAGTCCGCTGTTGACTGTTGTTGTATTGAGCTGTACTGTATTGTACCCATGCTGCAATCTTTTAATAACGTTCTCATTCATTCAGTCGGCAAACAGAATCATTTTGATTGACAGTCGCGTCTGCCAATTACGTCACATCGCTTGCACCCGCCCTGCTGTTAGCACCAATCGGAAAGCGCGTATTTATTTTTTACTTCCGCCATTGGAGAGCTCAATGACAATAACAATGGCAGCTCGCCGCGACCGACGTTTAGCTTTTAGCTCCGCAGAAGGACTAAACGACTGGAGGCATAATGATTTTACTGGAACGGATGTTATAATAAAAGCCTTTCCATACATCTGTCTGATTGAAAACTTTATTAACAGACCGCAGAATGGGCACAACTGAGTCAGCACGGGCTGAGATATGAACGAGCTTGCTATATCTAGGTCGACCTCGGTCGGCACTATGTAAATACGCTGATGTTATTGAAAGTGTAACTATATAGAGACCTCTGAACAGGTCCTGCATTATTATTATTATAACGTTAATGCCACAAAACGAATGCCTTTGTTATCATAAGTAGTCACTTTTGATGCAGTAGTGTGTGTGGGGCGGCGCTGTTCAAAAGTGTCAACGTGTGGACCAGATTGACGCGACACAAGCCTCTTGGGCAAAACATCACGATATCCACGATACGTTTAAAAAGTGTATCGTTAATGAACTGTACCCGATATTTATATAATATCGTCATATCGCCCAGCCCTAAGTGAGCGTGTGTTATTGATTGATTGATTGAACATTTTATTACAGATAGACAGTGCTTACATCTTTATACAATTGCCGAATTCATCCAACCTTATTGCTATACAATAAACACACATTAATTTAAGCATAATGGAGATTTATTCACAAAACCATCCGCAGAAAAAGTTGGTAAAAAAAAAAGAAGAGAATTTGCCTCGCTCACTTCATTCTTAGATGCTTCTATAGAAAGTAGAAAAGATTTTTTTTTCTTTTTTTTTAACCTACTTTCTATAGAAGCAGCTGGGAGGTGCGCTGTTTTAAGTGAGCGTGTGTTATTGGAATGATTGATTGATTGATTGAACATTTTATTAATGTCCGCCTTGTTTCGAACTGGTTATGCTTAGGCCCTCTTTCGAAGTCAGTTATGCTTAGAGTTTATCTTTAGAGCAGGGCGATAGACCACCAGCCCTGATTCCAAACTCTAAGCATAACCGACTTCGAAAGAGGGCCAAAGCATAACCAGTTCGAAACAAGGCGGACATTAATAAAATGTTCAATCAATCAATCAATCATTCCAATAACACACGCTCACTTCATTCTTAGATGGCATGCACCTCCGAGTTGCTTCACAGCATGCCCTCTAACAGTGAAGTGAGCGTGTGTTATTGGATTGATTGATTGATTGCTTGAACATTTTATTAACAGTGACATTTTTTGATTGATTGATTGAATACTTTATTTTGACACAATCGTAGGACAAACATTTGAAAAACAAACAATTTCAGCATTGCCTTCGACTTGGGCCGGCCGTCGTACTGGCTCATTTGGCAGTCAGCGGGTGGAAGTCGATGGGTGGGGATTGGACGTTGTGGACAGCGACTCCTACAGGTCGGTTGGGTGATGCCTGCACAGCAGAGACAGGAAGTATCGGGGGCAGCGTGAGCCTCCCATGCGTTACTCCTCGCCACTGAGAGTCTGCGCTGTCTGGTGAAAAGATGCGACAGGCTGCCTCCTTGTGTACCGGAGGGGACACGTGATGCAAGGCTTCTATCCTCACTACAACCGACCAGTGGGGGGCATAGTCTAGCAACGTTCAAGACAGGGGAGGGGAGAATTGGCAATACGAAATTGGGATGGGAGAAAAATTGAAAATGAGGATAAAAAGTGGATAAAAAAAATAATAATAAAAATAAAACAATAACAGTGTCATCACGCTGGTCAAATGGATAAAACACAATAAAGCCAAGGCTTGTTTCCATTGTGGTCCATACATGGAACATAAAAGGCACACAAACACGACTGGACATGTACACTAGACAGGACACCCTAAAAATAAGAACAATAACACCTAACCTGAAAACTCATACAGTCAACTAATGTTAAAAGAAAATCCGCAAACCCTTAAAAGCAACTCATGATAAAGAGAGATAAAAGCCAAGTTATGATAAAAGAGATAAAAACCATATTAAGACCAATTTGAGTTGCTGCTGAGCCATGTTTTTAGGGCGGATTTAAATCCGAGAGAGGAGTTCAGGAGTTTTATGAATGTTGGCAGGGCATTCCACATTACCGTAGCAGAGTAAAAAAAATTCATCTTTCCCGATGCATGTCCTGACTCTCGGTGGGACCAGGTCCGTGGGCCTTCTTCTTGTGGCGTGTTTGTGGACATCTCCTACTTTATCAAAATAATTGTTAAAAATGAGTGTCCTTTTGACGAATGGCATCTAACAACAGACTTCCCGCGATTTATATTTTGTTCCACAATGAGTCATGACCAACCAATTACATAATCCAACATTGTGTAAGCAACTAACACATTCCACGTGACAGAATAGGTTTTGAATGAGTCGTTATGACGCTATCAACACATCCATTCGTAAAGATTATTGTCCGCCATCTTGGTTTCATTTCTAAAAACTCTAACTGGCGGAGTGATTGTAATTCGGTTGTGGGCGGGTTCTGGGATCACGAGCGTGTGTTATGAGAAATAACCACGTCTAACTTGACTGTTTCAGCCAATCAAAATCAAGAAATTTGCATGCCATTGTATAAATAAGTATAATTATATCAGATCATCTCAACACTTTGGTTGCCACTTGTTAACATGGTAAAGCATGGTTGAATGCCAGCACCCACTTCAATGATAGCGCTGTGAACGCATAATCTCTGTCTTAAATTATGGCTATGTGTCTAATCTGCCCGTCGCTTATCAATGACTTGTTTGCAGTCAACATTGTGGAAACGGATTGTTTTTTAATCGGTTCATTTCCGTTTTATAGCATTTTGAAAAGCCCTCGTTTTTCAGGAAAATATATAGATTCCGTGATAAACGGCATTTACTGGAATATTCTGGAATACACAAAAATTGTAATTTTTTGGCCTATTTATGAATCGTTTTCAAATAAACGCTAGATTATCGATAGTATATATGTACTTATGCACGCTAGAGAAGCGATCTGAAAAATATATTCTCATTTCCTGATCACACACACACACACACATGGGGCACACGCTGATATCTCTGTGAAAATAGATCCGATTACCCCAAGACTGGTAAAATAAATTGCTTACCTCAGATCAGATGTTCTCCAAAAAGATTATTCCAATTCCTGATCGCCATTCCAAATATCGATCGCGTTTATTGATTCAGCGTTGGGTACTGTAAATATGTATTCCACGCGTTTTCCGGCTCGGCGATCACTTGGGTCTCTTCAGACGCCTCGCCGGAGAAGTAACATGAGGAGGCTGGACCCCCCCCCATCAGTCTAATCCAATGGGGTGCAGTACCATCCGGAGAGACGATAGGGGGCGGTATTTTCCCAATGGAGCTCAGAGAGAGTCTGCAGCACTAGCGTGAGGCTCGATTGATGAAATATGAATTCAAATCGCTAATAAAAAGAAATACAACAAACAAATGCTATATAGCGTTGGTGGCATTCAACAGTCGGCATGAATTAACGACAAAACGCATCCGTGGCACTCAAAGTGTTAAACATGATCAGTATGACTACGCCTAGATGGCCTTGGAATAGTCTTACTACTCACTGTTCAATCTAATATGTAACAAAGGAGTGCGCTGGCCAGCCCTGCCGTTGTGAAAAGCCATGTATGAGATGCTGTCTATTTGCATCTCATTCTCCACCCTGCTCTCTTGTTCTCTCCCATCCTCCCTCTTCCTGTTGTTTAATCTGGACCTGTCCTGTTCGCGTGTAGTTTATTAACAGCGGAAGAGTGCGTCGCGTGCTTCCGCGTTTTCTCTGATTGGCCATGGCGCCCATGTGACCGCGGCAGCGCGAGAGAGCTGCAGCGCGGAAATAGGCTGTCTATTGCCTCGCGCTGCAGCGCGGAAATAGGCTGTCTATTGCCATTCTCTAAGACAAACTCTAACCTTAACCAGCTCCTTAACAGCGCCTAAACTTAACCCTTCTAACCTTAACCAACTCCGAAACAATGCCTAACCTTAACCATAACCAACTCCGAAACAATGCTTAAAGTTAACATGCCTAAACTTTACCGGCGAAAGAATGCACGTTAAAAAAAAAAAAAAAAAAAATTGAAGGGAATCGAACTTGTCACCAACGGACCGCAGGATCCACAGCACGGCAGCGCTGCCAGTTAAGCTAAGCATCGAATGTAAAACATTGGGGATTACGGCTTCATAATGCCGCAAGCTCTGCCGCTCCGCTCCGCGGCAGAGCTCCACGGGGCGTGTCGCAGCCAATCAGGGAAAACGCGGAAGCACTCGGCAGCACTCTTCCGCTGTTAATAAGCTATAGGCGTCCCGTTCCACCCCCCCCCCCATGCGATGTGCATTTTTACGCGACTCACTGTCTCCCTCGCCTGGACACAGAGGGGAATAGCAACAAAACACCACAGTGCCTTCACCACACTGTGTTTCACTCTCTTCTATAGGGAGGTGTAGTCTGACGTCACCCGTGTAGGGATTTATCATTGGGAAAATGGATTATCAGCTATTGTAACAATTCTGCCTCATGAACATTGGAAAGCTTTCCATTTTCGTACAAAATGAGTTCCCTTCTATCACTAACATTATTGTTTGAGCATTTTTGGTTGAAGCAAAATTCTGCGATTTGTTTTTACGATTCATTGCGAATATATTCATGTTGAGCTATAGATTGTGGATGAATACGCACAGAAAGGTACACCATGCAAATGTTCATGCTTTATTTGTTTTAAACGAGACGATTTAGAAATGGGAAATACATTGCGTTTTCAAGATGGTGGACCGGCCGGAAACAGCAATGACGTAACCACTACACCTCCCTATTAGATGCCAAGAATCTCTGTGACCGGCAGTTTCACTGACTAACTCGCTCACTCGCTCACTCACACTTAGCCGCTCTGCCCCCTAGTGTAGGGTGACCAAACGTCCTCTTTTGCCCGGACATGTCCTCTTTTCACGCCCTGTCCGGGGCGCCTGTATCAGTTCCGCAACCGTTCCTATTTCCGGGGTAGGCCTGATTGGCCGCGACAGGCATGTGACCCGCCGCGGCCACGCCCCGCGGCAGCCCCAGGACGCGGCAACGCGGCTGCTGTGTTTCACCGCCGCTTTCCGCCTTCAACGCCGCCCGCAGCAGCAAATTTGTGCGAGCGCAGGATTATTTCAGTGTGTATCATGCAATCATTTATCATTTAACATTTGAAAGGCATACATTGTTGTATGAAATAAAATAGTATAGAGACATATGTACAGCGTTCGATGCAGAATAGAAGTAACTGAGTTACCATACAATATACAATACGCTATAGTGCAAAGCAGAAATGGGATGAGGTACAATTTACAGTAAGGTGATACTATGCAATGTACTAATATACAATACGGCTCACTTTTCCCACTTCAATGACAGAGCCGCTGTTTAATAATATTGTCGTGGCGGAGCTCCGTCGCGGCAGCATTATGTAGCAGTAATCCCCCCTTTTTTACTATCGACAACTAGCTCAACTGGCAGCGCTGCCTTGCTGTGGATCCTTGGATCCACTTGCATCCACTTGGTCACAAGTTCGATTCCCTTAAACTTTTTTTTTTTTTTTTAACGTGCATTCTTTCGCCGGTTAAGTTTAGGCATGTTGCATAGTATATTGAATGGTACAATAACAGTCTCTGGAGCGCAACAGTAAGAAGCATTTGCACTGCAACGCATACACCTTACTGTAAATTGTACCTCATCCCATTTCTGCTTTGCACTATAGCGTATTGTATATTGGTACATTGCATTGTATGGTACAGTAACAGTCTCTGGAGCGCAACAGTAAGAAGCATTTGCACTGCAACTCCGAAACAATGCTTAAAGTTAACATGCCTAAACTTAACCGGCGAAAGAATGCATGTTAAAAAAAAAAAAAAAAAAAAAGGTTTAAGGGAATTGAACTTGTGACCAACGGACCGGAGGATCCACAGCAAGGCAGCGCTGCCAGTTGAGCTAGTTGTCGATTCAAGTTGTATGCCTTTCAAATGTTAAATGATAAATGATTGCATGATACACACTGAAATAATCCTACGCTCGTGCAAATTTGCTGCTGCGGGCGGCGTTGAAGGCGGAAAGCGGCGGTGAAACACAGCAGCCTCGTTGCCGCGTCCTGGGGCTTGCCGCGGGGGGTGGCCGCGGCGGGTCACGTGCCTGTCGCGGCCAATCAGGCCTACCCCGGAAATAGGAACGGTTGCGGAACTGATACAGGCGTCCGGGGCGTCCGGGGGGGGTTTATAAATTCATGGAAATGTCCGGGGTTTCATTGTTTTTCAGTTTCACGGCCCTTTGTGAGCATCTGAAGGCTCGGAACTGCATTTTTCGCCGAACATATAAATTACCGAATTAAAGCGCTATTCGTTGCCGTTCGAATGCCATCTGAATCGCCAAAATCCGTGCCTCGGTTCTTGAGTTACATGCCGATATGTCAGGCGTGCGACTTTTTACATGGCGCGCCAGATTATCACCCCGGACTCCCGGAGAAGCATGCAGAGCCGCAGAGCCAGCGGCGCTCTCAGGGCCGCGCGCTGACGGCCGCGCTGTGAGGGCCGCTCAGCAGCGCCACCCACCCAATGGCTGAATTGCCAATGGCTGAATTGGAGTATTGCACTGTGCGGGCACAGCTGCGAGATCCGCGCGGGGCCAGACTCGAGGGAGTAAATGAACTATACTTTTGCTCACACAATATCTTGAATGAATGCGTTTATTTAAACATAAATTGAAAATAAATAATAATAAAAAACAAGTAATAAACAGATTAAAAAACAAACAAGCAGGAGTATAGAATGAAGTGTAAACGTATGTATTCCTACCCCCTTGATTGATTGATTGAAAACTTTATTAACAGATTGCAGAATGGGTACAATACAGTACGGCTCAATACACACACAATTGTTAAGGGGATGCAGACCAAAGAAAGACTTTCGTCTTGTTTACATCAGGGTCCCCCATTTTCAATTCATCATAACATATGACATACATGACATACAGATAGACAGTATTCAGTATACCTTCACACTCTATTATCTTATGCAACTCATATTCACTCCACAAACTGAAATATACATACATTGTTGAATGAACAGCCTGTTTCTTGAAGTTAGACTCTCTAAATTGTAACCCCCCTCTCTATAACAGAATTTTTGGATGTTACCCGGGAGTGAATTGTTTCGTGCTTTAAACATGATTTGTGCAGTCTTAAATTCAGCCAGGTCCCAGTTTCATGGCATGTGATTTAAAAAATAGTGTGATTGTGTGTTCCAGATATCCTACCTTATTGATAATCAAATCAAAATCAAATGTATTTGTAAGGCCCGACAACACACGTTAATGTCCCTTCAGGCCCATGTCCCTTCAGGCTATGGATTTGCGGTGTTTTCCCAGCTTATACAAAAAATATATATATTATTTTGGAATATTGCAACTATACTACACAAAAACGTGAGTACACAAGTTCAACTCATGTTCAGCCCTATGTTACTCATTAGCACTAAAAGTGATTTTTCTTTATTGTGTACGAAACTTCAGAATGTTATCTTTCAAAAGAGACCAGGCCTTATGCATGTGCTATAAGCATAAAGTATAAAGATAAGCTTTGCAAAAAAAGTATGCAGTCCTCAAGTTCAAGTATATAAAAAAAAAAATTGCCGCTTTTCTGGGTGCAATGTTTCCAAGCATATGTTAAAACAATAAAGGCATCTTTGAGTAAACTTTGAGTAGAAATTCAAGATTCAAGAGGTTTATTCATCACATACAGTACAGTATACATAGTGAAATGAAGGTGGCCATGCCCGCTTCGATTGTGCAAAGTATCATTAAGTATATCGAGGCTGGGGCCAGCATGTCCTCTTTTTTGGAAATCAAAATATGGTCACCCTACCCTAGTGGCATCGACGCCAATCACGCTTCTGTCAGGGAGTGTGGGGGGGTGAAGGTGGAACCCAAGCGCAGGACGAACAACAGGCACGGTGCCGGTGAATCCAAGCAGCAGAGGATGGGTTTATTGTAGACGGAACAGGACACTATAAAACAGGAATAGAAATAAAGGAGGCTGAGAGCCGGGCTGACTAAACCCAAAAACTAGAAAACTCAGAAACACTACTTTGTAAAAGCATGTAGACAGTTGACTGAAGCAGCTCAATAAACGGAATATAACCAACACTGGACACTCCCACTTATACATAGAACAATGACACCACAAGCACTAGTTACTGACATTCTGATCCCTGTTTTACTATTGCCTATGTGGTGATTTGGAAGAGAGAGAGAGAGAGAGAGAGAGAGAGAGAGAGAGAGAGAGAGAGAGAGAGAGAGAGAGAGAGAGAGAGAGAGAGAGAGAGAGAGAGAGAGAGAGAGATGAGAGAGATGAGAGAGAGAGAGAGAGAGAGAGATGAGAGAGAGAGAGAGAGAGAGAGAGATGAGAGAGAGAGAGAGAGAGAGAGAGAGAGAGAGAGAGAGAGAGAGAGAGAGAGAGAGAGAGGGAGGGAGAGAGGGGGCTCAGCCTCTCACGCACTGCCTCTCGTCGATGTGCGATGTCACTGTTGATCGTGCATGCGTGTGTGTGTGTGTGTTCGTAACTCACTATACATGTTCATGCGTCAAACGTCATTGCATGAAAGCGTCTGGTAGCATGTTTTCTGATGTTTTCTTCCTAACCAAAATACCCCTGGTGGGTATTATTAACACTTGATGGGAGATTCGGTAATTGTGGAGACAAACCAGCTACTACAGTATTAGGTTATATAAGCTGTCTTGTTATAACATGCCTCACAGACAAAATTTTCCCTCACACATACACAACAAATACCCCCCCCCCCCCCCGCCATCTACCACATTTTGCTTGATATATGCAACAGATTGACAATAGCAATTGATCCCTAACGCTGCACCTCGCCACCGTCTTAACAGTTGTACATTTGTAATTACATTGGTTTTATAGCTATTTAGTAAACAATTTTGCCATTGTTGTGCTCAGTGTAGAATAGTGATCTCATGTAACGACATGTGTTCATACTGGTCTCTACATAGACCCACGCTGTAACATGTGTTCATACTGGTCTCTACCAGGGCATGTGAGCGGCGCAGCGCGAGATCGGCGCGGGGAGCGGAGCGGGCGGTTTTGACGTGAGCGACGGAGTGGGTTTTAAAATGGGTCGGCGCGACTTCCGGAGCGAGAGTTCTCCTCCGCACCAATCCGCTCCGGGCCGCTCACAGTGGTTTAACACTGATGTAATATACATGTAGTACAATGCCAAAGCAACAGGTGGCGATGTACAAACATGAAGGCCATTTTCAACCAATGAGAAGGGTGGACCGTCACTCACATCCTGCTAGACCAAAGTATATTCCGCCATTGTTGTTGTCGTTAGCTTACATGCTAACGTGAATGGCAGCGACCATAGCATTGTGGCTAGGCTAGCTACCATCGCTTAGTAGAGCTAGTTGAATGGATATTACGTTATTTAACATTGCAGAATGGGTACAATTACAAAATATGGCTCAATACAAACAATTGTTAAGGGGCCCAGGGGGTGTAGACAGTTGTAGTTTGGTCAAATCAAGCTAATTTACATAATGCTCCAAAAAAAAATATATATTCTGCCGAGCGAGCTGTGGAGCGATGTGGAGCGGGGAGCGCTTGATTCGTAAATGAAGGTGAGCGGGGCGGAGCGCTGAGCGGCGTGGCGGCGGGATCAACATGAGTGATTAGCGGAGCGGAACAAGCCGTCTAGAGCGAAGAGCGGATTTCTCGTCCGTTCCGCGCCGCTCCGCTCACATGCTCTGACATAGACCCACGCTGTAACGACATGTGTTCATACTGGTCTCTACATAGACCCACGCTGTAACGACATGTGTTCATACTGGTCTCTACATAGTAACGACACAGAGACAAATCCCAATCAACAGTGTTGAAATGGCAATAAAGTTTCTATCTATCTAACGACACAGAGACTCACCACAAACTGTATATCTACCGTGTGTCCAGTAGGCAGGGGATAGGAGCGTGTGAGGTCCAATGCGGTTAAGGTTAAGGATTAAAGGAACACATCAACATTTTGGGAAATGGGCATACCGTCTTCTCCAGAGAGAGACGAGAAGATGGATACCAGTTTCCTCTCTGTGTGTTAATTCAGTAGAAAGCTATCTGGCTGCACGTTAGCCTAGCTTAGCGCAATGAATGGTTAGCCTAGGCATTGTCCAACTAACACCTCTCCCGAAGGCTAACCGTAACTGTCCGCTTCCATTCATTGTGCTAAGCTAGGCTAACGTGCAGCAAGATAGCTTTCTACTGAATTAACGCACAGAGAGGAAACTGGTATCTATCTTCTTGCCTCTCTCTGGAGAAGACGATACGCTAATTTCCCCAAATGTCGGCGTGTTCCTTGAAGGTATTGGTGGCTTTAGACACGAGATGCCACATTTGTAGGCAGTGCCGTAACTCCACATCATCCCTCATTAACACCTGTGACGCTTTGCATCTCCGTGTGTCCTTGTTTTCCCTGAGCATGACATCACAGTCCGCACCTTCTCTTCTTCTTCTCAGTCGCAGTTGGTGTCATCGTCCCGTGTTCAAACTTGGTCTCAGAGAGCGATGCACGGATTTACGTCGCTACAGTTTTAAGCTCAAAACTTTAAATTAAATGAAAATGTACTTTTGCAGAATAACAACCAAACCAATTCATTTCAACAGAATATACCCGTATAAACTCAAATTTCTCACCACATGAGATCTGAAATAGTCAATGGGATATTATTTAAAAAAATTCAGCGTTTTTAGTTTTAACATCACACTTCAAATACAACCATCAATTGGATTATTTAACCTGTCATTTTTCACATAGCCGATATTGAAAATAATTCCCTGTGATAACGGGGGCTATTGCCGGCCTGTCAGAGGACATGTACGCACGTCCAAAACCATTCCACGGGTGCAGGATGCAAAATGTTGAAACTGCATTAAAGAAGAATATATCCTCACTATGGTAGCATAATATACAGTGTGCAGATCTTCCTCTGTAAGGCAGATGTTGCCGGCCAGCCCTAGAGAACACAGACACAGGTCTCTCTCTTAATAATGCTCTCTCCCAGCCCTAGAGAACACAGACACAGGTCTCTCTCTTAATAATGCTCTCTCCCAGCCCTAGAGAACACGGGTCTCTCTCTTAACCCTTTCACTGCCACACTACAGAAGGTTAACCCTTCACTATCACACTACCGGTAGTGTGATAGTAAAGGGTTAACCTTCTGTTGTGTGGCAGTGAAAGGGTTAACCTGCTGGCATGTGGCAGTGAAAGGGTTAACCTTCTGTGTATTGTCACAGCGAAAGGGTTAACCGCTTGGTCGTGCGCCAGTGAAAGGCGTAACGCTCTCTCCCAGACCAGGTCTGACCACGCCGGCCGCTGCTATAGTTGACCTTTACATTCATGTTCGCTGTCTCCCGTCTCCTGCCCTTCGAACCTTTGTCCCCCCCCCCCCCACCCCCCACCCAGCTGCCACCAAGTTCGCCGACCTGCTGGGCTCCGTGCGTAGGAGCTCAGGGCCCGTGTCCGACGGGGAGGGGGGAGCCTGCACTCCCCCGCCAGCAGCCTTCTCTGCCCCCTCCTCGCCACACACACACACCCCCATGCAGAGTAAGTGGGAAAGATGAGGAGCATGTTCAGCCATAGACTTATCACACACACACACCGACACGCCACAAACCACCTCGGCCAGTCCTTTGTGCCAGTAGGCATCAGGCTCCACAACCGTGGGCACAGACTGCTGCCAATAGCTGGGTTAACGTCTGGAGAACTTGAGAACTGTTAGGACTTTCTGACTCTTAACACTTTGGCGACCATAGTCCCGCTGCGATTTATAGTCCAGAGGACCAAGCTTTGTCAACAAACCGAGGTACTTTCTAACAGCTATATATATACTTTATAGTAGGGATGCTCGATATTGGCTTTTTTACCGATACCGATATTCCGATATTGTCCAACTCTTAATTTCCGATGCCGATATCAACCGATATCAACCGATACCGATATATGCAGGGTTTCCCCGTCCAAAAAACAGAATAATTTCAGGTAACTAATCATTTCACTGGATATATATATAACAAATATTGTTATTGTTTTTATTTTTTTTTAAACCGATACCGATATTTTCCGATATCACATTTTACTGCCGATATCGGCCGATAATATCGGTCGGCCGATAATATCGGACATCCCTACTTTATAGTATTGCTATCTATCCATTCTCAGTCACTTGAGTGCATAAACCGTGCCTTCATAATGGCTTAAAGAAAATAAAAATCCATTGGTTGGTTGTCATTTTATAGCGTCGTGAATATAAGGTTTATCGCACTTTTCGTCTCGTCTTTTTTCTGGGGAGCTATTTATAGGGCTAAAGGCTAGTCATGTTATATCAAACGCCATTTCTGGTGTATATATACAAATGAAATAAAACAAACTGCGTAGCATCCGGACTATTACAGAGCATCTATGGATGAAATGGGGGCGGCGGGGGAGGCCGATTAGTATTATTGATTAGCAATACAGTGTGCGTTCAAGTAGCCATTTTCACTGATCGATCACTTGCGTGTTACAACAATGTCCAATCCGACTGTAATTTGGGTGAATAGTATCCTACCGTCAGCCCATGTGATTGCCGGCAGCATTTCGTCATTAGTCATCGGAATCTGGTAGATCGATATGTCCATTGGCTGATCATAAGTAAGGGATAATGTATAGCTACGAGGTCATTGTCGCAAAATAATTGACCGACACAGAGTTTAAAATACCGAGCCGCCTCGGCGAGGTGTTTTAAACGTCAGTGAAGGTCAATTATTTTGCGACAATGATCGAGTATAGCTATACATTATCCCGCTTATTACATGGCTAACTTACTAACAATATACCGAATTCATTTTACATCGACTCGCAACACTGGTTCTGGCTCCGCTCGTCGCTCTGCCCCCTGTCATCGCCGGCAGCTTCCCCGGCAGCAGAACACCGGCAGTGTCTAATTGCACTGAAACAGTGTGTGTCAGTGGGCTTGATTGCGAACAGCTGCGCACAGCGGTCATTATTGTCCCACAGCGGTCATTATTGTCTGATAACTGACCTCTGACGCGCGCTATTGACCAATCACAAGCAAGCATTTCGGCGAATGTGAAAACGCCATGTAATAAATCCCATTATTCCAGGCTGAAATCTGCGTTCCGTAAGGTGATCAAAGATGGAGGATGTTCGTTTGAGATCTTGGCTCATATGAAACGCCCACAGACAGTAAAAAAATAAATTTTCAATT
This sequence comes from Notolepis coatsorum, assembly GCF_963971535.1. NCBI lineage: Eukaryota > Metazoa > Chordata > Actinopteri > Aulopiformes > Paralepididae > Notolepis > Notolepis coatsorum. The sequence goes on along the minus strand of NC_140166.1, from coordinate 51,334,498 downwards.
GCCCTCAATGATACTGCAGTGGAGCGATGGCGCCCCTAAGCGGATCTGGCCGGTATTGCATGTTTCGGAAATCAAATATGCGGGTAGGTCCTGCAAGTCGATCGGGGACGTTAATACCGTTATTAATATGGAATAAAACAATAACAACTTGCCACGGCTATATACGTGCCTCTGGTCCACAACGGGTGGAATCGAAAGCCGTATATATACGTGGCCGGTCCCCATTGTGTTAATACTAAACACTGTTAGGACTGTCTGACTCTTAATACTAAACACTGTTAGGACTGTCTGACTCTTACTACTAAACACTGTTAGGACTGTCTGACTCTTAATAATAAACACTGTTCGGACTATCTGACTCTTAATAATAAACACTGTTAGGACTATCTAACTCTTAATAATAAACACTGCACGGACTCTGGTGTAGTGTGTTACTTTGGTCTGGACCATGTATACCATCATCACTGTTACTACTGTCTGATTTAATCCTGCCATTCATTACTGTTATCATTATTATCACTATCACCATTATTATTTTGCTCTTTGTTCTATGTTCTATGCTCTATTATTATTACCCATTCTACCTGTAACCTCCCCCCCCCCCCCCATGCTGCTATGACACCTGAATCTCCACCTGAATCACCCTTAATAAGGGTGTAAAATAAACACATAGTGTCTGATTTGTCATTAACCAGAGAGTCAATAAAGTTCACACAAAGAGCACTTGTACCACTGTTTGGATTTTTTTGATATATTGGAAATTTGCATTTGTTATCAATGGAAGTCAGTGAGGGTTCAATCAAGCTTCCCATGCTGTGTTAATACAACGTCATAAACTATATAGAAAGGCAAGAAAATTATTTTGCTTGGGACCCCATTGACTTCCACTAGCTAACAAATGCTAATCATTTATGTATGATTTCAATATCCCAAATTGGCATCTTTCTAGCTTGTTGCTTCATGGCCAGAATGAAAAGATCCCAGTTTTGTCCTTCATATCCAGTTAAAGGGAAGGAGAGGTGTATAAACACATTCATCTTTTTCTATCGTTTCCGTATTCTCTCTATCAATATTGAGCATGGTATCTGTCTATTCATACTCCTGCACCTGCATTGTTTCATCCTCCTTCACTCTCTCTCTTTCCCCCCCCCCTCCACTCCTCTGCTCCTCCTCTTCACTCCCCCCCACACTCCTCTCCTCCTCCTTCTCTCTCTCTTTCTCCCCCCCTCCACTCCTCTGCTCCTCCTTCACTCCCCTCCTTTTCCTTCTCTCTCTCTTTCTCTCCCCCCACTTCTCTGCTCCTCCTCTTCACTCCCCCCCCACACTCCTCTCCTCCTCCTTCTCTCTCTCTTTCTCCCCCCCTCCACTCCTCTGCTCCTCCTTCACTCCCCTCCTCCTCCTTCTCTCTCTCTTTCTCTCCCCCCACTTCTCTGCTCCTCCTTCACTCCCCCCCCACACTCCTCTCCTCCTCCTTCTCTCTCTTTCTCTCCCCCCACTCCTCCTCTTCACTCCCCTCCTCCTCCTTCTCTCTCTCTTTCTTTCCCCCACACTCCTCTCCTCCTCCTCCTTCTCTCTCTCTTTCTTTCCCCCACACTCCTCTCCTCCTCCTCCTTCTCTCTCTCTTTCTCTCCCCACACTCCTCTCCCCCCCCCAACCTGGTGCCGTACAGTGTCCCGTCTCACGGACCTGGTGAGCAGTGCACGCCGGGCGCCGCCCCCCCCTGTGCCCGACCCAGAGGTGGCCCCCGTGCCGGCCCCCGGTGCTAGTTGGCCGACGCCCCTACCCGCACACACCACCTCTCCCCCTCTCCCTCGCACTCCCCCCAGCCCCTATCATCCCTCCACGTCCCAGAGTGAGTACTGAGCGTGACCTCGCCCTGACCCAACCCCCCCCCCCCCCCCCCCCCCCGTGGGAGGAGCTGCTCGGGGGCCAAGCCTGCTCACATCGCCGTGTTTAGATATAGGTGTGTGTGTGTGTTTAACCCTTAACCGTCTGTAGTGTGGCAGTGAAAGGGTTAACCTTCTGCCGTGTGGCAGTGAAAGGGTTAACCTTCTGCCGCGTGGCAGTGAAAGGGTTAACCTTCTGCATTGTCGCCGTGAAAGGGTTAACCCGTTGGTAGTGTGGTAGTGAAAGGGTTAACCTTCTGTATTGTCGCCGTGAAAGGGTTAACCCGTTGGTAGTGTGGTAGTGAAAGGGTTAACCTTCTGTATTGTCGCCGTGAAAAGGTTAACCCGTTGGTAGTGTGGTAGTGAAAGGGTTAGCCTTCTGTATTGTCGCCGTGAAAGGGTTAACCCGTTGGTAGTGTGGTAGTGAAAGGGTTAACCTTCTGTATTGTCGCCGTGAAAGGGTTAACCCTTTGGTAGTGTGGTAGTGAAAGGTTTAACCTTCTGTATTGTCGCCGTGAAAGGGTTAACCCTTTGGTAGTGTGGTAGTGAAAGGTTTAACCTTCTGTATTGTCGCCGTGAAAGGGTTAACATAGTCTTAGTCAGGTAGGCTAGCTCCTGTGATGCTGACATCCTGTCTCTCCCTCTGAAAACCATAGAGCCTTTTCTCACTCTGTTCAACATTCAACAAGCCATTATCTTCCTCATTTCCCCCCCGATTATTTAACCCTTTCACTACCTTCTGTAGTGTGGTAGTGAAAGGGTTAACCTGCTGTCGTGTGGCCGTGAAAGGGTTAACCTTCTGTAGTGTGGCAGTGAAAGGGTTAACCGCTGAGATGCATCGTTGTTGTGTTCTAACGGCCCCTGTCACATGCAGCACTGCTTCAGGTGGACAGGGTAACATAGGACGCCTATCGTAAAGAGTAGGGGGTTCCCCGACGTTCCTGGCCAAATTCCCAATCAGGTCTCTGACATCAAGGCCACCTAATCATCCCTCCCCCCTTAAAGTGTGACGTGGGGCGGGTGTCAGTGTATGGCAGCCATTGAGCCTGCGTAGCCCAAGGTTGGGTGCTACCAGTGGTGGTGAAGGAGGCAATGTCCACCCTACATTGTGGGGAGCGTTTTGAGTGTCTAGAAAAGCGCTGTATAAATGTAATGAATTATTATTATAGAGGGCAACATACATTGTGATGATGGCCGTGTTGTTCTGCCAGTTAGAGAGATGGTGAGCTGTGTGCCATGAGTCTTGTTAAAGGAACACGCCAGCTGTATGGGATGTGTGCTTACCGTCTTCTCCAGAGTCTGACAAGAAGATAGATACAAATGTCCTCTCTGTGCGTTCAGTAGAAAGCTATCTGGCTGCAAATTAGCCTGGCTTAGCATAAATTAATGGAAGCGGGTACGGACCACTAGCCTAGCTTAAAACTCCGGGAGAGGCGTTTTTGGCCAACAGCTAGGCTGGTCAACTTCCATTCATTTGTGCTAAGCTAGGTTAGCGTGCAGCCGGATAGCTTTCTACTGAACACACAGAGAGGATATTCTCTCTCTTCTCTTCTTGTCTGACTCCGGAGAAGACTGTGAGCATATTTCCCATAATGTTGCAGTGTTCCTTTAATGCCTTCTGCTGTGTGCTATAAACAATACCATAGAGACTAGGGGGGAGTTGTGCAGCTTGGAGTTAAATAGGTTGCTTTGGCTCAAACTATCTGTGATGTATTTTTTTGATGCAAGCTTTGATTTTCTTTCCTCCCATAATGCACCTGGATATGCCTAGCTTGCTCATGTCCTGTGTTATATAAAGATACTGGTAATATTGTGTTCCAACTTCACTGTGTGTGTGTGTGTGTGTGTGTGTGTGTGTGTGTGTGTGTGTGTGTGTGTGTGTGTGTGTGTGTGTGTGTGTGTGTGTGTGTGTGTGTGTGTGTGTGTGTGTGTGTGTGTGTGTGTGTGTGTGTGTGTGTGTGTGTGTGTGTGTGTGTGTGTGTGTGGAGTAGTACTTGCATTTGCGTGTGCGCTTGTGTAGGTGTGTGTCTATATGTCTTACTGTTCAGACTAACTGCACCTCACTGGTTGGATATGCTGGCATTGTGTTGGTTTAAGTGATGCGTTTGACTCTTGTGTCTTCTCTCCTCTGCAGCACGTAAACAGGAAGTGATGCGTTTGACTCTTGTGTCTTCTCTCCTCTGCAGCACGTAAACAGGAAGTGATGCGTTTGACTCTTGTGTCTTCTCTCCTCTGCAGCACGTAAACAGGAAGTGATGCGTTTGACTCTTGTGTCTTCCCTCCTCTGCAGCACGTAAACAGGAAGTGATGCGTTTGACTCTTGTGTCTTCTCTCCTCTGCAGCACGTAAACAGGAAATCATCAAGATCACCGAACAGCTGATAGAAGCCGTCAACAATGGAGACTTTGAGGCATATGCGTGAGTTATTTATCTGTTTGCATGCGTGCGTATGAGTGTACATTCATAATTCTATGTTTCTGTGTTGTATTAACCTTCTTTAGTGTGGTAGTAAAAGGGTTAACCGTCTGTAGTGTGGTAGTGAAAGTGTTAACCTTCTGTAGTGTGGTAGTGAAAGGGTTAACAATCTGTAGTGTGGTAGTGAAAGGTTAACCTTCTGTAGTGTGGCAGTGAAAGGTTAACCTTCTGGATGAACTCTAGCGTCTCTTCCTCCACAGTAAGATCTGCGACCCTGGACTGACCTCGTTCGAGCCAGAGGCCCTAGGGAACCTGGTGGAGGGCATGGACTTCCACAGATTCTACTTTGAGAACCGTAAGAGTGGCAGCTGATTGGCTCTGCAAGATAATGTTTGACACACTGTAGTAATCCACCAATCCGTGCTTGTAATTGTCTTCTGGTAGTAATAATATCAAAATAATATCAAAATAATTGCAATTCGATTTCTATAAGTGGTAAAAAGGTCTTGTTGGGGGATTTGTACTGACTTGTAATACGGACGTCCCATGTCTGAAGAGCATCATTAACTCATTTATTTTGTTAATCCACTGAGGCTGATAGTAGCGGCATTCATCTTCAACCTTTTTTAGCCCTTTCACTGCCACACGACAAAGGGTTAACCCTTTCACAACCACACTACAGAAGGTTAACCATTTCACTACCACACTACAGATAACCGTCTGTAGTGTGGTAGTGAAAGGGTTAACCTTCTGCAGTGTGGTTGTGAAAGGGTTAATCCACTGAGGCTGATACTAGCGGCATTCATCTTTTTAGACATAGCAACAGTAACTGAAGGAGGCAGGTTTTTTTTGCAAACAGTGGCTGTTCTCACTTTTCCTATTGTTTGTCTAATTGGTCTCAACCAAGCAAGACAGCCTTGAGGCCACTCTACAAACAAGCACTTGAGACATTTGATAAGAAATCATATCACCACTGTCATATACGTTTTTAGGCATAATATGTTCAACTTTGACAATTTCATTATATACTTATCTGTCCAATTGGTTTTAAGATAATTCACAATGCTCCCCCTCCACCCCTCAAGTTCAACTCTACTCTGATCATTATGAGCAGGGCTACAAGGTCAACCTCTAGAGCAGGGGTCGCCAATTAGGTTTTGCCGCGGGCCAGATTTTCCCCAAGCCGTTGCTTGGAGGGCCAGGATCAAAAACAATGGCTAATTTAATATACTGATATTGAAAAAAGACAAACGTTTTTCTCTGGTCTGCATCCCCCCAACAACCGTGTGCACTGCGCCGCACTGCACTGCACCCACTCTGCAATCCGCCAAACAAAGTTCTCACTCATCCATTCATTCATGAACAGCTCTCAGCTGTTGCAGATCAGCTTAACAATTGTGTGTATTGCGCCGTACTGTATTGTACCCATTCTGCAATCTGTTAAATAAAGTTTTCATTCATTCATTCATGAACAGCAGATCAGCTGTTGCAGATCACCGCGGCGGGTGATGAACAGATCAGAAGACAGAATGCATGAAAACACGACTCACCATACCTTGTTTGTTGTTCAGTCCTCCAAAATCCCTGCTAATGTTTGAAACATGTCACATATCCACTCACCGCCCTCCAATTCCAGATTGGCGTTGAATGCAGCTACTTTATCTGCCAACTTGAACACAGTTGTAATAACAACCATTTCCTCGTTGTTGTTGTCGCCACATATTATGCAGAGAGGACGTCGGCTCGGCACGCAAGAATCACCGACCTGTTGCAATAAACCCGTATTTTAAGTATGGCTCCTGTTTATTAAAAGAAGCGTTATATTTCCCTGTTGCATTTCCCTATCCAAAGATGTTTGTTTTGTTTTTTAACACATTTTGTTACTCGCTCCATCTCGAACGCGGAAGTGAAAGTTCGTTAGGGACTATTCCATTGGTTCTCCCAGTCCACGTGACCATTTCTAGCATTTCAATTGGCTATAGTGCTATTGATGACTACCGGTAGATAGATACAGCTTCACAATAAAAGACACCCTGGCGTCCCGAGTGAATATTTCCTGCGCGTAAAATAAATATCATATTCTCAAAATAATCTGACGGGCCAGAAATTATTGCTGGCGGGCCAATGTCGGCCCGCGGGCCGCCTATTGCCGATCCCTGCTCTAGAGGGCAGTGTAGCATTCCAAAACGAGGTACTGCCTTTGCACAATCTGCTTTTTCTTCCTTGTGGGTATAGAGGGAGGCGGTGGAAGGGGGCAGGTTTGGATTAGGGAATGTGGCTATGATGTTATGAGATTGTATTATCTCTTAATCGTATTTTATATTGCTTAAATGTATAATGTATTTTATATTGTGTATATTTCTTGTCTACCCGCATACAGAAATAGCTGATGGCTAAATCTGGTGCAATGCCTCTCCTCTCATTAATCGAGATGAACCCTTTCACAGCCACACGACAGCCGGTGAACCCTTTCACTGTGACAATACAGAAGGTTAGCCCTTTACTATCACACAACCGACGGCGATGCTCCATCATTAGCATCATTAGCTCCGCGGATGCGGAGCTAATGATGCTAATGGTAGAGCATCGCCGTCGGTTGTGTGATAGTAAAGGGTTAACCTTCTGTCGTGTGGCAGTGAAAGGATTAATGTATGTTGTACATGGTCCCCCGACAAACTAAACAATAAACTAAAACTAAACAGGCATGGAGAAACACATAGTGGACTCATACAGATGGTGACCCGGGGAGGCGGGACTTACAGATGTTTTGGAATTATTCTTGAACTTTAACCCTTTCACTACCACACTACAGAAGGTTAACCCTTTCACTACCACACTACAGACGGTTAACCGGCCGTACTAGTGTGGTAGTGAAAGGGTTAACCTTCTGTAGTGTGGTAGTGAAAGGGTTGACCTTGTGCAGTGAAAGGGTTAACCCTTTGTCGTGTGGCAGTGAAAGGGTTAACCTTCCGTATTGTCGCAGTGAAAGGGTTTTAACTAGGGCTGTCAGTTTATCGCGTTAATTAGATTAATGAATTACACAGCAAATTATCGCGTTATGAAACTAACTCAAAATTAATAAAAGAAAAAAATATATTTTTTTTATTTTATTTAAATATTTTTTAATCTCATTCATTCCATAAGAACGTAGAATACACATTTACAGAAATTTTTTTTAATATGGTCCATTTGCATGTTCTTGGCGTCTGATTCTAGGGACATCTATGGATCTCAGGGAATGTATTCCCAGTGTCAGAATTACTAGCCTTGGGTAAATTGTAATGAACGAGGCTAACGATTGTAATGAATATCAATACAAAAAAAATTATCTTTGACTGTGAATAACACCATGCTAAAATTTACCAGACCTGAAAAATCTAAGCAAATGAATAAAGGGAAGATGATTAAACAGAAGGTTTTGTAGATACAGTACTGAATTCTGCCATCCAGACACATGCCATTTGAAATATGATTATAGAATATAGAATAGCAGGCCTAAAATGGTTATACGATTAAAATGCGATTAATTAGATTAATTAATTACAAATCATGTAATTAATTTGATAAAAAAAATGAATCGTCTGACAGTGGTAGTGAACGGGTTAACCTTCTGTAGTGTGGTAGTGAAAGGGTTAACCTTCTGTAGTGTGGTAGTGAAAGGGTTAACCTTCTGTAGTGTGGTAGTGAAAGGGTTAACCTTCTGTAGTGTGGTAGTGAAAGGGTTAACCCTTTGGTAGTGTGGTAGTGAAAGGGTTAACCCCTTGGTAGTGCGGTAGTGAAAAGGTTAACATGTGTTTCTCTGTCCCCCCCCCCCCCCCCACACACACACAGTCCTCTCTAAGAACAGCAAGCCCATCCACACCACCATCCTGAACCCCCACGTGCACCTGATCGGGGAGGACGCCGCTTGCATCGCCTACATCCGCCTCACCCAGTTCGTGGACCACCAGGGCCGGCCGCGCTCCAGCCAGTCGGAGGAGACCCGCGTCTGGCACCGCAGGGACGGCAAGTGGCAGAACGTCCACTTCCACTGCTCAGGAGCCCCGGCCGCGCCGCTCCAGTGAGGTACGCCAGTATATAGTGAAGTATTCCACGTTATATTAAGCCTTTCACTGCCACACGACAGAAGGTTAACCCTTTACTAGCACACAACCCACGTCGTATTGTCGCAGTGAAAGGGTTAACCGTTTGGGTAGTGCAGGCAGTGAAAGGGTTAACATATAGAATGGGTATTTGTGGCTTATGAACAGTAAGTCACTATGTGTCAGGAATACAAATGGGTAACAGGGGGCTTGTTTTCCTGTTTGGTCCAACATGACAAGAACACCTAGTGTTGAACTTTATATCATATAATATATATAATACAGCTGCGAGTGCCGTCCTTGGGATGAGACGCTAAACCGAGGGCCCTGACTGAATCTCAGTCGTTAAGGAACCCAGGACGCCTATCGCAAAGAGTAGGGGGATCCCCGATGTTCCTGGCCAAATTCCCAATCAGGTCTCTGACATCAAGGCCACCTAATCATCCCTTCCCCTTAATTGGCTGATATCAATCCCTGTCTCCTGAGCCGTTCAGCCATTGTGTAGTGTGATGTGTGCCGGGTGCCAGTTGTATGGTAGTCATTGAGCCTGCGTAGCCCAAGGTTGGCTGCTACCAGTGGTGGTGAAGGAGGCAATGTCCACCCTACATTGTGGGGAGCACTCTAGAAAAAGTGTCTAGAGTGTCTAGAAAAGCGCTATATAAATGTAATGAATTATTAGTATTATTATAATTTTACCTATGGCTCATTGCCAGCATCAATAGTCACAACTGTTGTGGTGACTTTTACCTACATACCTGATACCTCTTTTTATCTATTTCTTGTTCGCTGCATTTCCAGACGTCCATTTCTCTGTGATATTCTCCATATCCATATTCCAACAACTCTGTCAAAACAATGTGAACAGACATACAGGATGTCGTGCTTCAGTGGCGTCATCCATCAAAACAAGCACTATCACCAACCCACCTGTAGTAGTGATGTTTGTCTTTTAACCCTTTCACTAGCACACTACAGACGGTTAACCCTTTCACTGCCGCACTACAGACGGTTAACCTTTCACTACCACACTACAGACGGTTAACCTTTCACTACCACACTACAGACGGTTAACCTTTCACTACCACGCTACAGAAGGTTAACCCTTTCACTACCACACTATAGAAGGTTAACCTTTCACTACCACACTACAGAAGGTTAACCTTTCACTACCACACTACAGACGGTTAACCTTTCACTAACACACTACAGACGGTTAACCTTTCACTACCACACTACCAGTGATGCCACAGATTACTTGTAAAAGTAATCCGATTACTGATTATTGATTACTCCTTTAAAAAGTAATCCAAGTTACTTTACTGATTACTTGATTATCAGAGTAACTTAGTTACTTTGAAAGTAACTAGGTTACGAAGTCGTCGTCGTTCCCCCAACCGTTTTTTTAAACGCTTTATTGAAAGTGCATAAATTGTTTTTAACTTGTTTCTCTGCACATAACGTAAATTGTTAAACTAGTGCTTCAGCTTCTGTACCATCAAGTATGGTAAAGCAACAGTCTATGATGCTCACAGCATTAGAGCAGCCAGCCAGTGGTTTTACAAAACCAGTGTATCCATTCACATCTAACAAATGCAGGCTGAACTATTCAATTATATCAACTGTAACTATTAAATTGTTTTTATAAATGTCTCTCTATAAACATACAATCAGTCTCTCTTTAACATGTAAATTAACTGTAAATCTGGCAAATAAGAGCTTTTGCTCTGCCACCATCAAATATACATTAATCAAAAGGGAAAGAAACAATCTCTCTCTTTTGCTGTTTGGCTGGCCTCCGAGTCCTCCTGTACCTACTAGTCGAAGCGTCGGCTAGTGTTGTGATTCCAGATGCTTTCAATGCAATTGGATGTGCTGTTTTTAGCGGTAGACAGTATTTTGTTTCCTCCGCATATGAACGTGAAGTAGTGACTGACGAGCGTTTTGGGATGGAAGTCTGAACAGAAACTCACTTTTAATTTTGCCAAGCGTTTTGGGGTGGAATTCTCCGACGACGGAGCCCTGCTGTCACACGATTGGCGCATATGTCACATGACGTGCTGTGAAGACCCGCCCTACTCTGCCTCTGATTCGCAGACTGTGGATGGGGAATGTGATTGTACCAAAGCAGAGTCACTCACAGACAGAGTGTCCAGTCACGCCGCGGCCCGCGGGACACATTCTTGTGTAACCCTTTCACTGCCACACTACGTCACTCCCAAAAGAAAAACAGCTCAAAATGTATTTTTGACTGTCGAAAACGAAATAAAATACTGCATTCCGCCTGCATTATGAATTTATGATGAGATAGTAACGAAATAGTAATGCACAGCCACTTGGACAAGTAACTGCAATCAGATTACTGGCTTTTAAAGATTAACGCGTTAGATTACTATTTTCGGGGGAAAGTAATCAGATTACAATAACGCGTTACTTAGTAACGCGTTACCGGCATCACTGCACACTACAGACTGTTAACCTTTCACTACCACACTACAGAAGGTTAACCTTTCACTACCACACTACAGAAGGTTAACCTTTCACTACCACACTACAGATGGTTAACCGTCTGTAGTGTGGTAGTGAAAGGGTTAACCTTCTGTATTGTCGCAGTGAAAGGGTTAACCCTTTGGTAGTGGTAGTGAAAGGGTTAACCCTTTGGTAGTGGTAGTGAAAGGTTAACCTTCTGTAGTGTGGTAGTGAAAGGTTAACCTTCTGTAGTGTGGTAGTGCAAGGTTAACCTTCTGTAGTGTGGTAGTGAAAGGGTTAACGATAGGTTATGACTATAACCAAGTTCTGTTAGTAATGGTGACGCTCGGCATCACTACTGCACTGTACCTCGCTCGTGCACGCGCACTGAATAAAAATTCCACAAATGTACCTTTACATCCCAGCATTCGTCTGGCCACACCCCTATCAGCTTACCTACATAAGCAGGGGTGTGGCCACATACTCGCCTCCTTCCCAAGCTTTCACCACAAGGTGAGATCAAGGGCAGCAGCGGCGTCTGATGCCGAGCGTCACCATTACTAACAGAACTTGGTTATAGTCATAACCTATCGTTCTGTATCGTAATGGGCTCCGCTCGGCATCACTACTGCACAAGGGAGGCCGAGCGAGAGCCCTCGGCCGACAAATACACCCCGCTGAGGCCCCCCACAACCATCAGATCAGGGAGGACCGAGCCCCCCCGACCCCCCCTAATGGAGGGCACCCCCCCTATTGGAGGTTCCCGGGAGGGCGACGGACCCGACCGTGCGAAGAGGCACTCAAGCAACTCAACGCACAGGGTGAGCAGACCGTGGCCTGACCCCACGACTACACACACGCACAACCCGCATGCCACCCGGGAACGAACGGAGGGAACAACCTTGTTACTGCCCCCAGAAATCACGGGGTCAGGAGCAAACCCAACCCCGTGGCAAGGCCGTAGCAGCGGAGCGCGAAGGAAGACCCAGACCCACTAAAGGGACTGGATCCCCTGGAAAACGGGGGCCCGGAGAGGTCAATGACGCCAGGCATCAAGACCCCACCAGGCGGTCACTTAGTGACACCGCCCCCCACATCGCCAGCGTATTCGGATAAGGCCCCTCCAAGAGCGGGCCCTTTCCCCCCAATAGCACACCGCCTGGCACACTGACCCTGCAGAACAGGCAGTCAGCATGGCCGTAAGCACACAAAAAAGGTTAACCAACGGAAGCAGGCAGCGCACCGGGGAAAACCAGGCAACAGGCTGTAACCTGAGCCTGGAGCACTGCGGACGAGACAGGCGCCAAAGGAGTTAGCTGAGAACAGCCCCCCCGGCGGAAGGGGCGTATGCTGGCGTTGTTGCATGACCAAGCCTCCATTTAAAAAAAACCCACCCAGAGGGGTTGAGGCAGAGAAGGCTGACATGATTGGCAGACGTCATGAACGTGCAGGGGCACCCTCAACCGGGTAACCCGGGAGTTGACACTGCTCCAACACACCAGGGAATCAACCACCTTGTCGTTACCCAATGCGGTGGTTGTTCCTATAACCCCTCAAGAAAAAACTCCAAAACACACCTGCGGGTACACACTGGCTATACCGCAGTACAAGTGTTTCAGCTTTCAAAAAAGGGTTATCCCAGGCCTACGGGTCGACGAAACATTACTTCGGACCGGGACCGGCGATACGGGAAGCACAGGGTCACCAGAGGAGGTCAAAGACCACCCCAACAGGCCCCTCTTCGCCATGCGTGAGAGAGGAGCGAAAAGAATGGAGAACCAGCCCCAAGCACACCGTACTTGGTATTCCCAGGCGGTCTCGCAACCAAGTACTAACCAGGACCAACCTGCGTAGCGGCCGAGATCTGACGAGATCGAGCGTGTACAGGTTGGCATGGCCGTAAGCAATTACGACAGTGCAGAGTACAAAATGTACCCAACCAGGGTCTCCATAGCGCTTAACCCTGTGACACCCGGACCCACACGGCATTTTTCCCCCTGAAAAAAGCCCAAGTCCCTCAGGGTACCAGAACAGCAGATCTGCATCCCCGGCGGACAACGGGTTTAACTGATCCGGACCAGCGTGACCAGAACCAGTCCCGTGCCCTAACCACGCCGACATGCCTACTCCAGGAGAAGGGGCAGATATGCATGTTGATCCTAAACATGAAAAGAAGGCGCCACCCAGACGTTCGGTGCGAACCGCGCCCGGTGGCCCACCCCCAGGGCGTGAGACCCCTCTACATATGTTCAGATCCATTCCGTCATCATCCCCCAGATATGAACGAGAATCCGTTGACAACCAACACAGGTCGTCGGAAGAGGAAAAACCTCCATCCCAGTTGCTTTATAAAAATGCTGTTTTAACCTCAAGCAACCAAGGCGTGCCAGTCATTCGCCTGATCTTCAACAGAACACCCCGAGCTAGCACTATGCGTGCGTCGGGACACAACCACATCAATGAACAGGCTATTTAGACCTGTCATTGAATCCCCAAGGCGCCCAGGGGAACGACAAGAGGGGTGTGATGCTTCCTAACTCCAACTATTTTTAATAGAAAAGAAGGAAGCACCAACAGCATGTATCCCAGTCTACACAGCCGGGGGTAATTTTTTTTTACATTTTTACATCCCACCACCCTCCCATAGGGAGGAGATAGAAATCCCCAGAGAGTCTTCCCACGTGAGCTGTACAGATTGAAAAGAATATATTGCAACCTTGAGCCATGTAAAATTTTGGTTTTAGGGCCCTCCGGGGAGGAGGCACTGAACCCATACACACTCAATAATCGAATTGAATCGAATACACACACAATAGAGCAGGACTCCTTTTTCAAGTTCTACTCACCTTGACAATCTGAGGAGGAGGCTCTGCACTCTGAGGAGGCTCCCTCACATGGAAGGAGAGTCCTAACTCACAGAAGGCCCGAATAGGAGCTTCGAGAGGAGGAGCCCTGACCACTCCCCGAAACAGATCCATCATATGGACCCGAACAGCTCACGGAAGTCCTACCAACAGAGACGCGCACAGTGACGTACTCTATGGCGGGGGAATTTCTGCGGTGCACACGCCCAATATTCCAGGGAGTGGGACCAGGAAACTCCCCCCCCCCCCCCCCTCTTACCCTGTAACGTGCCGAACAGCAACGTGACTGGAACCTTGAAGGACAGGATTTTTTTTTTTTTTTTTTTTTACTTTGACCAGTCAGCTGGTTCTTTTCGCGTTTATCGCTTTTTCTGGTCAAGTATGACCGACAGAAACAGGTTGAATGGGGTATAGATGGGGGGAAAGACACTCTGAGAAAATACGGCGAGTCCGGGAGTCGAACTCGTGTACCCCAGATCCGTGACGCGCACGGTTGTCCCCGACGCCGAAATAGCGTTCGAGGTACGCGGTGAGCTACTGGAGCTCCCCAAGGACAGGAGGTTTTAACCCCTACCCATCAAAGAAGGGGAGAAAAGGATTACCAGTTCACCCCTTTACGACCCCACACCCATGATACGATGTAATGACAAAAGAAAGTATGACACAGTCATAGTCAGCTCCATGAAGCGTCTAACAGCTTCACACAGCGCATGTGCTAACCTGCTATCTGATTTTTACTAAGGAAAAAACACAGAATAGAGAGGGCCCCCTTAAGAGCCCCGGTACCAGACTCACACATGTGCTTCTGTGGCCAACCCAACCCAGTTGTAGGTCACACGACACACACAACCCATTATCACCTACAAAAAATGGCAAAAACACTCTACAGAGGAACGCCGTTTTTCATAATGAGAGAATACATAATTCTCGATTAGTATCGGCCACAGGCCTTGCTAAGCACACACGAAAAGTGACCAAACAATCTTTTCTTTTAGGAAAATACAGTTCCTCAAGCAGTTCTAGCACAACCCCAGCAATCAAGCTAAGGGTTACATCGTATCCCACCACACAGTGACACAATATATTGTAACAACATGTCTGAGAGGAGGGTGAAGAAGTCCCCAGGGAACCGGGGGGAAAACACCCCTCCTACTTTACCCTTAATACGGCCAGTTGAACAGGTAAACCTGTAAATATGTGAACACACTGTTCATTGTCATTACAGGCTGAGAAAAGAATTCATTCTTCACTCATATGTCACTAAGCATAGCTTTATAGGTTAGTTTAACCCCCTTAGTTGTGAGTACACGGTACATGAACACACAATGTTTCTCAACACAACAAACCAGATCATTTTCACATCTGTAACAAACAACCCGATTTGCATGGAGAAGCTAAATACCAGTGACAAGACAATTCACACATAACTCGCATCGTATCCTAAATGTAGTGCAGCAACACTCGTTTTGGAAAACATCGTTATTTATAAAACATTTAGAAGGGAAAGAAAGAAGAAGTGTTCAAGGTCTGGTCAAGGCACTTCCTACCATGAGCGCAGATCAAGCGAAACTGCA
This sequence comes from Notolepis coatsorum, assembly GCF_963971535.1. NCBI lineage: Eukaryota > Metazoa > Chordata > Actinopteri > Aulopiformes > Paralepididae > Notolepis > Notolepis coatsorum. The sequence continues at coordinate 51,319,211 of NC_140166.1, read as the reverse complement.
GTCTCTAACAAGGCACCGATAGTAAACACAGCATTCCTGTGTTGTCGACATGGGCAGCGTCACGCTCCATCCCGCCGCTACGGTTCCCCTTGTTGACGCAGTCCTCGCCGGCCGGCCTCAGGGTAGGTTCGACTAACATCCTCTGTCAAAGATGACGTCGTAGTCAGAGTGTTTAAAGCATGTTATAGTCTCAGAACGTTCAACAGTGTAGCATTAAGCTAACGGCCGCTCTCGGCCGATAGCAGCAAGCTAACGTTACCTAGCCTAGTGACACAACAGGCTAGCGCCTGCAGCTAACAGCTGACTGGCTAACAGGTAGGCCACAACTAGCACGCAAGCTAAGCAGCTATCACCTGAACTTGTACACAACGATATAACAAGCCACACTCAGACAGGCCGCCGTTCTGAAACCCTCCTCACCTTTTAAGAGAGAAGAGAAACGAGATGTTAACACAGTTTTACAACGGTGATTTTACCATACATCCGGCGGAGCCAGCACAAGTCCCATCTGGGCTGTAGCCGACTTGAACATGGATTTTCCGATAACGAACATCCATGCCCACATTTCCTCGTTTAGGGTAAACTCTCATTTGCATATGAGAGACGGGGCCTATACGGTGACAGAGAAGTACCCACGCGTCCAGAGATCCTGGGATCACCAGTTCTACTGGTCGTGGCCCACTAGTTGCTATAATGGGCTTCAAACCAAGATCCTCCGCCGTCGCCTAAAAAGGCTGAACAAAGGACCCTAATCTGGGGCCGGTTTTCGTAAACATTGTCAGCTAGCTCCCATAGCACTAACAGACAAGTGGTGCTCGCAAGCAAACATTACTCACCAAACCTGGAACCCACCGCTTCTCACAACAGTCGGTGCGTCCTACAGTCCAGCTGTGTCGCTGGACGGTTTTACCCCATCCAGCCGCAGCAAGGAGGACTGCAGTTGGGAGGCATGTAGCGGCGTGAACTGCCAATACGAAAAAACCGGTGGAGGTGTAGAATGATCATCATCTTCCAGACACTCCAGTACGAAGACAATATCGCCGTATTTTCTCGAAAATAGTGAGAGAGAAAATAAAGATATGATGTCAACGTATCCTTTGTTTTCCAACTTTCTCCTACTAACAGCCTCGTCAAGTGGGGATCTACCGAAGGCACTTCCTTGTGGTGAAAGCGAAGAAGGAGGCGAGTATGTGGCCCCACCCCTGCTTATGTAGGTAAGCTGATAGGGGTGTGGCCAGACGAATGCTGGGATGTAAAGGTACATTTGTGGAATTTTTATTCAGTGCGCGTGCACAAGCGAGGTACAGTGCAGTAGTGATGCCGAGCGGAGCCCATTACAATACAGAACCTTCTGTAGTGTGGTAGGGTTAACCTTCTGTAGTGTGGTAGTGAAAGGGTTAACCTTCTGTAGTGTGGCAGTGAAAGGTTAACCTTCTGTAGTGTGGTAGTGAAAGGGTTAACCGTCTAGTGTGGTAGTGAAAGGGTTAACCCTTTGGTAGTGTGGTAGTGAAAGGGTTAAGGTGACTATAGTACTATGATCATGAGTTCTCTAGCTTCACTTTATTGGCTTCCTGAAAAAGCATATCACATATTCGGGAGAGAGAACTCGACATGTCCAACAGGTAGAAACAGATAAGAGATATTCTTTTATTGATCCCCTTGGGGAAATTCAGGCATCATAGCAGCATGTGGGAGGGGGGAGGGGAGGTACAGGTAGTAATAAAAAGGCAGTGTAAACAATATACAATATAATTAACTTTGGACATGCGCATATGGACAACAAGGTGCGAGATGAGGGTATTATGCCCTCTGTTATATTTGCCCTACAATAAATATAGTTACAATATATAATCTAATGATCTAAATCGAATCTAATATATAATCTAAAAAAACCGAAATGCTAAATATATGCAATATATAATCTAATAATCCAATAATCTAAATCTAATCTAATATATAATCAAAAAATGCTAAATATATGCTCTGATTGGCGGCTGGGTGGCGCAGCGGACATTGCACTCGTCACCAATGCAAGAGACACCAGTCTCGAATCCGGCTGTCAGCGTTGCCTCCGGCTTGGGCCGGCCGTCATACTGACTCAATTGGCAGAGTTAGCGGGTGGAAGTCGATGGGTGGTAATCTGGACGTTGTGGACAGCGACTCCAACAGGTCGGTTGGGGACCATATTGTGAAGGAGAAGTTAGAAGCCTAGAGGCTTTATCAAGAACTTCCCCTGTTTTATAAAATCAAACATACAAAAATACAAAAATATGCATATTATAAAATACCAGAATACATTCAAAAGATACGTGTTAATACAAACATACATACACACAGTACATACATGCATATATACTGCATACATAATAATACATAACCACCCACCCACCTGCCTACAAACCTACCCACCCACATAACCAAATGCATACCTACATGTATGACCTATTTACTACTTTTGGGTATGAGCATTTCTTTTGTAGTTTGCTTTAAAAATAAGCAGAGATGGAGATTTCCTCAGTATAGGATCAGCTGCATTCCAAAGATTGGACCCTCTAGTACCTCACTGAGAACTGCCTAAGTGAAGTACCACAATAAGTTATAGGTGGGAGTCAGCTACTAGGTATCGGACATGGAGAAGACCACGATGCTGCAGATCACATATCGTTAGCCTCATACTGTTAAGTTCCTAAGAAAAAACATTTTCCAGCAAATGTGTGGGAGTTTTAAATTTATATTTTGAAAAGAAGTTCCACAAGGTGTATCAACAAGTTTGCAAAAATACAAACAACACACAACAACCATTGCGTAACAAAATAAGTTGACTTTTAAGATAAATATGTTGTCACTTAGGCATTTTTTCCTCGTACATACATACGACACTAAGGCAGTTGTTTTACTTGCCTAAGTCATCCGATCGGCGTCTGTGTATGTAACGTTAAAATGCACAAGTTAGGCAGAATGTGATTTTTTTAACGTAACAAGCGTTCTGATTGGCTGAGGACATAGGCACTAAGCCAGGGCGATGCAGCAGTGTGAGCAGAGTACAGTTAGGCAGAATTCTCAATTTGGCTGGGGGAGGGGCTTGGGAAATGCCCTTACAAAGCCAGTGGGAACAAGTGGTGTTTGGAAAGTGACTGTCTGTTATGTCGAGGCCTCCATTGAACAAACAGCTGCCGCCACCCGTAACGTAACGTGCAAGACCACGGACAGCACATGAGTCATGCTCTTTTCCTTATCACACATGTACGGGTCTGTGTGTCTGTCTGGACGTGACAGCAACAGTGTCGTGGCATGTAATTGGTCCCTTCCCTCTCGTCCCTTCGGAGAGTTTCGGCAGAGTTTAACCCTTTCACTACCACACTACCAAAGGGTTAACCCTTTCACTGCAACAATACAGAAGGTTAACCCTTTCACTGCCACACAACAAAGGGTTAACCCTTTCACAACCACACTACAGAAGGTTAACCCTTTCAATACCACACTACTGATTCGCAGATCCCCATGCGGGGTATCATTGGAAAGCCACACTCATTGGCTATAACCCTGTCAAATTTTTGAGATCGCCAAATGATTGACGGAGCTAGAGCCCCGGGAGTCAGGGGTGGTAATAAAAAGAAAAAAGAAAACTCTGCCGTGTACTTTGGCACACGCCTCACATATCGGCATGTAACTCGAGAACCGCTGAACGATTTTGTCGCCTGAAACGGCAATCGACAGGCAACAAATAGGGCTTTAAAAAAATGCACACCCGAGCTGCTAGAGGTCGGCAAAGTGGCGCGTCGCGCCGGTGGACAAATCGTCCTCAAGAGGGCCCGGTTGCACGTTAACACTTTGAGTGCCAACGACGAGATAACTCGTTTGTTCATGCCGACCGCTCAGTGCCAACGTCGAGAGATCTATTTTTATTTTTTTTATTAGCGATTTGAATTCGTATTTCATCAATCTAGCCTCACGTTACCACTGCAAACTCTCTCTGAGCTCCATTTGGAAAATACCGCCCCCCTATCGTCTCTCCCTGTGGTACTGCACCCCTTTGGAATGGATTGAATGAAAGGCATGGGGGGGAAAAAATCCTGCTTCCTCATTTTACTTCTCAGGCAAGTCACCCGAGACGATCGGATTCATTCTGGAGCCTCAGAACAGCGTGGAATCGGTGTTTCGACCACCCAGCGTTGGATCAATAAACGCGATTGCTATTTGGAATGGCGATCAGGAATTGAAATAATCTTTTTGGAGAACATCTGATCTGAGGTAAGGAATCTATTTTACCAGTCTTAGGATAATCAGAGCTTTTTTCACAGAGATATCAACATGTGCCCTATGTGTGTGTGTGTGTGTGTGCTGATCAGGAAATGAGATAATCGATTTTTCAGCCCGCTTCTATAGCGTGCATAAGTACACATATACTATTGATAATCTAGCGTTTATTTGAAAACGATTCATAAATAGGCCGAAAAATGACAACATTTTTGTGTATTCCAGAATATTCCAGTAACGGGCGTTTATCACAGAATCTTTATATTTTCCTGAAACTTTCAAAAAACGAGAGTTTTTCTAAATGGTATAAAACGGAAATGAACCCATTAAAAAAACAATCCGTTTCGACAATGTTGACTGCAAACAAGTCATTGATAAGCGACGGCCAGATTAGACACATAATTTAAGATGTAGTTTATGCGTTCGCAAATATGAGAGCTCTATCATTGAAGTGGACGCTGGCACGCAACAGGGTTCTGAGGCACCCAACCTCCGGCACGGAAAGTGTTAAGAGGTTAAAAACCCAGAACTTTTCAATAATAATAATAATTATTATTATAACTTATAATTGATTATATATATAGAGCAGGGGTCTCAAACTCAATTTACCTGGGGGCCGCTGGAGGTAGAGTCTGGGTGAGGCTGGGCCGCATCAAATATTCCACAAAAAAAGGGTTTCAAGTATTCCAAAAATGTATTAAAGGGGAACTATTTTACTATTTCTTTCACTATTTGGGCACTTTTACACAATTCCTGTGAGTCTATGGAACACCTCTGTAATATATATATTTTTTTTATTCATTGTTTTGTATTTCTAATCAAGTCCTCAAAAACAGCATTTTTCTACCTCAAGATCTCGAGCCGTTTTGAGCTGATGTGGACTGGGGTGCAGGTGCTGGTGCCTGAGGAGCCACATTAACATGCAGCAGTGACTATATGACATCACATATAGGCACATTTTCAAACGACTCAGTTCAGTGAGGGTGAATATTGTGAGAGGAGAATTGGAAGAATGCACCAATATGAGAATTAGAGACATAGATCATATTAATATAAGTTCACATAGCTAGGAAACAATGCTAAACACTCAAAAAGGCCATTTATAAGATAGTTCCCCTTTAATACATCAACAAACTACCCCTTTGCCTCATCATAAAACCTCAAAAACACCAGCAACAGAGCATTCTCAGTGGTGTCAGTGGACTCATCCACAGCTATGGAAATGCACTGTGCATTTTTTTTATTCTATCACAGCCAGTATTTCAGTTATTCTGATTGCTGTGCTATCTGAGGAGGATTTGCTTTTGTTTGCCTTCAAACATGGTCTCCATCACTTCAGTCATACATTATTTTATTATTTATGCATCAGAGAATGGCTTCTTGTGTTTAGCCAACACCCATGCCACTGAGTGAGCAGTGACACTTGGTTGCTTTTTATTGTTGTGACATAACTTTAACAATAATTCTGCTTGCAGCTTGATATGATGATTTCATTCCATTTATTTTTGTGGTTCTTAGTGCTGAAAGGTTGCATCAAAATAACTATGTTTTGTTTCGTATTGGCGTTTCAAATTGCGTTTCAATTGCCACTCTTCACAAGAGCTACCGTTTCTTGGCACATTGTGCTGGTTGGAGGGGGATGAACGCATATTTTTCAGTCCATTCACCTTTGAATTGCAGCGATTTCACAGTTGACTTTTATTTTACTGGCCATCTTTGAACATGCCATATTTTCTACTAGCTGCCTGCTGGTAAAATTATGCTACTCGCTACAGTACCTGCAGATTAGACTACCTGTAAATGCGCTGTCAACTCTCGCTCTGACTCCGACCCGTTGAAAGACAACACGCATTCCGTGAAGACCCGCCCTACTCTGCTCTGATTCGCAGATGTGGGTGGGGGGGGGGGGGGGGATGCTGACGGACGCTGAATAATTGGACCAAAGCAGTAGACAGACACAGACAGTTGGAGCAGTGCAGAGGAGATAGCAGAGAATTTCGAGGATGCTGCCATACGCACTGATGACAGGATATATTTCCTTCTACTTGGTATCACTCCGGAATCACGTTTCAACCACTAACGTTGCTGCCATGAGCCTGCGCTATGGTAGCCTACAAGTGATAAAATAAATAAAACGCCCAACTCGCGCAACGACTCGGCAACAAGTGCGCGGGGCGGCGTGGGCCGCATTAACACTACACTTTGATGTCAAGTAGGGGC
>NC_140166.1:50960893-51312534 GCF_963971535.1 Notolepis coatsorum | reverse complement strand
AAATTGTTTTTAACTTGTTTCTCTGCACATAACGTAAATTGTTAAACTAGTGCTTCAGCTTCTGTACCATCAAGTATGGTAAAGCAACAGTCTATGATGCTCACAGCATTAGAGCAGCCAGCCAGTGGTTTTACAAAACCAGTGTATCCATTCACATCTAACAAATGCAGGCTGAACTATTCAATTATATCAACTGTAACTATTAAATTGTTTTTATAAATGTCTCTCTATAAACATACAATCAGTCTCTCTTTAACATGTAAATTAACTGTAAATCTGGCAAATAAGAGCTTTTGCTCTGCCACCATCAAATATACATTAATCAAAAGGGAAAGAAACAATCTCTCTCTTTTGCTGTTTGGCTGGCCTCCGAGTCCTCCTGTACCTACTAGTCGAAGCGTCGGCTAGTGTTGTGATTCCAGATGCTTTCAATGCAATTGGATGTGCTGTTTTTAGCGGTAGACAGTATTTTGTTTCCTCCGCATATGAACGTGAAGTAGTGACTGACGAGCGTTTTGGGATGGAAGTCTGAACAGAAACTCACTTTTAATTTTGCCAAGCGTTTTGGGGTGGAATTCTCCGACGACGGAGCCCTGCTGTCACACGATTGGCGCATATGTCACATGACGTGCTGTGAAGACCCGCCCTACTCTGCCTCTGATTCGCAGACTGTGGATGGGGAATGTGATTGTACCAAAGCAGAGTCACTCACAGACAGAGTGTCCAGTCACGCCGCGGCCCGCGGGACACATTCTTGTGTAACCCTTTCACTGCCACACTACGTCACTCCCAAAAGAAAAACAGCTCAAAATGTATTTTTGACTGTCGAAAACGAAATAAAATACTGCATTCCGCCTGCATTATGAATTTATGATGAGATAGTAACGAAATAGTAATGCACAGCCACTTGGACAAGTAACTGCAATCAGATTACTGGCTTTTAAAGATTAACGCGTTAGATTACTATTTTCGGGGGAAAGTAATCAGATTACAATAACGCGTTACTTAGTAACGCGTTACCGGCATCACTGCACACTACAGACTGTTAACCTTTCACTACCACACTACAGAAGGTTAACCTTCTGTAGTGTGGTAGTGAAAGGGTTAACGATAGGTTATGACTATAACCAAGTTCTGTTAGTAATGGTGACGCTCGGCATCACTACTGCACTGTACCTCGCTCGTGCACGCGCACTGAATAAAAATTCCACAAATGTACCTTTACATCCCAGCATTCGTCTGGCCACACCCCTATCAGCTTACCTACATAAGCAGGGGTGTGGCCACATACTCGCCTCCTTCCCAAGCTTTCACCACAAGGTGAGATCAAGGGCAGCAGCGGCGTCTGATGCCGAGCGTCACCATTACTAACAGAACTTGGTTATAGTCATAACCTATCGTTCTGTATCGTAATGGGCTCCGCTCGGCATCACTACTGCACAAGGGAGGCCGAGCGAGAGCCCTCGGCCGACAAATACACCCCGCTGAGGCCCCCCACAACCATCAGATCAGGGAGGACCGAGCCCCCCCGACCCCCCCTAATGGAGGGGCAACCCCCCCTATTGGAGGTTCCCGGGAGGGCGACGGACCCGACCGTGCGAAGAGGCACTCAAGCAACTCAACGCACAGGGTGAGCAGACCGTGGCCTGACCCCACGACTACACACACGCACAACCCGCATGCCACCCGGGAACGAACGGAGGGAACAACCTTGTTACTGCCCCCAGAAATCACGGGGTCAGGAGCAAACCCAACCCCGTGGCAAGGCCGTAGCAGCGGAGCGCGAAGGAAGACCCAGACCCACTAAAGGGACTGGATCCCCTGGAAAACGGGGGCCCGGAGAGGTCAATGACGCCAGGCATCAAGACCCCACCAGGCGGTCACTTAGTGACACCGCCCCCCACATCGCCAGCGTATTCGGATAAGGCCCCTCCAAGAGCGGGCCCTTTCCCCCCAATAGCACACCGCCTGGCACACTGACCCTGCAGAACAGGCAGTCAGCATGGCCGTAAGCACACAAAAAAGGTTAACCAACGGAAGCAGGCAGCGCACCGGGGAAAACCAGGCAACAGGCTGTAACCTGAGCCTGGAGCACTGCGGACGAGACAGGCGCCAAAGGAGTTAGCTGAGAACAGCCCCCCGGCGGAAGGGGCGTATGCTGGCGTTGTTGCATGACCAAGCCTCCATTTAAAAAAAACCCACCCAGAGGGGTTGAGGCAGAGAAGGCTGACATGATTGGCAGACGTCATGAACGTGCAGGGGCACCCTCAACCGGGTAACCCGGGAGTTGACACTGCTCCAACACACCAGGGAATCAACCACCTTGTCGTTACCCAATGCGGTGGTTGTTCCTATAACCCCTCAAGAAAAAACTCCAAAACACACCTGCGGGTACACACTGGCTATACCGCAGTACAAGTGTTTCAGCTTTCAAAAAAGGGTTATCCCAGGCCTACGGGTCGACGAAACATTACTTCGGACCGGGACCGGCGATACGGGAAGCACAGGGTCACCAGAGGAGGTCAAAGACCACCCCAACAGGCCCCTCTTCGCCATGCGTGAGAGAGGAGCGAAAAGAATGGAGAACCAGCCCCAAGCACACCGTACTTGGTATTCCCAGGCGGTCTCGCAACCAAGTACTAACCAGGACCAACCTGCGTAGCGGCCGAGATCTGACGAGATCGAGCGTGTACAGGTTGGCATGGCCGTAAGCAATTACGACAGTGCAGAGTACAAAATGTACCCAACCAGGGTCTCCATAGCGCTTAACCCTGTGACACCCGGACCCACACGGCATTTTTCCCCCTGAAAAAAGCCCAAGTCCCTCAGGGTACCAGAACAGCAGATCTGCATCCCCGGCGGACAACGGGTTTAACTGATCCGGACCAGCGTGACCAGAACCAGTCCCGTGCCCTAACCACGCCGACATGCCTACTCCAGGAGAAGGGGCAGATATGCATGTTGATCCTAAACATGAAAAGAAGGCGCCACCCAGACGTTCGGTGCGAACCGCGCCCGGTGGCCCACCCCCAGGGCGTGAGACCCCTCTACATATGTTCAGATCCATTCCGTCATCATCCCCCAGATATGAACGAGAATCCGTTGACAACCAACACAGGTCGTCGGAAGAGGAAAAACCTCCATCCCAGTTGCTTTATAAAAATGCTGTTTTAACCTCAAGCAACCAAGGCGTGCCAGTCATTCGCCTGATCTTCAACAGAACACCCCGAGCTAGCACTATGCGTGCGTCGGGACACAACCACATCAATGAACAGGCTATTTAGACCTGTCATTGAATCCCCAAGGCGCCCAGGGGAACGACAAGAGGGGTGTGATGCTTCCTAACTCCAACTATTTTTAATAGAAAAGAAGGAAGCACCAACAGCATGTATCCCAGTCTACACAGCCGGGGGTAAATTTTTTTTACATTTTTACATCCCACCACCCTCCCATAGGGAGGAGATAGAAATCCCCAGAGAGTCTTCCCACGTGAGCTGTACAGATTGAAAAGAATATATTGCAACCTTGAGCCATGTAAAATTTTGGTTTTAGGGCCCTCCGGGGAGGAGGCACTGAACCCATACACACTCAATAATCGAATTGAATCGAATACACACACAATAGAGCAGGACTCCTTTTTCAAGTTCTACTCACCTTGACAATCTGAGGAGGAGGCTCTGCACTCTGAGGAGGCTCCCTCACATGGAAGGAGAGTCCTAACTCACAGAAGGCCCGAATAGGAGCTTCGAGAGGAGGAGCCCTGACCACTCCCCGAAACAGATCCATCATATGGACCCGAACAGCTCACGGAAGTCCTACCAACAGAGACGCGCACAGTGACGTACTCTATGGCGGGGGAATTTCTGCGGTGCACACGCCCAATATTCCAGGGAGTGGGACCAGGAAACTCCCCCCACCCCCCCCCCTCTTACCCTGTAACGTGCCGAACAGCAACGTGACTGGAACCTTGAAGGACAGGATTTTTTATTTTTTTTTACTTTGACCAGTCAGCTGGTTCTTTTCGCGTTTATCGCTTTTTCTGGTCAAGTATGACCGACAGAAACAGGTTGAATGGGGTATAGATGGGGGGAAAGACACTCTGAGAAAATACGGCGAGTCCGGGAGTCGAACTCGTGTACCCCAGATCCGTGACGCGCACGGTTGTCCCCGACGCCGAAATAGCGTTCGAGGTACGCGGTGAGCTACTGGAGCTCCCCAAGGACAGGAGGTTTTAACCCCTACCCATCAAAGAAGGGGAGAAAAGGATTACCAGTTCACCCCTTTACGACCCCACACCCATGATACGATGTAATGACAAAAGAAAGTATGACACAGTCATAGTCAGCTCCATGAAGCGTCTAACAGCTTCACACAGCGCATGTGCTAACCTGCTATCTGATTTTTACTAAGGAAAAAACACAGAATAGAGAGGGCCCCCTTAAGAGCCCCGGTACCAGACTCACACATGTGCTTCTGTGGCCAACCCAACCCAGTTGTAGGTCACACGACACACACAACCCATTATCACCTACAAAAAATGGCAAAAACACTCTACAGAGGAACGCCGTTTTTCATAATGAGAGAATACATAATTCTCGATTAGTATCGGCCACAGGCCTTGCTAAGCACACACGAAAAGTGACCAAACAATCTTTTCTTTTAGGAAAATACAGTTCCTCAAGCAGTTCTAGCACAACCCCAGCAATCAAGCTAAGGGTTACATCGTATCCCACCACACAGTGACACAATATATTGTAACAACATGTCTGAGAGGAGGGTGAAGAAGTCCCCAGGGAACCGGGGGGAAAACACCCCTCCTACTTTACCCTTAATACGGCCAGTTGAACAGGTAAACCTGTAAATATGTGAACACACTGTTCATTGTCATTACAGGCTGAGAAAAGAATTCATTCTTCACGCATATGTCACTAAGCATAGCTTTATAGGTTAGTTTAACCCCCTTAGTTGTGAGTACACGGTACATGAACACACAATGTTTCTCAACACAACAAACCAGATCATTTTCACATCTGTAACAAACAACCCGATTTGCATGGAGAAGCTAAATACCAGTGACAAGACAATTCACACATAACTCGCATCGTATCCTAAATGTAGTGCAGCAACACTCGTTTTGGAAAACATCGTTATTTATAAAACATTTAGAAGGGAAAGAAAGAAGAAGTGTTCAAGGTCTGGTCAAGGCACTTCCTACCATGAGCGCAGATCAAGCGAAACTGCAGTCTCTAACAAGGCACCGATAGTAAACACAGCATTCCTGTATTGTCGACATGGGCAGCGTCACGCTCCATCCCGCCGCTACGGTTCCCCTTGTTGACGCAGTCCTCGCCGGCCGGCCTCAGGGTAGGTTCGACTAACATCCTCTGTCAAAGATGACGTCGTAGTCAGAGTGTTTAAAGCATGTTATAGTCTCAGAACGTTCAACAGTGTAGCATTAAGCTAACGGCCGCTCTCGGCCGATAGCAGCAAGCTAACGTTACCTAGCCTAGTGACACAACAGGCTAGCGCCTGCAGCTAACAGCTGACTGGCTAACAGGTAGGCCACAACTAGCACGCAAGCTAAGCAGCTATCACCTGAACTTGTACACAACGATATAACAAGCCACACTCAGACAGGCCGCCGTTCTGAAACCCTCCTCACCTTTTAAGAGAGAAGAGAAACGAGATGTTAACACAGTTTTACAACGGTGATTTTACCATACATCCGGCGGAGCCAGCACAAGTCCCATCTGGGCTGTAGCCGACTTGAACATGGATTTTCCGATAACGAACATCCATGCCCACATTTCCTCGTTTAGGGTAAACTCTCATTTGCATATGAGAGACGGGGCCTATACGGTGACAGAGAAGTACCCACGCGTCCAGAGATCCTGGGATCACCAGTTCTACTGGTCGTGGCCCACTAGTTGCTATAATGGGCTTCAAACCAAGATCCTCCGCCGTCGCCTAAAAAGGCTGAACAAAGGACCCTAATCTGGGGCCGGTTTTCGTAAACATTGTCAGCTAGCTCCCATAGCACTAACAGACAAGTGGTGCTCGCAAGCAAACATTACTCACCAAACCTGGAACCCACCGCTTCTCACAACAGTCGGTGCGTCCTACAGTCCAGCTGTGTCGCTGGACGGATTTACCCCATCCAGCCGCAGCAAGGAGGACTGCAGTTGGGAGGCATGTAGCGGCGTGAACTGCCAATACGAAAAAACCGGTGGAGGTGTAGAATGATCATCATCTTCCAGACACTCCAGTACGAAGACAATATCGCCGTATTTTCTCGAAAATAGTGAGAGAGAAAATAAAGATATGATGTCAACGTATCCTTTGTTTTCCAACTTTCTCCTACTAACAGCCTCGTCAAGTGGGGATCTACCGAAGGCACTTCCTTGTGGTGAAAGCGAAGAAGGAGGCGAGTATGTGGCCCCACCCCTGCTTATGTAGGTAAGCTGATAGGGGTGTGGCCAGACGAATGCTGGGATGTAAAGGTACATTTGTGGAATTTTTATTCAGTGCGCGTGCACAAGCGAGGTACAGTGCAGTAGTGATGCCGAGCGGAGCCCATTACAATACAGAACCTTCTGTAGTGTGGTAGGGTTAACCTTCTGTAGTGTGGTAGTGAAAGGGTTAACCTTCTGTAGTGTGGCAGTGAAAGGTTAACCTTCTGTAGTGTGGTAGTGAAAGGGTTAACCGTCTAGTGTGGTAGTGAAAGGGTTAACCCTTTGGTAGTGTGGTAGTGAAAGGGTTAAGGTGACTATAGTACTATGATCATGAGTTCTCTAGCTTCACTTTATTGGCTTCCTGAAAAAGCATATCACATATTCGGGAGAGAGAACTCGACATGTCCAACAGGTAGAAACAGATAAGAGATATTCTTTTATTGATCCCCTTGGGGAAATTCAGGCATCATAGCAGCATGTGGGAGGGGGGAGGGGAGGTACAGGTAGTAATAAAAAGGCAGTGTAAACAATATACAATATAATTAACTTTGGACATGCGCATATGGACAACAAGGTGCGAGATGAGGGTATTATGCCCTCTGTTATATTTGCCCTACAATAAATATAGTTACAATATATAATCTAATGATCTAAATCGAATCTAATATATAATCTAAAAAAACCGAAATGCTAAATATATGCAATATATAATCTAATAATCCAATAATCTAAATCTAATCTAATATATAATCAAAAAATGCTAAATATATGCTCTGATTGGCGGCTGGGTGGCGCAGCGGACATTGCACTCGTCACCAACGCAAGAGACACCAGTCTCGAATCCGGCTGTCAGCGTTGCCTCCGGCTTGGGCCGGCCGTCATACTGACTCAATTGGCAGAGTTAGCGGGTGGAAGTCGATGGGTGGTAATCTGGACGTTGTGGACAGCGACTCCAACAGGTCGGTTGGGGACCATATTGTGAAGGAGAAGTTAGAAGCCTAGAGGCTTTATCAAGAACTTCCCCTGTTTTATAAAATCAAACATACAAAAATACAAAAATATGCATATTATAAAATACCAGAATACATTCAAAAGATACGTGTTAATACAAACATACATACACACAGTACATACATGCATATATACTGCATACATAATAATACATAACCACCCACCCACCTGCCTACAAACCTACCCACCCACATAACCAAATGCATACCTACATGTGTGACCTATTTACTACTTTTGGGTATGAGCATTTCTTTTGTAGTTTGCTTTAAAAATAAGCAGAGATGGAGATTTCCTCAGTATAGGATCAGCTGCATTCCAAAGATTGGACCCTCTAGTACCTCACTGAGAACTGCCTAAGTGAAGTACCACAATAAGGTATAGGTGGGAGTCAGCTACTAGGTATCGGACATGGAGAAGACCACGATGCTGCAGATCACATATCGTTAGCCTCATACTGTTAAGTTCCTAAGAAAAAACATTTTCCAGCAAATGTGTGGGAGTTTTAAATTTATATTTTGAAAAGAAGTTCCACAAGGTGTATCAACAAGTTTGCAAAAATACAAACAACACACAACAACCATTGCGTAACAAAATAAGTTGCCCTTACAAAGCCAGTGGGAACAAGTGGTGTTTGGAAAGTGACTGTCTGTTATGTCGAGGCCTCCATTGAACAAACAGCTGCCGCCACCCGTAACGTAACGTGCAAGACCACGGACAGCACATGAGTCATGCTCTTTTCCTTATCACACATGTACGGGTCTGTGTGTCTGTCTGGACGTGACAGCAACAGTGTCGTGGCATGTAATTGGTCCCTTCCCTCTCGTCCCTTCGGAGAGTTTCGGCAGAGTTTAACCCTTTCACTACCACACTACCAAAGGGTTAACCCTTTCACTGCAACAATACAGAAGGTTAACCCTTTCACTGCCACACAACAAAGGGTTAACCCTTTCACAACCACACTACAGAAGGTTAACCCTTTCAATACCACACTACTGATTCGCAGATCCCCATGCGGGGTATCATTGGAAAGCCACACTCATTGGCTATAACCCTGTCAAATTTTTGAGATCGCCAAATGATTGACGGAGCTAGAGCCCCGGGAGTCAGGGGTGGTAATAAAAAGAAAAAAGAAAACTCTGCCGTGTACTTTGGCACACGCCTCACATATCGGCATGTAACTCGAGAACCGCTGAACGATTTTGTCGCCTGAAACGGCAATCGACAGGCAACAAATAGGGCTTTAAAAAAATGCACACCCGAGCTGCTAGAGGTCGGCAAAGTGGCGCGTCGCGCCGGTGGACAAATCGTCCTCAAGAGGGCCCGGTTGCACGTTAACACTTTGAGTGCCAACGACGAGATAACTCGTTTGTTCATGCCGACCGCTCAGTGCCAACGTCGAGAGATCTATTTTTATTTTTTTTATTAGCGATTTGAATTCGTATTTCATCAATCTAGCCTCACGTTACCACTGCAAACTCTCTCTGAGCTCCATTTGGAAAATACCGCCCCCCTATCGTCTCTCCCTGTGGTACTGCACCCCTTTGGAATGGATTGAAT
Source organism: Notolepis coatsorum (assembly GCF_963971535.1). Lineage (NCBI taxonomy): Eukaryota > Metazoa > Chordata > Actinopteri > Aulopiformes > Paralepididae > Notolepis > Notolepis coatsorum. The sequence continues at coordinate 51,303,514 of NC_140166.1, read as the reverse complement.
GAAAGGCATGGGGGGGAAAAAATCCTGCTTCCTCATTTTACTTCTCAGGCAAGTCACCCGAGACGATCGGATTCATTCTGGAGCCTCAGAACAGCGTGGAATCGGTGTTTCGACCACCCAGCGTTGGATCAATAAACGCGATTGCTATTTGGAATGGCGATCAGGAATTGGAATAATCTTTTTGGAGAACATCTGATCTGAGGTAAGGAATCTATTTTACCAGTCTTAGGATAATCAGAGCTTTTTTCACAGAGATATCAACATGTGCCCTATGTGTGTGTGTGTGTGCTGATCAGGAAATGAGATAATCGATTTTTCAGCCCGCTTCTATAGCGTGCATAAGTACACATATACTATCGATAATCTAGCGTTTATTTGAAAACGATTCATAAATAGGCCGAAAAATGACAACATTTTTGTGTATTCCAGAATATTCCAGTAACGGGCGTTTATCACAGAATCTTTATATTTTCCTGAAACTTTCAAAAAACGAGAGTTTTTCTAAATGGTATAAAACGGAAATGAACCCATTAAAAAAACAATCCGTTTCGACAATGTTGACTGCAAACAAGTCATTGATAAGCGACGGCCAGATTAGACACATAATTTAAGATGTAGTTTATGCGTTCGCAAATATGAGAGCTCTATCATTGAAGTGGACGCTGGCACGCAACAGGGTTCTGAGGCACCCAACCTCCGGCACGGAAAGTGTTAAGAGGTTAAAAACCCAGAACTTTTCAATAATAATAATAATTATTATTATAACTTATAATTGATTATATATATAGAGCAGGGGTCTCAAACTCAATTTACCTGGGGGCCGCTGGAGGTAGAGTCTGGGTGAGGCTGGGCCGCATCAAATATTCCACAAAAAAAGGGTTTCAAGTATTCCAAAAATGTATTAAAGGGGAACTATTTTACTATTTCTTTCACTATTTGGGCACTTTTACACAATTCCTGTGAGTCTATGGAACACCTCTGTAATATATATATTTTTTTTATTCATTGTTTTGTATTTCTAATCAAGTCCTCAAAAACAGCATTTTTCTACCTCAAGATCTCGAGCCGTTTTGAGCTGATGTGGACTGGGGTGCAGGTGCTGGGTGCCTGAGGAGCCACATTAACATGCAGCAGTGACTATATGACATCACATATAGGCACATTTTCAAACGACTCAGTTCAGTGAGGGTGAATATTGTGAGAGGAGAATTGGAAGAATGCACCAATATGAGAATTAGAGACATAGATCATATTAATATAAGTTCACATAGCTAGGAAACAATGCTAAACACTCAAAAAGGCCATTTATAAGATAGTTCCCCTTTAATACATCAACAAACTACCCCTTTGCCTCATCATAAAACCTCAAAAACACCAGCAACAGAGCATTCTCAGTGGTGTCAGTGGACTCATCCACAGCTATGGAAATGCACTGTGCATTTTTTTTATTCTATCACAGCCAGTATTTCAGTTATTCTGATTGCTGTGCTATCTGAGGAGGATTTGCTTTTGTTTGCCTTCAAACATGGTCTCCATCACTTCAGTCATACATTATTTTATTATTTATGCATCAGAGAATGGCTTCTTGTGTTTAGCCAACACCCATGCCACTGAGTGAGCAGTGACACTTGGTTGCTTTTTATTGTTGTGACATAACTTTAACAATAATTCTGCTTGCAGCTTGATATGATGATTTCATTCCATTTATTTTTGTGGTTCTTAGTGCTGAAAGGTTGCATCAAAATAACTATGTTTTGTTTCGTATTGGCGTTTCAAATTGCGTTTCAAATTGCCCACTCTTCACAAGAGCTACCGTTTCTTGGCACATTGTGCTGGTTGGAGGGAGGATGAACGCATATTTTTCAGTCCATTCACCTTTGAATTGCAGCGATTTTCACTGTTGACCTTTTATTTTACTGGCCATCTTTGAACATGCCATATTTTTCTACTAGCTGCCTGCTGGTAAAAATTATGCTACTCGCTACAGTACCTGCAGATTAGACTACCTGTAAATGCGCTGTCAACTCTCGCTCTGACTCCGACCCGTTGAAAGACAACACGCATTCCGTGAAGACCCGCCCTACTCTGCTCTGATTCGCAGACTGTGGGTGGGTGGGGGGGGGGGATGCTGACGGGACGCTGAATAATTGGACCAAAGCAGTAGACAGACACAGACAGTTGGAGCAGTGCAGAGGAGATAGCAGAGAATTTCGAGGATGCCTGCCATACGCACTGATGACAGGATATATTTCCTTCTACTTGGTATCACTCCGGAATCACGTTTCAACCACTAACGTTGCTGCCATGAGCCTGCGCTATGGTAGCCTACAAGTGATAAAGTTGCGCGTGGCGGCGTGGGCCGCATTAACACTACACTTTGATGTCAAGTAGGGGGCCGCAAAATATCATCCAGCGGGCCGCAATTGGCCCGCGAGTTTGAGACCCTGATATATATAGAGAGAGAGAGAGATGAGAGAGAGAGAGAGAGAGAGAGAGAGAGAGAGAGAGAGAGAGAGAGAGAGAGAGAGAGAGAGAGAGAGAGAGAGAGAGAGAGAGAGAGAGAGAGAGAGAGAGAGAGAGATGAGAGAGAGAGAGAGAGAGAAGAGAGAGAGAGAGAGGAGAGAGAGAGAGAGAGAGAGAGAGAGAGAGAGAGAGAGAGAGAGAGAGAGAGAGGAGAGAGAGAGAGAGAGAGAGAGAGAGAGAGAGAGAGAGAGAGAGAGAGAGAGAGAGAGAGAGAGAGAGTGAGAGAGGAGAGAGAGAGAGAGAGAGAGAGACTCCGTTTATGGCCTACTGCGCATTTGGCTCTTGACAAGCGTTGTTCAGTATTTTGATTTTGATTTGAAATCTTTATTTTGAACATGTAAATGAATACAAACTAAATAAATAACTAAACAAAATCAAAACATAACTCAAACAAAATAATAACTAAACAAAAGCAAAACATAACTAACTTTGTTGGAACGATTCATTTGGCACGTATACAGTAGTGTGTGTGTGTGCACATGCTGCGGCAGGTGGCCAGGAGGCGTGTATCGCTTTCCGCAAACGGAATTCGGTTTCCCGGGTTCCCTCTGATTGGCCGCGACCTCCCACGTGACCCGCCCCCCTATCCACCGCTCTGCCGCTGGCCGTGCCGTGCGCGGCAGGCGGACTTGCTCGCTTCTTCAATTTATACGCATGGAAGTATTGACTGAATGAATGAATGAATGAATGAATGAATGAATGAATGAATGAATGAAAACTTTATTTAACAGATTGCAGAATGGGTACAATACAGTACGGCTCAATACACACAATTGTTAAGGGATGCAGACCAGAGAAAGACGTTTGTCTTGTTTACATCAGGGTCCCCCATTTTCAATTCATATAGAACGACTACGCCGTAACAAATCATTAACAAAATATACCGTTGGGGGGGCAGGTGCCGTAGCGGAGATTACGTTCGTCACCAACACCGGGAGACACTGGATTCGCCTGTTCGAATCCAGCTCCCGGCGTTGCTATCAGCTTGGCTGGCCTCTCACACTGATACAATTGGCTGTATCAGAGGGTGGGAAAGCTGAAGGGTGGGTCCTGGGCGTTGTGGACAGCGACCCCTACAGTTCGGTCGGGGCGCCTGCACAGCGATGGTAGGAACTAAGGAGAGATAGTGTTGCCTCCCACACGCTACACTCTCCCCGGTGAGAACCTGCGCGGCTAGGTTGGCCTGCCGGCAGGTTGCACATGCGTCGGAGGAAAGCATGTGACAGTCTCCGGTCTCCCGGACCAACAGTAGGGGAAAGTACGCAACAACCAGGAAGGGAGAAAAATCGGGAAAAAGAGGGGAAGAAAGATATAATAAAAAAAAAAAATATATATATATATATATATACCGTTAACTGGAATATGTTGTGCCTTTACACACATGTTGGATTATGTAATTGGTTTGTCATAACAAACAAATAAAAAAATCGCGATTTCCCCGCTGGCTACAACAACACAACACTCAGTGACTGCACGGCAGCGGCAGAGCGGTGGATAGGGGGGCGGGTCACGTGGGGGTCGCGGCCAATCAGAGGAACCCGGAAACCGAATTCCGTTGCGGAAGCGATACACGCGGCCAGGAGCGAGCAACTAGATGGTATAAATATGGAATATTAATACAGGTCTATTCCATAGCTATAGGTGCTGTATGATGACAATACATTTTAATCTGATCTAATTTTGATCTGTCGCAAAGCGCTCCAGTGCTACCTGTTGAATATGGGGATCCGCTCATGCAATGCAGACCCATGTTTTGCACACAGCTCTCGTATTATAATGAGCTTGCGGGGCGTGTCTGTATGCAAATGAATTGAGCGAGAATGTGCATTTCAGTTTAGAATGAGTGGGATTCATCATTCAACACACCCACCTGGGTAAGAACAGATTTGGACGTAAGAAAATATATAAGAGAGTATTGGTGAGGCCCAATGTTTTGGTCACTTTGTTAATATGGGAGATTGGGAGTTGAAGTTCAGAGTTCTGAATCTATGATAAGCCCAAGACTTGTGACCTCAGATTTTATCCAAGGGGTTAATCCTCCCCGGTTCTTAATTAACGTTTCTCTTTTTGTTTTGGGGACGATAATTCAAATTTCAGTTTTGTCCTCATTTAGTTTCAGGATGTTTTACTCATTACCCATTTATTGCCAATAAGCAGTTGGTAATGGAGTTAATAGCTGCTGTATCATTTGGTTCTGCAGATACAGTATGTACAATTGTGTATCATCTGCAACTCCCTTGTGCAACCCCATAGCAGTTGTCATATTTCTCAGACATATGGCCTCCTAGTTTAACAAAGAACTTCCTCCCTCTGATGTACGTTATGAGCCAGTTTAAAACATAGTCTGAGAAACCGACGAGGTTTTCAAGACAATTGATAAGAATATCTTGATCAATTGTATCGAATGCTGCAGGACAAGGATGGAAACCTTATTCTCATCAGAGTTTAGTTTGAGGTTGTTGATTATTTTGGTGAGAGCAGTTTCAGTCCTATGATATTTTCTGAACCCCATTCTTCTAAGATGTTGTTTTCAAGAAAGGAATTTATTTGATCTGAAACTATCTTTTCAAGTACCTTACTAATGAACAGGAGGTTGAATATCGGTCTATAGTTTGTCAGTGCATTGCTATTTAAGTTTTAATAAGGGTTTTACAACTGGTGTTTTAAAGGCATCTGGGAAAATACCAGTCCTAAGAGGTATTTATGATATCTAGCACACGGCTTAAAACACTATTAAACACCCATTTTAAAAAAATGCTGTCGGTACAAGATCAATGTCTGAGGTGGAAGAGTTAAATTTTGAGACAGTTTTAGATAATGCCAGGGGACAGCCCATGACTTTCAAGTCTCTTCCTCTCAGGAACCAAACCATTAGCCGTTGACCAGGAATTGGGACCTGCACTGGCTCCCCATCGCCGCACAAATTTGCTTCAAGGTCCTCGACCTGGCATATCGGGAACGGCTCCCGTCTACCTCCGGTCAATGGTCTCTCTCAAGACCCCTCCGCTCTACATCCTCTGGCCGCCTCAGACCCACTCCTATCCGAGCTCCGGGAGGGTCATCAAAGAGAAGCCGCCTATTCTCAGTCCTCGCTCCACAGTGGTGGAACGAACTTCCCACCACAGTTAGGAAAGCTGAAACCCGATCAATCTTTCGCGTCGAGATAATAATAATAATAATAATAATAACCTTCTTATTGTCTTATACTATCATGCACTCTTCCTACTAATATGTCTTTACTACTATGCACTCATCACTGCAACACCCAAGTTTTAGCACTGTTTGACTCAGTTGTAAGAGTCGTGCCCTTCTTTCTGACCTGTCGTACAGAACTTGTAAGTCGCTTTGGATAAAAGCATCAGCTAAGTGACTAAATGTAATGTAAAATGTAATCGGCAGCTGTCCTGTGGCTCCATTCACCTAGAACAGTGCTCACAGAACCCAGGGAACTGGCCATGGTGCTGAATCCAGCAGCTGATTCATCTTTGGAAATTATAATAATTTCTGGAAAGCTCTCTGGGGCAATTAGGATGAGTGATAGAACCTCCGGATTACCAGACGACTGCTCTACCTCCTGAGCCACTATCGCCCGAGTCCAAAGGCAGTTGAAAAGATACACTGCTGTAATAATACCACCCACACACATTACAATCATTACAATCCTTGGGAAATTGTTCCCAAGTTCCAACTAGGCTTCTCTCAGCAGGGGTGTAAAGTACTTGAGTAATTGTACTTTGTTACAATACTTAAGTACTGTTTTTGGGGATTTGTACTTTACTCGAGTATTATTAGGTTTGTATACTTGTACTTTTACTCAATTACATTTCAGAGAAAAAAAACATACTTTTTACTCCTTACATTTAAAATGCAGACCTACAAAGTACAAATCTTGCAGGTCCAACGATTTGAATTAGTATATTTGTTTCTCTGGCCGGACTAACATTAACGTTATTAATCCTGCAGCCGCACTTTATTTAAAAACAGCCAATCAAATCCCCATCAATGGAAAACTTTCTTTGATTAAACACCTGCTATCAGAAGAATAGACAGTCAGAATATTTTTTTTTACTTTTACTTTTTAGTACTTAAGTACATACCTTTTTGACTTTTACTCAAGTGTGTTTTTAGCCAGATACTCTGACTTTTACTTGAGTAAGATTTTGAGACGGTACACATACTTTCACTTAAAGGAAAACTCCAACATTTTGGGAAATTAGCTTATTTGCCATCTACCCTGGAGTTAGACAAGAAGATACATACCTTTTTTCTTCTCTGTGCATGCAGTAGGAGTAGGAAGACGCGCACCGTTAGCCTAGCTTAGCGTCAGTCACTGGAAGTAGGTTCCTCCATTAGCCTAGTTCCCAACGTATTCCTACTCCTACTGCATGCACAGAGAAGAAAAAAGTATGCATCTTCTTGTCTAACTCCAGGGTAGATGGTAAATAAGCTAATTTCCCAAATTGTTGGAGTTTTCCTTTAAGTATCATTTCTGGGTACTTTTTACACCCTTGTCTCTTAGTCACTTAGCTTTGCAATCATATTACTAATGTTTAGCTTGCCTTATCCAGCCTCAGTTCTGCTTTCACTCACTTGTTTGTTAACCACATGGCATTTATTATTATTATACATACCAGACCATATTGTATATCCCGGACCATATTTTATTCTTTATTCAATTTTATTCTTATTTTTAATATTATTATATTCTTATTCTGCCGAATTTCCGTCGGGATTATTAAAGGATTTCTATTATATTAGAGCATGACTTCACCTGGCATCTTCAACTGACCCTTTGAGGAGGAACTTTGATCATGCAGGCATCGAGCCCACTAGGGGTGTAACAATGCATCGCAATGCATCGATCCTAAGGTCGAATCGCATCGAATCGTGGTCAAATGAAGAGATTTCATGATGCATTGAATCGTTGTCTGAAGAATTGTTATCGAATCGTTGTGGGGTCAAATATTTACACCCCTATTATTGACCTATAGTCCATTCATGCTGAGTGAATCAGTTCCCCCAGCCACATTTGTGTATTCAAATATTTTGGGGGAATTAACTGATCGAAGATTTATCAAATCGCATCGAATAGAATTGAATCGAATCGTGGTCAAATTAAGAGATTTCATGATGCATTGAATCCTTGCCTGAAGAATCGTAATTGAATCGAATCGTTATGGGGTCAAATATTTACACTGATTGGATTTGCAATATTTTTTTTGCAAAAAAAGAAAATTACCGTCATGCACTTGTCCTAATATACTAACCTACACTGTAGCACTCAACACCTTTATGAACATTGTTACTCAGCTGATAGAGTTGTGCCCTTCCTGATGACTTGTCGTACAGAACTTGTAAGTCGCTTTGGATAAAAGCGTCAGCTAAATGTAAATGTAGTGTGGCAGTGAAAGGGTTAATGTCACATAATAGGGCTGGATCCAGGCACATTGTTCAGTATGTTCACATGTTTTTGATCCTATATTTTTCTGTCCTTCTTAAGATTGAACCTAATAGCCATGTCTGACAAGAGTGCTCTGCTGGAGAGACGGAGAGATAAGAGAGAAGAGAGAGAGAGAGAAGAGGAGGAGGACGGGATTGGAAGAGCAAGTCCAGTGTCGGGTGGGGCTCTGTGCTCGCAGCGTCAGCCCCTACTGGACTGGGCACCCGGCCTCACGCTCTCAGCATGCATCTGTTCTTTTTACTACCCCCCCTTCCCCTCCCAGTCACCTGCTCCGCAGCGCCCACCGACAACAACCATCCAACAGCGGCATCATCTTGGCAACAACTATTCCGCACAGCGCCCTCTTCCTTCCTCCAACACACTGGGCGGTTTGGGGATCCCTGAGGGTGATTGGGGGGCGGGGGGTTGTTGTATTTTAAGAACTCAGTGTGTGTTTCCCTCTTCCTGTGGTGCCCCCCCCCCCCCCCCCTCCCATACGGTTTTGTGTCACAAGCCCTCTGTTCTCCTGTGAATCCACAATTGTGTGACATAAACACTGCACTGGAAAAACATTATGTAAAGTTTTAAGTAAAATCTATTGCTATTATCATTACTATAATTACTATAATTACTATTATTATTATTACTACTACTACTACTACTACTACTACTACTACTACTACTACTACTACTACTACTACTACTACTACTACTACTACTACTACTACTACTACTACTACACAGTTGTAATTATATATGTAATTTGTATAATTCAAAATGATTGATGCCAGTGATTTCTAGAGTTGCAGGAAATCTTTTTCATTTTTCTCTATCTTTTTAAGGAAGCATGTTTTTTCTGTTTTGTTTTTTTAATATTCTCAGTGGCTTTTAATTTTTTATTTAATTTATTGTGGCTTTTAAGTGAAAGAAATATTGGCAGTTTTTGTAATTGGCTTCTTATTATGTTCTCTACTATACTACGCCCAAACTCAACCTTTTTTTGAACTTTTTCTTTGGGAGGGGAGTTTCTGACGGGCTGTCGGGTAGGAATGTAAGAGAGAGCGAGCACTCGTGTGGATATGCAGTGTGTGTGTTGTGTGTACAGTTCAGGGAACCAGTTCCGTTTCCCTAAGTTGCGATATGATTGGCTGGAGATGGAGTTCGCTATAGGGTTCAGTGTGTTCCTGTGTCAAATCGTCATCATTTCCAACAATCGGGAATCAAGGAGAGTACGAAAGGCGTTTTTCCTCCTTATTTTGTTTTTGCAGTCTTTGTGTTAAATGACATCCGAGTGAGGAGGATAGAGGAACTGTCCAACTTGTATCGCGGTGGTATGAAATGGTCGCGATAAGATCAGAAACCACATCATCATCATCATCATCATCATCATCATCATCATCATCATCATCATCATCATCATCATCATCATCATCATCATCATCATCATCATCATCATCATCATCATCATCATCATCATCATCATCATCATCATCATCATCATCATAAAAATGCACCAACTGCACGCATGCAACACATATCGGGCTTCTAGACACAGGAACAACATGGAGGGAATAGATATCGACTTTTCGCCGCGCTTTAATCTGTACCGTCTTTATCACCGTGGACCTCAGGAAGGATTAGTGAGCAGATCTGCAGCCTTTACTCACTTCTAAAAGCCATAGTGCGTCAGCTGGTGCTACCGTCCATGTTCTATACTCTGCACGTCACAATGCATAGGCGTTAACCCTTTCACTAACCACACTACAGAAGGTTCTGTTCCGTTATGGCTTCGCTCAGCACCAGTTGCATATATCTCGCTTCAGCATATATACACTGAATAATTTCACAAATGTACCTTTAAATGCCAGCATTCATCTGGCCACACCCCCATCCGCTTACCTATATAAGCAGGGATGGTGCCACACACTCATCTCCTTCTCAAATTTCATCACAAGCAACGTGTTGCTCATATGCCCACTTGACGTGGAGAAAAATATTGTTTACAAGGAAAGGAAGAACAAGGAGATACGTTGACATCATATCTTTATTTTCTCTCTCACTATTTTCGAGAAAATACGGCGATATTGTCTTCGTACTGGAGTGTCTGGAAGATGATGATCATTCTAAAAATCCTCCACCGGTTTTCGTATTGGGAGCACGCCGCTGCATGCTTCTCAACTGCAGTTCCTTGCTGTGTTTGTTGGGGTGAAACCTGTCAGGCCACAGCTGAACTGTCGGACGCGCCGCTGTTGTGAGAAGCGGTGGGTTTCAGGTTGGGTGAGTACTGTTGCTGGCGGGCTTCACTTGTCTGTTAGTGCTATGGGGGCTACTTGACAATGTTTATGGAAACCGGCCCCAGGCTAGGGTCCTTTGTTCAGCCACCTAGGCGACAGAAGACCTTGGTCTGAAGACCATTGTAGTTTTAACTAGTGGGCCGCGACCATTAACACTGGTGATCCCTGTGTGTTCTGGACGAGTGGTTATCTCTCTGTCCCGTGTTAAGCCCCTTCTTTCATATCCAAATGAGAGTATTCCTTCACGAGGAGATATGTGCATGGATGTGCGATAGCGGCAGATCCATGTTCAAGTCAGCTACACAGGCCAGTTTGGTATTGTGCTGATTCCGTCGGGTCTTGTTTCTCTTTTCTTAAAAAGTGAGGAGAGGTTCAGAACGGCGGCCTGTCTGGGTGAGTGTTATGTCATTGTATACATGTTCAGGTGATAGCTGCTTAGCTTACGGTTGGCCAGTCAGCTATTAGCTGCTGCGTTAGCCTGCTGGGATCGCTGCATGGCCTACTTAGGTTGGGCCTACTGTTAGCCAGTCAGCTGTTAGCTGCGGCGCTAGCATGTCGTGATCACTAGGTAACGTTAGCTTGCTGCTATAGGCCAAGGCCTGGCGCGGGGTAGCTTTAGCTCCTCGCGCGCCGCCGCGAGCTCGCTTCTGGTCGCGTGCGCCGTTAGCTCGGCGTCTCGCGAGCAGGGGCAGTAGCGCCCGAACGGTTGGAGCGGCCGTTAGCTTAATGCTACTCTGTTGAACGTGCTTTGATTATAAACATGTTTTACACTCTTGACTACGACGTCATCCTTGACAGGGGATGTTCGTCGACCCTGCCCTGAGCCTGGACGGGGATTGCGTCAACAAAGAGGACTGTAGCGACTGGTTGGAGCGGCGACGCTGCCCGGATCGAACAACACAGGACGGCTGTGTTCTACGGTATCTTGTGACTGCACTTCGCTGATCTACGTTCCGGGTAGGACAAGGTTGACCAGAACTTATAACACGTCTTCTGGTTTTACTTTTCTAAATGTTTTGTGAATGACGATGTTTTCCCAAAACGTGTGTTGCTGCAATGCATTTAGGATACGACGCGAGTTATGTGTGAACTGTCTTGTCACTGGCAGTTAGCTTCTCCGTGCAAATCGGGTTGTTACAGATGTGAAAATGATCTGGTTGTTGTGTGAGAAACATCATGTGTGTTGTTATGTACCGTGTACTCACAACTAAGGTAACTAACCTATGAAGCTATGCTTAGTGACAAGTGAGTAAAAGAATGTTCTTTTCTCAGCCTGTGATGACAATGAACAGTGTTCACATATTAACAGGTTTCCTGTTTTAACTGGCCGTATTAAGGGTAAAATAAGAGGATTGTGTTTCCCCCCGGTTCCCTGGGGACTTTTTCATCCTCCTATCAGACATGTTGCACTACATTGTGTCTTTTGTGTGGTAGGGATGCGATGTAACCCTTAGCTTGATTGCTGAGGTTGTGCTAAAACTGCTGGAGAAACTTTATTTTCCTGAAAGAAAAGATTGTTTGGTCGCTGTCGTGTGTGCTTAGCAAGGCCTGTGGCCGATACTAATCGAGAATTATGTATTCTCTCATTATGAAAAACGGCGTTCCTCTGTAGAGTGTTTTTGCCATTTTTTGTAGGTGATGGTGGGTTGTGTGTGTCATGTGACCTACAACTGGGTTGGACTGGCCACAAAAGCACATGTGTATGTTGGACCGGGGCTCTTAGAGCCCTCTCTATTCTGTGTTTTTTCCTTAGTAAAAATCAGATAGCAGGTTAGCTCATGCGCTGTGTGGAGCTGTCAAACGCTTCATAGAGCTGACTATGACTGTGTCATATTCTCTTTTTGTCATTACATCATATCATGGGTGTGGGGTCGTAAAGGGGTGAACTGGTAACCTTTCCTCTCCCCCTTGTTTCTGTCGGTCAGGGGTACACCCCCTGTCCATCAAGGTTCCCGTCATGTTGCGATTCGGCACGTTACGGTGGGGGGGGGGGGGGGGGGGGGGGGGAGGGAGTTTCCTGGTCCCACGGCCTGGTATATTGGGCGTGTGCACCGCAGGAATTCCCCCGCCATAGAGTACGTCACCGTGCGCGTCTCTGTTGGTAGGACTTCCGTGTGCTGTTCAGGTCCATGTGATGGATCTGTTTCAGGGGGGTGGTCAGGGCTCCTCCTCACCAAGCGCCTATTCGGGCCTTCTGTGAGTTCGGACTCCTTCTTCCATGTGAGGGAGCCTCCATCAGAGTACAGAGCCTTCCTCCTCAGATTGTCAAAGTGAGTGGACCCTCTAGAAGGTGTCCTATTCTATTGTATATGTATTCGATTCAATTCGATTATTGAGTGTGTATGGGTTCAGTGCCTCTTCCCCGGAGAGCCCTAAAACCAATTTTTTACATGGCTCAAGGTGCAATATATTCTTTTCAATCTGTACAGCTCGCGTGGGAAGTCTCTCTGGGGATCCCCGTCTCCTTCCTATGGGAGGGTGGTGGGATGTAAAAATGTGAAAAAATTTTACCCCCGGCTGTGTAGACTGGGATACATACTGTCGATGCTTCCTTCTTTTCTATTCAAAAAGTGTTGGAGTTAGGAAGTGTCACACCCCTCTTGTCGTTCCCCTGGGCGCCTTGGGGATTCAATGACAGGTCTAAATAGCCTGTTCATTGATGGGGGTGTGTCCCGACGCACGTATAGTGCTAGCTCGCTGTAACCAGGCGACTGACTGGCACGCCTTGGTTGCTTGTGGTTAAAACGGCGTTTTTATAAAGCGACTGAGATGGGTTTTTTTCCTCTTCCGACGACCACATCCCACGACCTGGGTTGGTTATCGACGGATTCTCGTTCATGTCTGGCGGATGATGACGGAATGGATCTGAACATATGTAGAGGGGTCTCACGCCCTTGGGGTGGGCCACCAGGCGCGGTTCGCCCGAACGTCTGGGTGGCGCCTTCTTTTCATGTTAAGATCGACACGCATATCTGCCCTTTCTCCTGGAGTAGGCATGTCGGCGTGGTTAGGGCACGGGACTGGTTCTGGTCACGCTGGTCCGGATCAGTTGAACCCGTTGTCCGCCGGGGATGCAGATCTGCTGTTCTGGTACCCTGAGGGACTTGGGCTTTTTTCAGGGGGAAAAATGCCAGGTCGGTCCGGGTGTCACAGGGTTAAGCGCTATGGAGACCCTGGTTGGGTAAGTTTTTACTCAGCACTGTCGTAATGGCTTACGGCCATGCCAACCTGTACACGCTCGATCTCGTCGGATCTCGGCCGCTCCACAGGTTGGTCCTGGTTAGTACTTGGTTGGGAGACCGCCTGGGAATACCAAGTACGGTGTGCTTAGGGGCTGGTTCTCCATTCTTTTTCGCTCCTCTCTCACGCATGGCGAAGAGGGGCCTGTTGGGGTGGTCTTTGACCTCCTCTGGTGACCCTGTGCTTCCCGTATCGCCAGGCCCGGTCCGAGGTAATGTTTCGTCGACCCGTAGGCCTTGGTTAACCCTTTTTTGAAAACTGAAACACTTGTACTGCGGTATAGCCGGTGTATACCCGCAGGTGTGTTTTGGAGTTTTTTCTTGAGGGGTTATAGGAACAACCACCGCATTGGGTAACGCCAAGGTGGTTGATTCCCTGGTGTGTTGGAGCAGTGTCAACTCTCGGGTTCACCGGTTGAGGGTGCCCCTGCACGTTCATGACGTCTGCCAATCGTGTCAGCCTTCTCTGCCTCAACCCCTCTGGGTGGGGGTTTTTAAATGGAGGCTTGGTCATGCAACAACGCCAGCATACGCCCCTTCCGCCGGGGCGGCTGTGTTCAGCTGTCCCCTCTGGCGACTGTCTCGTCCGCAGTCTCCAGGCTAGGGTTAACAGCCTGTTGCCTGGTTTTTCCCCGGTGCGCTGCCTGCTTCCGTTGGTTAACCTTTTTTGTGTGCTTACGGCCATGCTGACTGCCTGTTCTGCAGGGTCAGTGTGCCAGGCGGTGTACTATTGGGGGGACAGGGCCCGCTCGGCTGAGGGGCCTTTGTCCGAATACGCTGGCGATGTGGGGGGCGGGGTCACTAAGTGCCCGCCTGGTGGGGTCTTGATGCTGGCATCATGGGCTTCTCCGGGCCCTCGTTCCAGGGGGTCCAGTCCCTTTGGTGGGTCTGGGTCTTCCTTCGCGCTCCGCTGCTGCGGCCTAGCCACAGGGTTGGGTTTGCCCTTGACCCCGTGATTCTGGGGGCAGTAACGAGGTTGTTTCCTCCGTTCGTTCCCGGGTGGCATGCGGGTTGTGCGTGTGTGTAGTCGTGGGGTCAAGCCACGCTCTGCTCACCCTGTGCGTTGAGTTGCTTGAGTGCCTCTTCGCACGGTCGGGTCCGTTGCCCTCCCGTGAAGCCACCAATAGGGGGGGTGCCCTCCATTAGGGTGGGTCGGGGGGGCTCGGCCCTCCCTGATCTGATGGCTGTGGGGGGCCTCAGCGGGGTGTATTTGTCGAGCTATGGCTCCCGCTCAGCTCCTGTTATGCAACTGGTGCTGAGCGAAGCCATAACGGAACAGAACGTTAGGTTATGTATATAACCAAGTTCTGTTAGTTATGGTGTGCTCAGCACCAGGACGCCGCTGCGGCCCTTGATTTTTCATTGTGGTGAAATTTGTTGGGAAGGAGATGAGTGTGTGGCACCATCCCTGCTTATATAGGTAAGCGGATGGGGGTGTGGCCAGATGAATGCTGGCATTTAAAGGTACATTTGTGAAATTATTCAGTGTATATATATATATATATATATGCAACTGGTGCTGAGCGCACCATAACTAACAGAACTTGGTTATATACATAACCTAACGTTAACCCTTCCACTGCCACACTACAGACGGTTAACCTTTCACAACCACACTACAGAAGGTTAACCTTTCACTAACCACACTACAGAAGGTTAACCCTTCCACTGCCACACTACAGACGGTTAACCTTTCACAACCACACTACAGAAGGTTAACCCTTCCACTGCCACACTACAGAAGGTTAACCCTTCCACTGCCACACTACAGACGGTTAACCGTAGTGTGGTTGTGAAAAGGGTTAACCTTCTGTAGTGTGGTTGTGAAAGGGTTAACCCTTTGTCATCTGGCAGTGAAAGGGTTAACCTTCTGTATTGTCGCAGTGAAAGGGTTTAACCCTTTGGTAGAGTGGTAGTGAAAGGGTTAAACCTTATGTAGTGTGGCAGTGAAAGGGTTAACCTTCTGTATTGTCGCAGTGAAAGGGTTTAACCCTTTGGTAGAGTGGTAGTGAAAGGGTTTTAAGTAGAGCCCAGTCTGCACCCACAGAGGGAGACCAAAGGGGCCATAATATGAGTGGTGGTGAGCACGCTGTGACGTCATGAGCGCTTGTGTAGGTTTGCATACCATGTATCACATACATTTTTACAATCTAGTTGTTAATTTCTGGGCAGCGATAAAGCAGATTATGACAGGGTATGTAGAGGATGTGTGTGTGTGTGTCTGTGTCTGTGTGGCACAGTCTTTACAACACGAGGAGATTTTGAGATGTATGAGAGAAGGAGCTTGGAAGAGGAAGGGTTTATTTTAGAGGACCTTGTCTGCCCTCTGCCTTGAGTCTAGGACTTTCTATTATGATTTTATCTCTTGTTTATTTCCACATAATTTTAATTTTTTTTTGTCATCCTCTATGACTTGTGTTACATTCGAGTGTCATCAATGTTTATAACAACATTGTTGTGTTTTGTGCCAGTGAGGGAGGGAACGGAGAGATGGACTTTACACAGCCGGTGGGCGGGTTTGATTTAAAACCGCAGTCAGCTGTCATTGGCCGCCTTCAGAGGTGTCTCGCCACTATTGGTCAGACAAAGATGAAAGACACCGTCTCATTGGACAGGCAGGCCGGTCAACCGGTTTGGTGGCCAGTCCTCAGGTTTATCTTTATTTTGAATATTTATTTATTTATTTTAGTGATCATTTTAATGTGATTTTCTTCTGCCTTTTGTTTACTTACTGTACAGCCCAGACACTTGTACTGGTGGAAGACCTGTCTGTTGGTGTTTAAAGGGACATTGCTCCATGTAAAGATGATAGTTTTAAAGGGATAGTGCACCCAATTTACATCCTACATGGAACTTTAACTTTAATTGACTGACCAACAGAGTAAATCTTTTTCTGTGGCCATTTGAGAATTATGTTGTTCATCTGATTTTGCAGTTTGATTATGTTCTACAAACTTCAGTCCATTTTTAATCCACTCGGGCCAAGTTTAATGAAATACCGCTTTACCAGAGAGGGGAATATTCATCTGTGTTCTGCACCCCTCCCCACCCCCCGCTACAAGAAGAGAAGGCAGCATGTACAAAAGTGTTGTTCATCTGCGTTCTTAGTGTGTTTACTAGCCTTGGAAATCAATAGAATAAGACTCATATTTAAAACGAGGGAGTACACAGTATTACAGAACTGTAACCAACTGGCAACAACACTAGTTTTTTTTTGTATTTTTCTTTTCATTTTTGTTTTTTTACTGAATGCTGGTGTACACTAAACCTTTCTCTATTTTCTCAGCTTTTTAAGTGCATATAACTATTTTTGTCTCAAGATGATTATGATGAAGATGATTATTATGCTAAAGATGAGTATGATTATGGTAATAAGGTAAGATATGGTGATGAGGATGATTATTATTATTATTATTATTATTTAGCATGCTTTTCTATGGGGCTCTGTGTTGTTGTCAGTGCAGACGGGCTGACTTTTGTACATAGTTGAGAGAACGGGGGGGGGGGGGGGGAGCACTTAACCACGAACACCTCCAGACACTTAACCCTTTCACTGCCATCTTTGACGGTTACCGTCGGTAGTGTGATAGTAAAGGGTTAACCTTCTGTAGTGTGGCAGTGGAAGGGTTAACCTGCGTGTCATTGTGAGGCGCAGCACTTGAGAATCAAGCTCACAATCACAGTCTGTTTCAGGAAGGATTCCAGTAGAGGGCACAGTCACACAGGGCGAGGTACAATCAAATAGGATTCAGGCTTCTGTACGTAGCTCACTGATAAGTGGACGTTTTGCTTTTCAAATCGAACAGACGACCCAATCCAAGAGGATAAGCGTTTTTTCACAGCGTTTTTATAGTTTTGAATAAGCATCGGCCCATTTTAACCCAGCAGTCTAATGAATAATGTACAGAAGCCTGCCCTTCTTTAGGTAAATGATATTGTAGCTCCACTGCCTTCCAGATCAATCAATCAATCAATCAGATTTATTTATAGAGCACATTTAAACATGACACATGTCAACCAAAGTGCATGAGTCAGTGAACATCGGGAAATGCTAATGAGTAGAAGTGGGTTTTGAGTCTAGACTTGAAGGCATCTGTTCGAGGGGGCGAGCCTAATGGAGGTGGGGATGCTGTTCCACAGTTCAGGGGCTGCGACAGCAAAGGCACGTCCCTCCCTGAGCTTAAGGTTAGACCTCCGGACTGTCAGGAGCCTCTGATCGGACTCTGATGACAGAGATACAACAGAGAAGTGTGTTGTAGAGTGAGAGGGTGTGTGGCTCCTCTGAAATCTTCTTTCCTCCATCCAGACCTTCTACCGCCTGCACTGACCACACTGAGCTGGCTTCTCTCTGTAGACTATCTGTCACTCTGTTCCTAGTCTGTCGGTTTCCAACCTCCTACCGTCATTTCTCTGCAGTTGGTTCTATTTTTTCTGTCAGTTTGGGTTTCTTCTGTATAATAATATTTCCCCTCTAGTTCTTCAGATTATTGCTCAGTTATCTTATGTGCTACACGTGTTTCTCTAACTTCAAGAAACGTGTTATGGTGTTATCAATAAAATGACAGTTTAAGTACAATGCCAAATTGACTTCTGTTATTCCAAAAGTAACAGCAATACATGCCTCGACTCAAGTTTATTGAGTCAGTGGTAACCTTTCAGTACGGTACAGTAATGTCTTTAGATACAAAGAAACGTGTTTTGTAATGGAAGCAAAATTAAAGCTGTTTTGTTGTACATTTTTCATACAGATCAAACTAACACAAGATGCTGTTAATTCATTTTAGCCAGCGAATTACTTTACAGACACAGTCAGACAATAATAAACTCCTCTCATCACAACCATCTCAACACTTTTATCTTACTGATCAAATGCATTTTATTTTATTCATTAAACAGACTATCACATCTACTGTATATAATAGGAAGCATGTCAAAAGCCTGATTGTTATCATTTCAATCCTGTCCAGGGTCACATGACACATTATATACAACAGTGTTTCTCAACCTAGGGGCTCGGACCACCTAGGGGTTGTTGGAGGATGGTCAGCAATGTGATTTACAAATTCTGAAAATAATATTAGTATTACACAAAAATAATATGCAGGGTAATTCAGTGAGGAACCTCTGGTCCCACAACCCCCTTACCTCCATCCAACCCCCTTACCTCCATCCAACCCCCTTACCTTCATCCAACCCCCTTACCTTCATCCAACCCCTTACCTCCATCCAACCCCCTTACCTTCACCAAAGGTCTCCCAAGAAGCTATTTAAAGCTTTTGGAGGGAGCCTGATCACAAACAGAGGCAAACAAAACATACAACATGGATAGGCTTACATACCTACCTACTTACATACATAGAACATAGATACATAAATACAGACAAATAATATTCCCTAGTATGGTTACTATTTAGAGATATGACAGACTATCTCAGACAAACAACATACAGTACTAACTACATACATACATACATACATACACACACACACACACACACACACACACACACACACACACACACACACACACACACACACACACACACACACACACAGGTGCTGGTCTAATTAGCCTACCCAGCCTCACTAGAAGGTCACTTTTCAACATCAGAATCACACCTTTGATTGGCAGAACATGGGGCTGAAAAGGCTTTGTGGCCCCTGCTGCCCACGGCAGAGGTGAGAACGGGTTAACCTTCTGTATTGTCGCAGTGAAAGGGTTGACCCTTTGGCCGTGTGGTAGTGAGAGGGTTAATTTGTTGTGTGTCATAACATTTTGGTTCAGGGGCCTCAACTCACCATGATATTGTCAGGCTTGGGATCTTGGTGGACATGGCGTGGAGATAAAGGAGGCCTTCACACGTGAGTATAGTCCCCCTGTTAGATGGAGTCAACTGTAGAGGCAAAAGAAAGGGGAGATGAATTCAACCACACAATGTAAACATAACACAGTATGTTTTAAATCTATATTCTAAATGCACATGTATTCTAAAGCTCTCCTTGAATTATGAGCTCTCCGATCATCAACGGCAGGACCCATGCCTGTCTTTTTAATTTGTATGCTTTGAAGACAGTGGTCTCCAAATGTTCACCGAAGATGAACTCCATGGGAATGATGATCCGTTCATAATCCTCCGGCTGCTTCACTGTGTTGGGATGACGTGCCTCGCTGTGGTTCCATGTTCAGACAGGGAGTGAGGGAGAGCTACTTCTATTGGTTACATCACATTATTTATACAATTCACATCACGATCAGCATTGTCTCAGAGTGATGTGGGGCCAAATTCACCACAGAATTATATAATCATGAGCCATGTTTGATCAGGGGTAAGCTATTCCTATTACACATCTATATTAGTGGGTTGAGGGACCACTGAAGAGAAACAAAGCATGGGAGGTGGTCACCTGGAGGGGGGAGGAGGTCTATGGAGGTAAGGGCAATAAAAGAGTTGCATTTTGGAGATAACAGTTGTGGTCTAGAGAGGTACAACTTTCAGGTACAGGGTTTCAACTTTCAACCAGAATAGTTAAGACCAGGCTCACTCTTTACAGATAGGGAAAGGGATTTCAATCAATGACATCCTCCTTTGTATGGAGGCTAGACAAGCCTAGCTTAATAACCTTATATGCCTGGTGCAGGTAGTTGGAAGCTAAATAGCTCTTCAAACCATATTTTGTATCTCATAATGCGACATGTATCATCATTATGCATTATCTTCTAGATCACTCAGTTTCATCTATAAATTATTATGTTAAGGCATCTCAAGTCTTGTGGATAAAAGAAAGAGGTTTTCTATCTATGTTGCTATAGAACAGAGGATGGCTTGAACCGAGACAGTGAGGGAATATCCTGTTGTTGAAGAACCAACCGTCTGGACTCACAGGTTCCCTGCATGTGGCAGCCTTCGCTGGATCCAGAATGACTCACAGGACTGATCAGCAGCACATCACAGGCCGGTGGGCATCAAATCAAATCAAATGTATTTGTAAGGCCCGACAACAAACGTTCATGTCCCCATGGGCCGGACACGTCTTCTTTAAACAAGTCAAGAAGAAACATCACAATAAATCAAAAACAAAACAAAAAACACCATGAAATTCCAAATAAAATGTAAAATAAATAAATGCAACACTCCCAGCCGTACCCCACGCGAAGGTAAGGAAAAACTCACAAAAAACCTAGCAATAGGAAAAAAGCACCACAGGCAATGTGGAGGGGAGAAACCTTAGAAGGGCCGTTCAAGGGGGGGGATCTCCCTTCTTAGATGTCAGTGATAGTAGTGTTGCTATAAAATAGGCGAAACAGTTGGTAAGTATTGTACATATACGTGTAATAAAACACAAATATGGACATGCAATTAATAGCAACTGGGGTACATAAGAACATTTTGAAAGATTGAAAATAGAATAGAGCTGATGACGGATCCATTTGAGGTATGGGGGGGCAACGTAGAGAGGATCGCACCCTCCCTGGCATCACCACGAGACATCCACTCACAGGGAGACGGGGACAGGCGTTAGACAGTTTGCGTGTTCATCGGCAGCACATCACAGGCCGGCACACGTCAGTGGGAGCAGCACAGCAGGCGGGCTGAAGTGCCGGCGCCCGGCAGTGCCACGCCAAAACACCCATAGTAGTACAGCCATAGTAGTACAGCCATAGTAGTACAGCCATAGTAGTACAGCCATAGTACAGCCATAGTAGTACACCCATAGTAGTACAGCCATAGTAGTACAGCCATAGTAGTACAGCCATAGTAGTACAGCCATAGTAGTACAGCCATAGTACTGCTCCTGTGATGTGCCTTTTGTGCTTCGTCCCAAACAGTGACTGTTAGAATGACTGGCATGTTGCAAATAACATGTAGGTACCACTGTAAATAAGTTGTGTGAATAAAAACTGCTTTTACTGACTCCTTTGTATGCACAAAAAAATGGAAAGATGCAGCATAATATGTTTAGGAAGATAGGCAGCTGTAACCTTTCATTAGACCCCAAGATTATGACTGTACGTTGAAGCGTTCAAGAGTTATAGCTTTTTTTTTCTTTTTTTTAAATCATAGGTATGTGACTATGATATGTGGTTTTGGAGTCTCCAAATGTACTTTTTTGAAAAACATGTGTAAAACACAAATTTTCTGTTATATTGTTATCAACTTTGGACCTGAACTAGGTAAGACTTCAGGCTATGGCCCCATTGTGTTTTCCAGCTAATAATTGTCAGCTACAGTCATCTGCAGGCATACCTGGGTTCCATCCTAGAGGCAAATCTTTCCTGTGACAAAATGGCATCCAATGTAATCAAAAAAGTCAAACAACGAACAAGATTCTTGTACCGGATCTCCTCTCTGGTAAACAAGAATACCCTGCACTCATTCAAGGGTAGTACGACTATGCTTGCACCTCATGGTACCAAAGCACCTCAAAGGTGCTAAAAACAAGATTACAAACATCACAAAACAAACTGGTCAGACTACTGTAAATCACTACCCACCTTCAAAAACACTCTCAAAGAACACCTACGGGAGACTGCAATTCAAAACTGGCCCCTACAAATGTCCTAACCCAGTTGTACAATAAAGACCAAGCATGGCTATTCCAATGTACAGCCCTACCCAACCCCACACCACCTACCCAACCTCCCCCAATGCACAGTTTCTATGTCAAATGTATATACTCTTCTTCTGGATTTTTTTAGTATCACAAACAGTACTGTATTTGAAAATCTGGTATGTCATAAATGTATAGATGTAGCAGTACTGTCTATCTGTATGTCATGTGTGTCATATGATGAATTGAAAATGGGGGACCCTGATGGAAACAAGACGAAAGTCTTTCTCAGGTCTGCATCCTCTTAACAATTGTATGTATTGAGCTGTACTGTACTGTACCCATTCTGCAATCTGTTAATAAACTTTTCAATCAATCAATCAATGCTGGTCTCTGACAAGAACAAGTTGCAGGTTGAAAAAACCCTCAGCTCGGAACTAGGCAAAATCTGCATATGGCTCGCTGATAACAAACTATCATTACACATGGGCAAAACAGAGTCCATTCTCTTCGACTCAAATAACAAACTCAGCAAGACCGACGGCTTCTCAGTTACAGTGGGTGACAATATTGTCACAAGGAAAGACGAAATTACCTACCTGGGTTCCATCCTAGAGGCAAATCTTTCCTGTGACAAAATGGCATCCAATGTAATAAAAAAAAGTCAACCAACGAACTAGATTCTTGTACCGGATCTCCTCTCTGGTAAACAAGAATACCCTGAAGACTCTGGCAGGAGCACTCATTCAAGGGTACTACGACTATGCGTGCACCTCATGGTACCAAAGCACCTCAAAGGCGCTTAAAACAAGATTACAAACATCACAAAACAAACTGGTCAGACTACTGCTTGACCTTACCCCCAGAACCCACCTCACCCCTGCCCACTTAGACAACCTAGGATGGCTTAGAGTAGACGACAGAGTACAGCAACTTGCAATGGGCCTGGTCTACAAGATACACTATACGACTAAGGTACCCATGTACATGTCAAAATACTTCCCAAAGGTCAGTGAATACCACAACCACTACACCAGAGGAAGCTCAACAAATCATGTTAAACCCAGATTCGGCTCAAACAAGGGACTAAACACGTTTAGCAATTATGCCACATCAATGTGGAACGCCCTACCCAAAGCTGTAAATCAATGTGAATGCCTACCCACATTCAAAACCGCTCGTAAAGAGCACCTACGGGAGGCTGCAATTCGAAACTGGCCACCGTAAATGCCCAAAACCCCCACCACCTCCTAATAGACAGTCTCCTCCCCACCGCATGTATATATTCCCTCCCCGCCGTATGTATATTTCTCTCCCACCCACCCACCCCCTCCTAATGTACAGTCCCCTCCCCATCATATGTATATACTCTGTCAGGATCTAGGGGTAACAGTACTGTATATTTGAATACCGTTTATGTCACAAATGTATCAGTACTAAATACCTATATGTCCCTATGCCATAAATGTCATGTATGTTGTGTATGTCATAAATGTCTATATGAATTGAAAATGGGGGACCCTGATGTAACAAGACAAACGTCTTTCTCAGGTCTGCATCCCCTTAACAATTGTGTGTATTGAGCCGTACTGTATTGTACCCATTCGGCAATCTGTTAAATAAAGTTTTCATTCATTCATTCATTCATTCATTCATTCATTCATTCATTCATTCATTCATTCATTCATTCATTCATTCATTCATCCCTTAACAATTGTGTGTATTGAGCTGTACTGTATTGTACCCATTCTGCAATCTGTTAAATTACATTTTCAATCAATCAATCAATTAAGGGCACCACTGTTTAGCTGGGGGTGCTGTTTTCCCCGGGAGATATAAGAGTGACGGACCGGATGTTGACGTTCGTGTGAAGCTAGCGGGGAAGCTGTGTACTGGGCTGTGTACTACGAGGCGAGGTAACTATTAACCTGTAAAGACCCTTATTTCAGCTGAAATAAAGCACCCTTCACCAATGGAAACTCTCCTAAGTATTCCCTGTATTCCTGCATGACGTAACTCTACAATATGTAGCCTACACTCCCCCCTTTTTTTTTTTTTTTTTTTCAAATCTTGCAAACCTTTTGTAGCAGTAGCACAGAGCTGTACACTGGGCAACGCTGCCCTCTCGTGGCGATACCGCGGCACTGCACAGCAATTTAACTGGTGCAGAAGCGGCCCTCCTCCCGGACACACTGGTTCTCACTGTAGCAGCAACACAGGTCACCGTCCAATTAAGTACCGTAATGGTCACGCATCATGTATATCTGTATGTCATAAATGTCATGATTAGATTCTGTATATGTTGTGTATGTCATAAATGTCATTATGAATTGAAAATGGGGGACCCTGATGTAAACAAGACTAAAGTCTTTCTCTGGTCTGCATCCCCTTAACAATTGTGTGTATTGAGCCGTACTGTATTGTACCCATTCTGCAATCTGTTAATACATTTTTAATCAATCAATCATACATATGTAATTTGAGGATTTATTAAATTTATTTCTCATTTAAATCCGCAGACACCGTGAGAACTATCGTGATGACAATGGTCTGTTGTCAAGCTTGAAAATGAAAATCAACAGACTGCATTCGAGAGATGTGCGGCAGCTACGATCTCAAGGAATGTCTACAAGACGGATCCAGCGACACTTTGCATCGCTAGGGATCTTCGTTACACAAGGCACCATTGGATGGCATTACAAACGGGTAGAAGCACCGCGCCGGGCCCGCGCACCACGCAAACTGTCTGACAATGTCATGGTTGCCATTGACAACATGGCAAAGGCCATGGTTGCAAGGGAGGTCCAGAAGCAGCTGGGGGACGACTTGGGTGTCCATGTCAGCCTGACTGCCATACGCAGAGCGCGCAGACGTCTTGCCCAGACTCGCGTTTGCAAAAAGAATAAAGAAGATAGACTTGCACTAGCTCAGCAGTGGATCGATGCATGTGAAGTGTGGCATGACGTGATCTTCACAGATGAAACCACTGTGGCACTGGAACCACCGTGTGTTGGTAAGCCGGCGCCAAAACGGCCATTGGAAGTGCATGTTTGGGGAGCGATTTCCCGGGAGGGTGCAGGTCCCTTCGTCATCTTCGATGGGATAATGGACAGAGTCTTTTTTGAGGATGCGATCATCAAGGCGGCTGCCGCCCCGTACATACGGGCAACATTCGGGAGACGCCATAGGTTCTTCCAAGACAATGATCCCAACCACACAGCTGCAAGAGCGTGCATTGAAGCAGAGGGGATCAATTGGGTCAAAACGCCCGCTGACTCTCCAGATCTGAACCCCATCGAGATAGTTTGGCAAATGATGAAAGACTACATTAGCAGAGAAGCCAAACCACGGACCAAGGGTGCGTTGGTAGCTGCCATAGAGTTTTTCTGGTTAAATAAACTCAACATAGAAATTTGCAACAACCTTATAACTGGTTTGGTAAATGTTTTGCCATTAATTGTAGAGAATAATGGAGGTCAAAGCGTCAAATAAAAAAACACAACTAAGATAAGATATTCCTTTATTGACCCCCCCCCCCCCCCCAATGTACAGTTTCCTCCCCCTCAAATGTATATATTCTCTTCTAGAAACTGTCTGTAAAAAACAGTACTGTATATTTGTATATCTTGTATGTCATAAATGTCTGGATGTAACACTCGCGTATGTCATAAATGTTATGAATTGATTGTTATGAATCAATCAATCGATGAAACTCATTGAATTGCTCACATAAAGTGCCACATTGTCGACTCCATATGAATGCACAATACAATTTAAAACAATTACTCTGATTCACAATACAACTGAAAAAGGGCACAACATTTTTAACTGAAAAACTTCACATTTCAAATCTTGCAAACGTTCATAAAAATGTAGCAGTAGCACAGAGCTGTACACTGGGCAACGCTGCCCTCACGTGGCGATACCGCGGCACTGCACAGCAATTTAACTGGTGCAGAAGAGACCCTCCTCCCGGACACACTGGTTGTAACTGTGGCCATTATATGGTTTCATAATTTATGTTATTTCAGTTTGTAAGTGTAATATTTGAGAATGTATTTATGTTTCATTTCTTATTTTCTTTATTATTTAATTTGCTACAATTTATAATATATTCATTTTGACGTCTGGTCAGATATGGTGTCCCGTTAGGCTGCTGTCGCGTTTTTTTACCTTTGGGGCTGATTAAAGACACCTGCGAGCAAGCGACAGGAATGTTGGAGACGAGTTGTACAGACACCTGCGAGCAAGCGGCAGGGTTGGTTAGACGA
Source organism: Notolepis coatsorum (assembly GCF_963971535.1). NCBI lineage: Eukaryota > Metazoa > Chordata > Actinopteri > Aulopiformes > Paralepididae > Notolepis > Notolepis coatsorum. Next base: position 51,277,197 of record NC_140166.1, on the reverse strand, counting down.
GTTGTACAGAGTGTACCACTATGTGTAGCGTACCACTAAGACTGTTACCAAGAACAGAAGAACAAGACCCCTTTTCTATGTAGTATGCAGCCAACGAGGTAATTAATGTTTGTTTGTATTTTGCTTTTCTGATGTGTTGTTTTCATACCATGTATATTATTGTTTGTGTTGACCTGACGCAACGTATATGTTGTAGTGACTGTACATAATTCACAAGGAACTCGTTGGGAATGGTAGTTCCCCCCGGACGATTTATAGGGTGGCACTTCCTGCCACCGGCATTCTTATTTACTGTCGACACGACTACGTCGATTTGTTGTTACGCTGATGAATAAAGGAATTAGGTTTAACTTCGAGACACCGCCTCCGACTCCTTCTTCTCAGCGCTACACTGGTGACCCCGACATTAGTCTCGAAGAAGTTTCCGAGACGGAGAATACGACGAACATGGCAAACAACGCTGGTTTTCTCAGACTGCCTGAGTTTTGGGAGCAGTCGGCGGCCGCGTGGTTCGCCCAGGCGGAGGCGCAATTCGCCCTACGGGGAATCGTGGATGACGCCGCTCGATACTTCCACGTCGTCTCGAGTCTGAACAACACTACGGCGGCGAGAACGGTAGGCTTCATTACCGCTCCGCCGGCCCGGGATAGATATGAGGCGTTTAAGACGCACCTACTCAGGATTTTTGAGTTGTCGCCGTCTGAGCGGGCCCGACGCTTGTTGGATATACGTGGCTTGGGAGACAGCAAGCCGTCGGCGCATATGGAGATGATGCTGAATCTACTGGGCGCCGAGCAGCCGAACTTTTTATTTAAAGAGCTGTTCCTCAGACACATGCCGCCACGGGTACAGACGGCGCTGGCCAATACAAACATTGTGGATCCCCGTGCTCTGGCGGAGGAGGCAGATCGGTTCTACCTGGCCACGCAGCACTTAGCCCCAGAGGTGCTGGCCCCGACACCGGCGCACATGCCCAGAGGGGGAGGGGCGAAGATGGAGAGGGGCGCCGCGGCCGACGGCAATAATGACACAGGCCTGTGTTATTTCCATGCACGCTTCGGCGCGAAGGCAACAAAGTGCCGCCCGCCTTGTACTTTTGTCAGGGCGGGAAACGCCAACACCTGCGCCCAGTAGCGGCCGTGAGCGCAGGTACGTCGAACAGGCTACTCTTCATTAAGGACACACTCTCTGGTCGAGAATTCCTCTGCGACACCGGAGCACAGAGGAGCGTCCTACCGGCGACGGTGGAGGACACCGCCGGCGGGGGGGGGGGTCCGCGACTGACGACCGCCAACGGTAACCCGATCCGCACCTACGGCACGAGGACCGTGGAGTTGTGTTTCGGGGGACAGCGGTTCACGTGGGAGTTTGTCACGGCCGACGTCTCGTTCCCACTACTCGGGGCGGATTTCCTCTGCGCACATGGGCTCCTCGTGGACGTGAGGCACGGCCGCCTGGTAGACGCCCAGACGTACGCTTCCTTGACTTGTGTGCGCAATGAAGTGGTATACAGCGGGCTGGCCAGCTCGCTCGCAGAAGGTGACGTGTACCAACGCCTACTGCGGGAGTTTCCCGGCTTGACACAGCCTACGTTCTCGGCCGCGACCACCAAACACGGGGTCGAGCATCACATAGAGACTCAAGGAGCTCCCGTGTACGCTAGGGCCCGCCGGCTCAACCCTGACAGACTAGCAGTCGCTAGGTCAGAGTTCGCCAACATGGAGAAGTTGGGGATTGTCCGACGCTCGGACAGCCCCTGGGCCTCGCCGCTGCACATCGTGCCCAAACCGGACGGGGGATGGAGACCGTGCAGGGACTACAGACGCCTCAACGATGCTACCACGCCAGACCGCTACCCGGTCCCCCACATCCAGGACTTCTCAGGGCACCTGGCGGGTAAGCTGTTCTTTTCGAAAGTGGACCTGGTACGCGGTTACCACCAAGTGCCGGTACACCCCTTGGACGTCCCGAAGACGGCGGTGGTAACACCCTTCGGTCTATTTGAGTTCCTACGGATGCCGTTCGGACTGAAGAACGCGGCACAGTCTTTCCAGAGGCTAATGGACTCGACGCTCAGAGACATGCCGTTTATTTTTGTCTACCTGGACGACATCCTCGTCGCCAGCTCCTCGCCCGAAGAGCACCTGGAGCACCTACGATGCCTCTTTACGAGGCTGGGCCAAAACGGCCTAATCATCAACCCGGCTAAGTGTCAGTTCGGGTTGACCTCCATACGGTTCCTCGGACACCTCATCGAAAGTGGAGGCCGTTTCCGCTTTCCCACGACCCCCGACGGCCCGGGCGCTCAGGGAATTTCTCGGGATGGTGACGTTTTATCACCGGTTCATCCCCCGGGCGGCCCACACCATGCGGCCGCTTTACGAGGCGCTGAAGGACAAGTCCCCCAACCAGCCGGTCGACTGGACGGCCGAGAGGACGACAGCCTTCGCGGCCACCAAGGCGGCCCTGGCAGGTGCAGCCATGTTGGCTCACCCGTCACCGGGAGCCCCGGTCGCCATTACCACCGACGCGTCAGACTACGCGGTGGGCGCAGTGCATGAACAATACGTTGACGGCGCCTGGCAACCGCTGGCGTTTTTCAGCCGTCAACTGACCCCCAGGGAGCGCAAGTACAGCGCATTTGACAGAGAACTCCTAGGTCTCTGGTTGGCGGTGCGCCATTTTCGTTTCATGCTGGAGGGCCGGGAGTTTACGGCCTTCGTCGACCACAAACCACTCACGTTCTCCATGTCCAAGGTGGCTGAACCGTGGTCCGCGCGACAACAGCGCCAACTCTCGTACATTTCCGAGTACACAACAGACATACGGCATATCGCCGGGAAAGCCAACGTGGTCGCAGACTGCCTATCCAGGGTCGTCATCGGAGCTGTGCAACTGGGCCTCGACTACGTCGCCATGGGCTCGGAACAGGCCTCCGACCACGACATCCAGGCCCTCAGGACAGCGGATACCAGTCTGCGCCTCAGAGACGTCGCGATTGGCGGCTCGGGCGCGTCCCTGCTCTGTGACCTCTCCACCGGGCAACCCCGGCCGCTGGTCCCTATAGGCTGGCGCAGGTGGGCTTTCGAGGCGGTGCACGACCTGTCTCACCCCGGTAGGAAGCCTTCGAGCAGGTTGGTGTCACAGAAGTTTGTGTGGCGAGGGCTCAAGAAAGACGTGATGGCCTGGGTCGACGCGTGTGGGTCCTGCCAACGGGCTAAAGTGCACCGACATACCAAGGCCCCGCTTGTGACATTCGTGGTTCCCGAGAGGAGATTCGACCACGTCAATGTTGACCTCGTGGGCCCGCTTCCTTCCTCTCACGGGTTTACCTACCTGTTCACTATGGTGGACAGGACCACCCGATGGCCGGAAGCCGTTCCCCTCGCCTCGACGTCTTCTTCCGACGTGGCCCGCGCCTTTATCAGCACGTGGAACGCACGTTTCGGGACCCCGTCTGACCTCTCCTCCGACCGGGGCTCGCAGTTCACCTCAGAGCTCTGGAACGCGGTCGCCAGCGGCCTGGGGGTTAAGCTGCACCGTACAACCGCGTACCACCCGCAGGCCAACGGGCTATGCGAACGTTTCCACCGGTCCATGAAGGCGGCGCTGCGCGCAGGCCTGACGGACGGCAACTGGGTGGATAAGCTGCCGTGGGTCATGCTCGGACTTAGGAGCGCCCCCAAGGAAGACCTGCAGGCCTCGTCCGCGGAACTGTTATACGGCCAGACATTGCGCGTCCCGGGGGATTTCATTCCGGACGCGACAACCCCTTGGTCCGCGGCCAGCCAGCGTTCCACCCTGCGAGAAGCGGCTCAGACCTTCGCCCCGATTCCCACGTCGCAGCATGGTACCCCCGTTTCCCGGGTGCCGCGCAGCCTGCACACGGCGGAGTATGTTTTTGTTCGCCACGATGCGCACCGTGGGCCCCTACGCCCCCCTTACGATGGCCCGTTTAGGGTCCTGCGACACGGTAACAAGGACCTCATGGTCGACATGGGCGGTAGGACGGAGGCCGTGTCGATAGACAGGATCAAGCCCGCTCACGTAGACGTTTCACAGCCTTTGGAGTTGGCCCTTCCCCCCCGCAGGGGTCGTCCGCCGTTGCCCCGGGTGCCACCGCCCACAGAGCCACCGGCGGCCTCACCGATGCCAGCGCCCCCGGGTGTCGGTGAGGGTACGGGCGCTTGCGACGCTTTCCCCTCTCCGCCCCCGGTTTTCCGCGCTCGCCGAGGCCGTTTCGTGCCCCCGGGTGTCGTGGACGGCGCGGGCGCTTATGCCACTCCGCCCTCCCCGCCCCCGGCTTTCCGCACACGCAGAGGCCGGGCAATTGTTCCCCCACGCCGGGGGGATTTTGACTATGGGTGAATTCTGGGGGGGCTTGTGTAGTGACTGTACATAATTCACAAGGAACTCGTTGGGAATGGTAGTTCCCCCCGGACGATTTATAGGGTGGCACTTCCTGCCACCGGCATTCTTATTTACTGTCGACACGACTACGTCGATTTGTTGTTACGCTGATGAATAAAGGAATTAGGTTTAACTTCGAGACACCGCCTCCGACTCCTTCTTCTCAGCGCTACAATGTTTCTGTTTAAGTTTTCACGGTGGATTGGAGGACCAAGCCTTTAATAAACCCGTCGAAAGGAAACCACTTGTGTCTGCAGTGCTTGAAGGAGTTACAGTGAAAACTCGACTGTTCATCGATGCAAGTGGGCGATGAAGCAAGTCCAAGTTTAAGGCCGGCGTCCAGCGGACCTTCCCCGACAATTGTTTGCTGCGCTGCCTGCGCGCCGACATCAAAGGACAGATGAGTCACAAACAATACGCACTACACGCATAAACACAAAGAAGTAAGAAGATGCACACAGTATAATGAGCAGCGTTTCAAGATAAAGCCATAAAGGACTTGGACATTATAAGTTAAGAGTGGTCAGGTCAAGAAGAGTGCTTTGTAAACGTTTCTATAATATATTTGACTGAATTCTAATTACTGTGGTGTGCGTGCTAAAAACGTTTTGACTTATTTGCCTATATAATTTAACTGAAGCTAACCATTTGTACACATTAAGGTGTCAACGTTAAAGTATAAATATTGTCTGATTGAATTCATTTCTAATTTAAAGTGTGTTTTGGAAATTATAACCTATAAAAGGCACGTATAATTTATAGGTGAAGGCTATTATTGGCATCTAATATTTATGTTCCTAAGCGTTCTGAAGCGCTTAATATATATGTGGAGGTTATTGTGAAAGCCAATTGAATTAAGCAATTTGATTTGCTCAGAGAGTACTGCATTTAATTCAAATTGGAGTACAAAACAGGCTAAAGGTTTAAAGGTGTATTTACTATTTTTTCTTTACAAATTTGTCAATTTAAAGTAGTGATTTACAATGACAGAGCCAATTAGGCCTGCAATTGAAGTAGGGGACAGTGTTAGGGATAGTGCAAATTCCCAAGACCGACCTGAAGAAGGTCAGGAAGAAGGTGCTGAAGCCCAGCAAGAGGTACCAAAACGATCTCAAAGAACCAGAACTCTAATAGAGAAGGGTAAAGCAATGCAGGAGGATAAGATCAAAGCGCTACAACAAAGATTTAATTACATTTACAATAAATGGAGGACACAAGTTAAATCTTCTAAAGGTCCGTTATCACAATCAACAGAACATTTGTCTGATGAGCTGCTTACTGATATCATTACAGATGTCACAGGTCTTTCTAATGATGTGCAGCATATTTATGATGAACTACGTGACATCTCAACTCCAGACCAGGACACACGTCTAAGAGTGGATCTGTGTGCAGGGATTTCTGAGATAATTGTGTCCAGAGCCACATTTAGACTGGGGGGAAGTGTGTTAGAAGAAGGAGAGAGAGTGGCCAGAAGCAGGCTCTCTCTTCGACTCAAGCACCTATAAATCTGGTTCTGCCACTTCTTCCAGGAAAAGCGCGTATAAATCTGGTTCCGCCACTTCTTCCAGGAAAGGCACCTCAGTGCATTCAAGCAGTTCTTCTGTAAAGCGACGAGATGCTGTCGCTGATGCTGCTGCAAGCCAAGCTGTTCTGGAAGTGTTAAAAGAACAAGAAAAAGAACAATTGGAAATGCAGTGCCTAGAAGCAGAAGCTAAAAAGAAGATAGCTGTGCAAGAGGCAGCAGACATAAAGCGTTGTTTAGAACGAGAAGCAGAACGTTTAGAACGAGAAGCAGAACGTTTAGAACGAGAAACAGAAGAGGTTAAACGAAGAATAAAGAGAGAGGAAGAGGAAGCTAAAATGAAAGCTCAACTGGAAGAAGAACATGGAGCTATACAAAGGACTCTGGAGGAAAAGCGGAGAAAGATACAGCATTTGGAGGCAGTGAAAGGCCTTAATGCAGCACGAGCAAGAATTCTTGTATACGATCAAGTGGAGGCCACAGAAGAAGAGCGGAAAGACGTACTAGAACATGAGAGGGTAGCAGACAACAAAGTGCCTGCTCCCACAAGTCCTATGTCCCTGTATACGTCTCCCGTACCACAAGTTGTGACCACCTCCTCAAATGACAGTACAGCAGAGCTTGTTAAGATGCTGGCAGGTGCTTTGAGTGTCAACAGAATTCCAATCCCTGAACCTTCATTATTCAGTGGGGACCCATTGAAATACAATGACTGGAAACTTTCCTTTGAAATACTGATTGATCAGAAGAGCATTGAAGACAAGGAGAAGATATACTACCTCCGTAGGTATGTAAGTGGACAAGCTAAGAAAGCATTTGAGGGCTATTTCTTACTCGGAACCAAATCTGCCTATGTTGCAGCATGGAAGATTTTGGAGGAGAGATATGGTAATCCATTTACAATAGCAAAAGCATACAGAGACAAGCTCCAAGCATGGCCCAAGATGGGATCTAAGGACAGCTTTGAGCTCAGAGAGTTTGCAGACTTTCTCAGGAGTTGCGAGGCTGCCATGGTCAACATCAAGGCATTGGACATTTTAAATGACTGTAATGAAAACAGGAAAATTCTTTTAAAGTTGCCTGATTGGCTAACAGCGAGATGGAACAGGATGGTTATCCAAGAAGAAGAAGAGCGTAACCAATTCCCCTCCTTCAGCCAATTTGTAAAGTTTCTGACAAGAGAAGCGAAAATTGCCTGCAACCCTGTTACATCACTACAGTTACTAAAACAAGGTGAGACTGAAAAACCAAAAAGGCCAAGATATCAAAGCTTTGAAGCAAAGGCACTGACCACATGTTCCAATGAAAAGACTGTCATCATAACATGCATTTTCTGTGAGAAGTACGGGCATACTTTGCATAAATGCAGGAAGTTCATGGAGATACCTGTTACAGACAGAATCAAATTTGTTCAAGCTGAAAAGCTATGCTTTGGTTGTCTCAAGTCTGGTCACTACTCAAAGAGCTCTGGTCACTACTCAAAGAGCTGCAACAGTAGGAATGTGTGCGACGTGTGCCACAAGCAACATCCTACATGTCTGCATGAGGAGCGAGCCAAAGAAGGACAAAGACCACCACAAGCCAAGCTAAATGAAGACAAGCCAAGTACAAGTCAACAATGGTACAAAGAAAGACCTCAATCGACACGATGCAAAGAAACAACCACAAACTCTACTTCACATAGAGTAATACTTCATGAAGCTAACACACAAACAACTGCAATAATTCCTGTGTGGCTTTCATCCACGACTCAACCAACACAAGAAGTCCTTGTTTACGCTCTGTTGGATTCTCAAAGCGACACAACCTTTGTTATAAGGGAAGTAGCAGAAGCGTTGGAAGCAACCAAAGTCAAGGTCAAAGTCAAGCTCTCTACTATGACCTCAAGAACCACAGCAGTAAGCTCTGAAAGAATAGACAACTTACAAATCCGTGGCTTTTACTCTGGTAAGAAGATATTGTTACCACCAGTCTATACTCGGGATTTCATTCCAGCCAACAGAACACACATACCAACAGATGGAACTGCAAAAGCGTGGTCCCATCTAGAGCACCTCCAAGGAAAGATTGCACCTATGCAGGACTGTAAAGTAGGTCTGCTCATTGGGTACGACTGCTCACAAGCCCTGCTTCCAAGGGAAGTTGTGTCTGGCGAAGAAAGTCAGCCTTATGCACAGCGTACAGACCTTGGATGGAGTATTGTTGGCCATGGGAATCCCTGCGTAGACTACGGCGACGACATCGGAATCAGCCATCGCATAGTATTGAGACGAGTAACAGCAGGTGTGAAACGTTCTGTTAATCTCAAGACTGAAGTACACTATGTGAGCCGAACACAAGTAAAAGAAATGACTCCCTCAGACATAAGAGTTCTTGAATCAGACTTCTCAGAAAGAACTGGAGAACATGACCCTGTGTCTCAAGAACATGTCAAGTGCCTGTCGAAGGTGAGAGAGACCATCACGCAAAAGAACAATGGTCACTACGACATGCCGTTACCATTCAAAGAAAAGGAAAGGAAGAGAAAAGGAAAAAGAAAAAAGAAGAAAAAACGACCTGTCAGAGAACTCAAGGTGGGAGAAATTAAGGAAGATGATCCTGAACTCCACAAGGCTTTTGTGTGCAACACTAAAGCAAAGGAAAACAGATCATCATTGGATCGCCTACAGAGATTCTCGGAATGTGTCAAGTGTAGAAAGTACAGAAGATGTACTGAAGGACAAAGAGGGGGTGACTTACCACAAGATCGGAAGCAACTCCACCCTTCACTTACGCTGGCATAGACTGCGTTGGTCCGATCCATGTTAAAGAAGGAAGGAAGGATCTCAAAATATATGATCTCTTACTTACCTGTCTATGTTTAAGGGCCATACACAGGGTCAGATGGTAGGGTGAGAAATGAAATTGCTGGTGAGTGACACCACCTTAAAAGGTAAACCTATAACTAAAAGTGTTCCTTGATACCTGTACAGAAGGTTATAACGCTACTCGAAGCAGACTAATTTAATGTTTTGCCTAAAATGTATGTTAATAATGATATTTACATTTAGTCAGTTAGCTGACGCTTTTATACAGGGCGACTTACAAGTTCTGTACAAGTCCCCAGGAGGGGCACAACTAGCGGCTGAATGACCACAAGAAATATTTAATTTAGAAGATAACCAAATTATGTTCAGAGAAATCCCACGTGTGTGCGATTTGGTGGGAGTGTAACTGTGGCCATTATATGGTTTCATCATTTATGTTATTTCAGTTTGTAAGTGTAATATTTGAGAATGTATTTATGTTTCATTTCTTATTTTCTTTATTATTTAATTTGCTACAATTTATAATATATTCATTTTGACGTCTGGTCAGATATGGTGTCCCGTTAGGCTGCTGTCGCGTTTTTTACCTTTGGGGCTGATTAAAGACACCTGCGAGCAAGCGACAGGAATGTTGGAGACGAGTTGTACAGACACCTGCGAGCAAGCGGCAGGGTTGGTTAGACGAGTTGTACAGGCTCTCTAACTTCTAAAGAGTGTACCACTATGTGTAGCGTACCACTAAGACTGTTACCAAGAACAGAAGAACAAGACCCCTTTTCTATGTAGCATGCAGCCAACGAGGTAATTAATGTTTGTTTGTATTTTGCTTTTCTGATGTGTTGTTTTCATACCATGTATATTATTGTTTGTGTTGACCTGACGCAACGTATATGTTTCTGTTTAAGCCTTTAATAAACCCGTCGAAAGGAAACCACTTGTGTCTGCAGTGCTTGAAGGAGTTACACTGGTTCTCACTGGAGCAGCAACACAGGTCCAATTAAGTAATGGTCACGCATCATACGGATGTCATTTGAGGATTTATTTAATTAATTTCTTATTTAAATCAGCAGACACCGTGAACAAAATAATGGTAGTGAAAGGTTAACCTTCTGTAGTGTGAAAGGGCTAAGCATCATTCTACTATTTCATCTGGGGGCGTTTTTGTGTCCTTTGAGAAATGAAGGCACTTGTACTCAGAAGTGAGTTTTATTTCCTCTTTGTTATAAATAATTAGATTTGAGTGTATAAAGCTGTTAGAACACGATTACAATATATAAATATGGGGTTAAAGGGTAAAGATTTAACTTAAATACACCAAAGTGAAATATTTCAGTAAAAAATGTTGTGCACCTTTTCAGTTGTATTGTGAATCAGTTATTGTTTTTTTTTTTTTTTTTTTTTTTTTCTTTTTCTCCCTCCATTTTCCTCCGATTTTCTCCCATCCCAATGTTAGTCGTATGCCAATTCCCAGTCCCTTCCTGGTCGCTGCGCACTTACCCCCCCACAGTCAGATCATCTGGGAGAGTGGAGGCTACCACGTGCTTCCTCCGACACACGTCCAGCCAATCACCGCTTCTTTTCACCTGGCAGCGCGGATTCTCATTGAGAGGGCGTAGCGTGTGGGAGGACCACACTATCCCCCTCACGTCCAATCCGCGCTTAGCAGGCGCCCCGACCGAACTGTAGGAGTCGCTGTTTACAACGACCCGGACCCACCCCGCCAGCTTCTCCCACCCTCTGATACAGCCAATTGTATCAGTGCAGACGGCCAGCCAAGCTGGTGACAACCCCGGAGCTGTGAGCTGGATTCGAACAGGCAAATCCAGCTCAGCTCCGGGGCTGGTGACGAACGCAATCTCCGCTCGGCCACCTAACCGCCTAGTTATTGTTTTTTATTGTTTTGTTTTGCATTTATATGGAGTCGGACAATGTGGCACTTTGTGTGAGCAATTCAATTTGAGTTTCATCACGATAGTTCTCATGGCGTCTGCTGATTTTAATGAGAAATAAATCCTCAAATGACATCCGTTACCGTATGCTGCGTGACCATTACTTAATTGGACCTGTGTTGCTGCTACAGTGAGAACGAAAAAAAAGGGCAGCAAATTAGACCCAGGCAACTACCGCCCTGTTTCTATGCTTACCTCCATCTCGAAAGTCATGGAAAAAATAGTATATGAATGAACAGGTCGAAAAGTACCTGGCGGAAAAAAATCTAATCTACCAATTCCAATCTGGCTTCAGAACATCCCACTCCACTGACACATGCCTTCTCTATTTAAACGACCACATCAAACAAGAGGTGGACGCGGGCAAATACTGCGGCATGGTCATGCTGGACCTACAAAAGGCCTTCGACACTGTCAATCACACCATTCTGATTGACAAGCTAAAAGAAATTGGTTTTGATAGTTCATCAGTGAGCTGGATGCAATCCTACCTGGAGGGGAGAGAACAGATGGTGGAGGTAAACGGTACTCTACCCCCCCCCCCCCCTCACAGTGAGCTGTGGTGTTCCACAAGGAAGCATACTAGGTTCAAGTTTCAAGTTTCTTTAATAGTTGTCATACAGAAGTACAGAATACTTTTATACAAAATGCTTCTTACTGTTACGCTCCAGAGACTGTGCAAGACAAGATAAGTATGAAATAAAATAACATAGTATAGCATGTAAATTAGAAGTAAAAAAAATGAGGTCACAGTGTTCAGTATAGACATATGTACAATGTTCGATGCAGAATAGACGTAACTGAGTTACCATATAATATACAATACTATGCAGTGTACTAATATACAATACTATATAGTGCAAGGCAGAAATGGGATGAGGTGCAATTTAGGTACAATTTACAGTAGGTGTACGAGTTGTAGTGCAAATCCTTTATCAATAAATATAAAGTGTGTTTGTGTGGTTTAAGTGAGTGTGTGCGTGTGGGTGTGTGTGCTGTGTGCATTTGATGGTTGTTGCATAGTGTTTATTGTTCGTTTAGCAGCCTGATGGCCTGGGGATAGAAGCTTCTTCTGAGTCTTTCTGTGCTCGCCTTAAGACTCCTGTATCGCTTGCCTGACCGCAGCAGTTCAAAGAGGCAGTTGTTCGGGTGGCTCGAGTCCTTAATAATTCTCTTAGCCTTCCCCCTGCACCGCTTGTTGTAAATGTTCTGGAGGGTGGGAAGCCCCCCTCCAATTGTGCGTTCGGCTGAACGTGTCACTTTGTAGTCTGCTACGGTCTTGTGCAGTGCTATTCCCAAACCAGGAGGTGATGTTGCCAGTCAGGATGCTCTCTATTGTACATGAGTAGAAGTTCCTAAGGATCTTCTGACTGACTTGGAACTTCCTTAGGCGCCTGAGGAAGTAGAGGCGTTGTCGTGCCTTCTTCACAACACTGTCAATGTGTGTGGTCCATGTCAAGTCCTCGGATATGTGGGCTCCGAGGTACTTGAAACTGTTCACTCTCTCAACCGGTGCCCCGTCGATGCTGAGGGGGCTGTAGTCCTTGACCCCCGACCTCCTGAAGTCCACAATCATCTCTTTTGTTTTGCTGACGTTCAGGGAGAGGCAGTTCTCCTGACACCACTGTGACAGATTCTCTACCTCTTCCAGGTAGGCCCTCTCGTCATTGGCAGAGATCAGGCCCACCACTACTGTGTCATCAGTAAATTTGATGATTGTGTTGTTGTTCCGCTGTGCCACGCAGTCATGTGTGTACAGGGAGTAGAGGAGGGGGCTCAGAACATAGCCCTGGGGGGCCCCTATGTTGAGCGTGATGGATGAGGAGGTGCAGTTGCCTGCTCTTACCACCTGGGGTCTGCCCGTCAGGAAGTCCAGGACCCACTGGCAGAGGTCATAGTTCAAGCCCAGGTCCCTGAGCTTGGCTATGAGTTTGGAGGGGACTATGGTGTTGAATGCTGAGCTGTAGTCGATGAACAGCATTCTCACATGGACCGCTACTGTTCCTAATTTATGCAAATAACATGTCGTCAGTTTGTGACTGCAACTTGTTCCTGTTTGCGGACGACTCAGCCCTGCTGGTCTCTGACAAGAACAAGTTACAGGTTGAAAAAACCCTCAGCTCGGAACTAGGCAAAATCTGCATATGGCTCACTGATAACAAACTATCATTACAAAACAGAGTCCATTCTCTTTGGTTTAAATAACAAACTCAGCAAGACCGACGGCTTCTCAGTTACAGTGGGTGACAATATTGTCACAAGGAAAGAAGAAATTACCTACCTGGGTTCCATCCTAGAGGCAAATCTTTCCTGTGACAAAATGGCATCCAATGTAATAAAAAAAGTCAACCAACGAACTCGATGCTTGTACCGGATCTCCTCTCTGGTAAACAAGAATACCCTGAAGACTCTGGCAGGAGCACTCATTCAAGGGTACTATGACTATGCTTGTACCTCATGGTACCGAAGCACCTCAAAGGCGCTAAAAACAAAATTACAAACATCTCAAAACAAACTGGTCAGACTACTGCTTGACCTTACCCCTAGAACCCACCTCACCCCTGCCCACTTTGACAATCTAGGATGGCTTAGAGTTAGACGACAGAGTACAGCAACTTGCAATGGGCCTGGTCTACAAGATACACTACACGACCAAGGTACCCATATACATGTCAAAATACTTCCCAAAGGTCAGTGAATACCACGATCACAACACCAGAGGGAGCTCCACAAATCATGTTAAACCCAGATTCGGCTCAAACAAGGGACTAAACACGTTTCGCAATTATGCCACATCAATGTGGAACGCCCTACCCAAAGCTGTAAAGGAATGTGAATCACTACCCACTTTCAAAACCACTCTCAAAGAACACCTACGGGAGACTGCAATTCGAAACTGGCCCCTGTAAATGTCCTAACCCAAACCGCTCCAATGTACAGTAAATGACCAAGTATGGTTTTGTCAATATTCCAATGTACAGTTTTGCTTGTACAGTTGTACAGTGTCCCCCCCCCCCCCCCCCCCACTCAACCCCACCCCACCTACCCAACCTCCTCCAATGTACAGTTTCTACGTCAAATGTATATACTCTCTTTTCTGGACTCTTTTTGTATCACAAACAGTACTGTATTTGCAAATCTGGTATGTCATAAATGTATAGATGTAGCAGTACTGTCTATCTGTATGTCGTGTATTATATGTTATGATTAATTGAAAATGGGGGACCCTGATGTAAACAAGACGAAAGTCTTTCTCTGGTTTGATTGATTGATTGAAAACTTTATTAACAGATTGCAGAATGGGTACAGTACAGCTCAATACATACAATTGTTAAGGGGATGCAGACCAGAGAAAGACTTTCGTCTTGTTTCCATCAGGGTCCCCCATTTTCAATTCATCGTAACATATATGACATACATGACATACAGATACAGTACTGCTACATCTATACATTTATGACATACCAGATTTGCAATTACAGCACTGTTTGTGATACAAAAAGAGTCCAGAAAAAAAGAGAGTATATACATTTGACGTAGAAACTGTACATTGGATTGGGTAGGTGGGGGTGGGGTTGGGTAGGAGTGGGGGGGGGTTGGGTAGGAGGGGTGGGTGGGGGACACTGTACAACTGTACAAACAAAACTGTACATTGGATTATTGACAAGACCATACTTGGTAATTTACTGTACATTGGAGGGGGTTGTGTTCGGACATTTACAGGGGCCAGTTTCGAGTTGCAGTCTCCCTTAGGTGTTTTTTGAGTGTTTTTGAAAGTGGGTAGTGATTCACATTCCTTTACAGCTTTGGGTAGGGCGTTCCACATTGATGTGGCATAATTGCGAAACGTGTTTAGTCCCTTGTTTGAGCCGAATCTGGGTTTAACATGATTTGTGGAGCTCCCTCTGGTGTTGTGATCGTGGTATTCACTGACCTTTGGGAAGTATTTTGTCATGTACATGGGTACCTTGGTCGTGTAGTGTATCTTGTAGACCAGGCCCATTGCAAGTTGCTGTACTCTGTCGTCTACTCTAAGCCATCCTAGGTTGTCAAAGTGGGCAGGGGTGAGGTGGGTTCTAGGAGTAAGGTCAAGCAGTAGTCTGACCAGTTTGTTTTGAGATGTTTGTAATTTTGTTTTTAGCGCCTTTGAGGTGCTTTGGTACCATGAGGTGCAAGCATAGTCGTAGTACCCTTGAATGAGTGCTCCTGCTAGAGTCTTCAGGGTATTCTTGTTTACCAGTGAGGAGATCCGGTACAAGAATCGAGTTCGTTGGTTGACTTTTTTTATTACATTGGATGCCATTTTGTCACAGGAAAGATTTGCCTCTAGGATGGAACCCAGGTAGGTAATATCTTCTTTCCTTGTGACAATATTGTCACCCACTGTAACTGAGAAGCCGTCGGTCTTGCTGAGTTTGTTATTTGAACCGAAGAGAATGGACTCTGTTTTGCCCATGTGTAATGATAGTTTGTTATCAGCGAGCCATATGCAGATTTTGCCTAGTTCTGAGCTGAGGGTTTTTTCAACCTGTAACTTGTTCTTGTCAGAGACCAGCAGGGCTGAGTCGTCCGCAAACAGGAACAAGTTGCAGTCACAAGCTGACGACATGTAATTTGCATAAATTAGGAACAGTAGCGGACCTAGTATGCTTCCTTGTGGAACACCACAGCTTACTGTGAGGGGGGGGGGGGGTAGGGTACCGTTTACCTCCACCATCTGCTCTCTCCCCTCCAGGTAGGATTGCATCCAGCTCACTGATTGACAAGCTAAAAGCAATTGGTTTTGATAGTCTATCAGAATGGTGTGATTGACAGTGTCGAAGGCCTTTTGTAGGTCCAGCATGACCATGCCGCAGTCTGCATCCCCTTAACAATTGTATGTATTGAGCTGTACTGTACCCATTCTGCAATCTGTTAATAAAGTTTTCAATCAATCAATCAATCAACCAGTGTGTCCGGAGGGCTTATAGCTTATCCGCAACAGTAAGTTACTTCCGGGCTAGGCCTGATTGGCCCCGACAGGCACGTGACGCGCAACTTTCTCTGCCGCGCGGCACGCTCCGCGGAGCCGCGCGGCAGAGCTTGCGGAATTAAGTAAACTGTCCAAATTACGCCATGACTTTCATTCGGCGCTTCAGCTCACCTGGCAGAGCAGCGGTCCTGCGATCCGTTGTTGGTGAGTTCGAATCCCATCAAATCTTTTTTTTTTAACGTGATTTTTTTTTTAACGTGTATTCTTTCGCCGGTTAAGGTTAGGCATGGTTAAGGTTAAGGTTAGGCATTGTTTCGGAGTTGGTTAAGGTTAGAACGGTTAAGTTTAGGCGCTGTTAAGGAGCTGGTTAAGGTTAGAGTTTGTCTTAGAGAATGGCAATATTCTTTCTATGGTTAAGGTTAGGTATGGTTAAGGTTAGGCATTGTTTCGGAGTTGGTTAAGGTTAGAACGGTTAAGTTTAGGCGCTGTTAAGGAGCTGGTTAAGGTTAGAGTTTGTGTTAGAGAATGGCAATAGACAGCCTATTTCCGCGCGACAGCTCTCAGCAGCCTCGTTGCGCGTCCTGAGTTTGCCGCGTCACGTGCCTGTCGGGGCCAATCAGGCCTACCCCGGAAGTCACTTACTGTTGCGGAACAGTTACACGCGTCCGGAGGCGTGTAGCCTTTTTACAACACATCCGCGTTTCTGGCGGTCTGATTGTAAAAAGGCTTCAAGCTGTCCGGAGGGCCGCTTCTGCACCAGTTAAATTGCTGTGCAGTGCCGCGGTATCGCCACGAGAGGGCAGCGTTGCCCAGTGTACAGCTCTGTGCTACTGCTACAACATTTTGGAACGTTTGCAAGATTTGACATTTTTAAGAGGAGTGTGTAGGCTACATATTGTAGTATTCCGTCATGCAGGAATACAGGGAATACAGAGGAGAGTTTCCATTGGTGAAGGGTGCTTTATTTCAGCTGAAATAAGGGTATTTACAGGTTAATACCTCGCCCAGCTACATGCTTCCCCGCTAGCTTCACACGAACGTCAACATCCGGTCCGTCACTCTTATATCTCCCGGAGAAAACGGCACCCCCAGCTATACACAAAACCCCAGAACATTACAATGTTAACATTGTAACCTATTTGCTATTATTTTACTGGTGTTACACTGTTATTGATTGATTGAACACTTTATTAACAGATTGCAGAATGGGTACAATGTACAGTTTCCTCCCCCTCGTATGTATATATTTTCTGTTAGGATAACAGTACTGTATATTTGCTGTTACATCCAGACATTTATGACATGCAAGATATACAAATATACAGTACTGTTTAAGAGACAGATCATAAAAGAAAATATATACATTAGAGGGGGAAGAAACTGTACATTGGAGGGGGTTGGGTGGCATTATTTTTTAAACCTAGCCGCATTTTGCGGAGACGCTCTCTGATTGGCCGACGCCTGTTTCTACACCGGTTAAGCTTAGGCACTCTTTCGAAGTTGGTTAAGGTTAGAGTTTGGAATCAGGGCTGGTGTTCTATCGCCAATCAATCGTTCTGTCAGTGGCCAATCAGAGAGCGTCTCCGCAAAATGCGGCTTGTTTAAAAATAACGCGGTTGGGTGGGGGGCGGGGGTTGGACATTTACCGGGGCCAGTTTAGAATTGCAGCCTCCCGTAGGTGCTCTTTGAGAGCGGTTTTGAAGGAGGGTAGGGATTCACATTATTTTACGGCTGTGGGTAGGGCGTTTCACATTGTTGTGGCATAATTTAGTTTAGTCCCTTGTTTGAGCTGAATCTGGGTTGAACATGATTTGTGGAACTCCCTCTGGTGTTGTGGTCGTGGAATTCACTGACCTTTGGGAAGTATTTCGACATGTACATGGGTATTCCAGTGGTGTAGTGAATCTTGTAGACCAGGCCCATTGCAAGTTGCTGTACTCTGTCGTCTACTCTAAGCCATCCTAGGTAGTCAAAGTGGGCAGGGGTGAGTTGGGTTTTAGGAGTAAGGTCAAGCAGTAGTCTGACCAGTTTGTTTTGTGATGTTTGTAGTCTTGTTTTTAGGGCCTTTTGAGGTGCTTTGGTACCATGAGGTGCAAGCATAGTCGTAGTACCCTTGAATGAGTGCTCCTGTTAAAGTCTTCAGGGTATTCTTGTTTACCGGAGAGGAGATCCGGTACAAGAATCTTGTTCGTTGGTTGACTTTTTTGATTACATTGGATGCCATCTTGTCACAGGAAAGATTTGCCTCTAGGATGGAACCCAGGTAGGTAATTTCATCTTTCCTTGTGAAAATAGTGTCACCCACTGTAACAGAGAAGCCGTTGGCCTTGCAGAGTTTGTTATTTGATCCAAAGAGAATGGACTCTGTTTTACCCAGGTGTAATGATAGTTTGTTATCAGCGAGCCATGTGCAGATACTGCAGAGTTCCGAGCTGAGGGCTTTTTCAACCTGCAACTTGTCCCTGTCAGAGACCAGCAGGGCTGAGTCGTCCGCGAACAGGAACAAGTTGCAGTCACAAGCTGATGACATGTCATTTGCATAAATTAGGAACAGTAAATGTCCTAGTATGCTTCTGTGAGGAGACACTGGGTAGCTATGGTACAATCCACCAGTCTGGGAGGAGACACTGGGTAGCTATGGTACAATCCACCAGTCTGTGAGGAGACACTAGGTAGCTATGGTACAATCCACCAGTCTGTGAGGAGACACTGGGTAGCTATGGTACAATACACCAGGTATGTGAGGAGACACTGGGTAGCTATGGTACAATCCACCAGTCTGGGAGGAGACACTGGGTAGCTATGGTACAATCCACCAGGTATGTGAGGAGACACTGGGTAGCTATGGTACAATCCACCAGTCTGGGAGGAGACACTGGGTAGCTATGGTACAATCCACCAGTCTGTGAGGAGACACTGGGTAGCTATGGTACAATCCACCAGTCTGTGAGGAGACACTGGGTAGCTATGGTACAATCCACCAGTCGGTGAGGAGACACTGGGTAGCTATGGTACAATCCACCAGATATGCGAGGAGACACTGGGTAGCTATGGTACAATACACCAGTCTGTGAGGAGACACTGGGTAGCTATGGTACAATCCACCAGATATGCGAGGAGACACTGGGTAGCTATGGTACTGTAATAATGTAAAGGTCCAGTCCAAATGTTCTTTTGTGATGTTTATTTCACGCTGTCAAAAGCAATACAGGTCCAGTGCAACACACAGCTGTTACTCATTATACTACCTAAGTAGGTGTGTCTCATAGGACACTGCAGGTGAAGGTCTCACTGACGTAACCCGGTGAACCCACATTATAACAATCCCTTCCCCCATAGTCTTGAAATATCATTGGTATACATTTTTTAAGCTTAATCTCAGCTACAAGGTAGGGGGTAGACTGCCCCTCCTCCAGACACCCAAGGGGATTATTCTGCCCCTGCATTAAAATAAGTGGGTGCCTGCCTAACTCTACCTGGATAACGACGTCCTATTTCTGGACCCGGTTCCGGAGGCCTCAGCACGACTGCCTCGGGTGCAGGAGGTTCCGGAGGCCTCAACACGACTGCCTCGGGTGCAGGAGTCTCTGACCCTGGATGGACTGCTTCTTGTGGTGAAAAGCTCTCCTCCGGTAGACTTGCTGGCGTGGTGTTTTGATCATAACATGGACGCATCTGATCCTGATGACGTCTCACCAACTTGCCGTCCTTTTGTGTCACCCTCCAAGACACTGGACCGGTCCTCTCTGTGAGTGTTGCGGGAATCCACTTCTGGCCTGAGTACCCTCTCACATAGACGGAGTCAGACTCTGTGAACATCCTGTCCCTGACATGCTTGTCATGCTGCTCTTTTTGTTTGTCCTGATTTAGTCCAACTCTATTCGCTAGTGAAGGACGCACTAGATCCAACTGAGTTCTGATTCTCCGGTTCATGAGTAGCTCAGCTGGCGTAGCTCCGGTTGTGGTCTGAGGGGTTGATCGGTACTTAAACAAGAACCTGGATAGCTTTGTCTCCACACTACCCTCCCCCATCTTCTTGATGCCCTCCTTGAACACCCGCACTGCACGCTCAGCACAGCCATTCGAAGATGGATGGTATGGTGCTGTTGTCACATGCTTTATGCCGTTTTTTCTTAGGAAGTGTTTGAACTCTGCACTAACCAGACTTGGTCCATTATCACTAACCAGGACTGCTGGGATTCCATGGGTGGCAAAAATGCTCCTCAATTTCTCCACTGTCATGGATGAAGTAATAGACTGCATTGGGTGAGCCTCAATCCACTTTGAATAGGCGTCAATGACTATTAGAAACATCTTTCCATATACTGGCCCACAAAAATCCACATGCAGCCTCATCCAAGGTTGGTCTGGCCACTCCCACGGGTGTAAAGGTGCTGCTGCTGGGGCGGCTTGGTTCAACTGACACGAATGACAGCTGCGCACTGCTGACTCTAAATCTGCATCCATGTTTGGCCACCACACATAACTGCGGGCCAATGTTTTCATTCTTGAGACCCCTGGATGAGCCTCATGAAGCTCCTTGATCATAGTCTGTCTTCCTTGTGGTGGTATTATCACTCTACTTCCCCACAGGATGCACCCGTCCTCCACACTCAGTTCATATTGTTGTCTCGTGTAAGGCTGTATTTCTGGGTCTGTGCTCTGTGAGGGCCAGGAGCCCTGCAACAACCACTGGTGGACCCTGGACAGGATAGGGTCCTGACGAGTCCAGTCTCGGATGTTTTTTACCTGCAGTGGTGTACCATTCATATGCTCCATAAGCAGCACCACCTCTTCCTCCTGTGGTACATTTCCGGGCTTTATGGGCAGTGGGAGTCTGCTCAGTGCGTCTGCATTCCCGTTTTTTGAGCCCTCCTTATACTCCAAGGTGTACTCATAGGCGGCAAAAATTAATGCCCATCTTTGCATTCTGGCTGCCGCGAGCTGTGGGATGCCCTTACTCTCTCCCAAAAGGCCTAGTAGTGATTTGTGATCCGTCGCAATAGTGCAGTGTTTTCCAAACAGATACTGGTGGAATTTCTTTAGACCAAAAATTATAGACAGCGCCTCTTTCTCTAGATGTGAATAGCCCCGTTCTGCTGATGACAGTGACCGTGACATGTATCCGATTGGCCTGTCAGAGCCATCTGGAAACCGGTGTGATAATACTGCTCCGACGCCATAAGGTGATGCATCACAAGCCAAGTAGAGCGGCTTTGTCTCATCAAAGTGCACTAATAATGTTTCAGACTGGAGGCACTTTTTTGCCTCCTCAAATGCCTGGGTCTGACATTTTCCCCATCTCCATGGGATCTCTTTTCTCAAAAGCTTGTGTAGTGGCTCCAATATGGTCGACACATTTGGCAGGAACTTGTGATAATAGTTTAGCATGCCCAGAAAAGACTTTAACTGTCTGGTCAGTCGGCTGTGGGGCATTTACAATGGCCTGTACCTTGTCAGCCACTGGTTGAATCCCTTTGTGGTTAATTCGATAACCCAGGTAAACAACCTCTGGTACCATGAACACACATTTGTCTCTCCTCAGACGCAGTCCTGCAGCTGAGAGTCTCTTCAGCACTACCTCTAAGTTGTGTAGATGGCTGGCATCGTCACCGGTCACCAGAATATCATCTATTTCTTGATCAAACTCCTGGATTTTCCCATACGTCGTCATTTTTCTAACGTTCGGCTAAAACTCCAAGCTGTTTAGTTTATCCTCGTCGCCAATGTAATAATGTAAAGGTCCAGTCCAAATGTTCTTTTGTGATGTTTATTTCACGCTGTCAAAAGCAATACAGGTCCAGTGCAACACACAGCTGTTACTCATTATACTACCTAAGTAGGTGTGTCTCATAGGACACTGCAGGTGAAGGTCTCACTGACGTAACCCGGTGAACCCACATTATAACAGGTACAATCCACCAGTCTGGGAGGAGACACTAGGTAGCTATGGTACAATACACCAGTCTGGGAGGAGACACTGGGTAGCTATGGTACAATCCACCAGTCTGTGAGGAGACACTGGGTAGCTATCGTACAATACACCAGGTCTGGGAGGAGACACTGGGTAGCTATGGTACAATACACCAGTCTGGGAGGAGACACTGGGTAGCTATGGTACAATACACCAGTCTGGGAGGAGACACTGGAACAGCTATGGTACAATACAATAGTTGTGGAGAGGAGAACGAGAAAGTAGCTGGACGCTAATCCTGGAGAACCCCTCTCGTCCCATCTATGAGGAGCATAACACACTGTGTACATGTATCTATACCTGTATATATATCCATACATCTACCTACCTACTCATATTAACTAAACCACTGGCTAGACTAGTTTATTCAGATTCAGATTTAGGATTTTTCAGAAGTACAATGGAATTCTTACTCTCCGTTTGCTCCACAGCACAAAGGAATAAAAAGCAACAATTAACAGAATAAAAACAGGTATTTATATACAATAAACTGTCTGCGGTATGTGCACTAACATAAGTACACATAAGTAAATCATCAAATTAAAATAAGTACACATTCGACAAGTAAAAAATAATTGCACATTATATTGATGCACAAGGGTGCAGTAAAGTGGCTGAGCATTGTAGCAGCAGTCCAATAACGATTAACTGGCCATCAGGTGTACTGCCTGTGGTGGCCCGATGTCTCCTGAAATCCACGATGTCCACAAGGCTGTTGTTCTTGCAACACCGCGTCAGCTGGACTAGCTCATCTCTGTACTCCGTCTCACATTGTTGTTTATCAGTCCGATGACTGTAGTGTCGTCTGCAAACTTGATAATCCTGTTGCTGTTGTGTGTGGCTGTACAGTCATAATCTTTTACACAAGATTCACACGGACCACATTCTGTGTATGTTAACAGGGTTTTCCTCTCACTGGGCAAGCCTGTAGCAGCCACGAACCTGCACTGTTTTAAGTGAGCGTGTGTTATTGGATTGATTGATTGATTGAAAATTTTATTAATGTCCGCCTTGTTTCGAACTGGTTATGCTTAGGCCCTCTTTCGAAGTCGGTTATGCTTAGAGTTTATCTTTAGAGCAGGGCGATAGACCACCAGCCCTTATTCCAAACTCTAAGCATAATCGACTTCAAAAGAGGGTGACTTCGAAAGAGGGCCTAAGCATAACCAGTTCGAAACAAGGCGGACATTAATAAAATGTTCAATCAATCAATCAATCAATCCAATAACACACGCTCACTTAAAACAGCGCAGGTTCGTGGCTGCTACAGGCTTGCCCAGTGAGAGGATTCTCCGGCGCTGCAGCTGGATCCAATTGAGGCTGTGGGCAGAACAGGTGTCACAAATTAGACCATTACTACCTGCTTCTCATTAAGGCAGAGCACGAGGTACAAAAACAGGTGTCGTCACAAATTAGACCATTACTACCTGCTTTTCACAAAGGCAGAACACTGAGGTCCCTCTGCTTTTACTTATTTTTTAAAAGAAGAACCTATTTGGTGAGTGACAACTGTGTTTCTTGTAATGTTTTCTCAACAATTATGTTTTTGTGTTGCCAAGTTATGACAAAATAAGAAATCGCCAAAATGTACTACGACACGCACATCCTATAATGCTTGATAAAAAAACTGTCTGGCAGAGTTGGAAGAGCGATATCCGCACAACCATTTCGTACATCATAATTGCTTGAAGGGGAATAGAATCAATTTGACAACTCGTGGATTAGCCTTTATAGCCTTTACGGATGTGCCATTTAATTTCCATTTCAGTGTTACCTTTTAGAATGATTTTAAGTCTTTGTCGCTAAGGTTATGATACTGCCATGTCATTGTAACAATTGTACCCTGTTTGAAACTGCTTATGGGTATTTACATATCTATGTTTGGTGGTGGTGACTAAATAATTCAAATGCCTAGCTGGCAGACCCCCTCGTTAAAATCTAGAGATGGTTCAGCCTGGTTTGCAGGGGTGTAAACATCAATCAATTTATTCCAACAGGTAGTTTGAGCTGCATGTGAGCCGCGGTCTTTCTCTCCTCTCCATTGGAAACGAATGACTAACGTTAAGTTGACAGAACCGGCTACGCTAGCACAGTAGCTGAGAATACCGGTCGCAGCTGTTTGTTTACTTCCGATAAACGTAATGACGTTAACATCCTGTTTACGTTTACCCAATCAGAAGCCTTCCCAGCCCCAAACCTTACGATGACTCGCAAACTCCCGATTAGACGGTGACTTTCATGTAAACACCTTGTCGGAATTAAGATTTTACATGTAAACTCGCATGATTTTTTTTTTACATCCGAATGATTTGATTCCGAAGTTATAATTCGGAATTAAAAGTCACCATGTAACCGCAGGCATTGATGCACTTTGTTTTAATTTCTGATCCAGACTATTCAGACTCCTCTACTGCCGCGGAGTGAGCCCCTCACTAGACTCTGTGCCAGGCGCGCGCTGATTGGCGGAGAGTATGGAAGTTTGGGCCTACGCCCTTCGCCTATTCTTTAATCCCAGCCGAGTGCTTCCGCGTTTTCCCTGATTGGCCGCGACAACGCCTAGCACGCCCAGCGGCAGAGCGGAGCGGCAGAGCGGAGTTCTGGTGACACGTTCGAATACATTTTTACGTTTAATTAATTTATCATCTCTCTATATAAACGTGCATTCTTTCGCCGGTTAAGTTTAGGCATTCTTTCGGAGTTGGTTAAGGTTAGGGTTAAGTTTAGGCATTCTTTCGGAGTTGGTTAAGGTTAGAGTTTGTCGCAGAGCATGGCAATAGAATGCCTGTCTTTCTTTCGCCGGAGCAGCAGCCTATTTCCGCTCTGCCGTGCGCCGCGGTCACATGGGCGTCGTGGCCAATCAGAGAAACGCGAAGCACTCTTGGGCTGGGATTAATATAGACGCAGCCCCTTCCCCTTGACCAAGCTCGGTGTGTATCTCAGGTGTGCTGGGCCAATTATTAAAAAACCCATGCTGATTGGTGCTTGTGCAAGACTAGAACACTGGGATCTTTGATTAAACACCTTCTATTAGAAGAATAGACAAATAGACAGTCAGGAAAAGTACATTTACAAGTAGAAACTTTTTTACTTTTACTCAAGTTTTTAGCCAGATACTCTTGACTTTTACAATTTTTAGACTGTACCCATACTTTCACTTAAGTATAATTTCTGGGTACTTTTTACACCCCTGCTGGTTTGTCCTTAGTACAAAAACCACTGACACCAGGTAAGGGGTTCGGTTCTTTAGATGCTGGAAGCAGAAAATGTGGTCGCATTTGTGTAAGTCGATGGGCATGACTTAATATAATGGAAGTACTTTATTAATCCCAAGGGAAATTCGGCACCACAGATCGCCCACAATAAACATTTGATTTAGATACAGTCAAAGATGAATTCTAAAATATACAGTAAAATTGAATGTGTGATATAGGCATATTTTTCAACTGCCAGAACTGAGATTTCCCCCCTTGTTTTTCACCTTTCCCAGACACTGAAGATGTCTGGCCATGGGAAGAAAACAGTCGTCAAGACCAAGACCTCGACCAGCCGTTCTAAAAGGGCAGGACATCCACAGACTGCTCAAGAAGGGCAACTACACTCTGCGTGTGGGAAATGGCGCTGCCATTTACATGGCCGCCGTCTTGGAGTACCTGACCGCGGAGATCCTGGAGCTGGCTGGGAATGCCTGCCGGGACAAGAAGAAGAAGTGCATCACTCCCCGACACATCATGTTGGCGGTGAAGACCGACGAGGAGCTCAACAGACTTTTGAGCGGGGTCACATTCTCCGAGGGCGGCGTGATTCCTAATATCCAAGCTGCCCTCCTCCCCAAGAAGACGAAAAAGGGCTTGAGGGAGGATGCTGATGCTTCAGCCAAAGGCGCCCAGTCTCAAGAGTTCTAGCTGAATGAGAATTATTTTTTAAACTGTCTTTACAATAAAATTGGGTTTTATATGCAGCTTTGCTTCCTCCCTAATGATTTAGCCGTGTCCCTTTTCCAAAATGCCTGGGTATAATTGTTAAATTGGTTAAAATATTAACTTTATTCAGTTATAGGCTACTCGTAGCCCCTTTCGTGACTGCTGATGCACGCCTTGCTGTGAGGCGTGCATCAGCAGTCACGAAAGGGGCTAGGCTACTTGTAATACATAACATCTAATATTGTACATCCTCCCCATCGCTTAAAGTAGAATTACCCTCTGGATCTCTTGTAGGGAAAATTGCTTTACTACAGTGTAGAAGGAGCTCACAGCCAGCTCTGCCAATATCGTCCGGCCAGAGAGGCATTATAGACCACTGCACTTCCGTGTTACATGGAGCTTGTGGGGATAAAATGATGACGTTGATTAGAGCATTGACGTAAGTGGTTGTAGCTACACGTCTAGGCTCTAATCAACATTAATTCACGCGCTACCTCCCCCCCCCCCCCCCCCCTGCTATCTCTCCCTCAAAATACCGGAAGTGTTGCGGTGGTCCTAAAGTAAACTACTGCACACGCTCCAGCATCCTGCTTTATGAAGAGTAGACTTGAGGTGAACTAACGTTGACCACTCAGGGTCATCAGTTACCTGGCAAGAGAGTGGGAAGCTGGTAGTCCACATGTTGGGGAATTAAAATCCCATGCCCTTAAATTTCTCACGACATATACTGTAGCTCTAGTCTACCGAATTAGACCGTTCGGTATTTCTGAGCAGAGCTCTCGTCGGCCACATGGAGAGAATGATCAGTCACACCTCAGTCTGGTTATACTGAACATGAGGGTATCTACGTGAATCCGCATGTAGGAGGAACACGCGTGTCTGCCCTTGCACGGAATTCAATGTTCTAGTCATCAATATCTTATGCCAAATTATTAGGGACTATTACTTTTTTGTATTATATATCAAGTCCTGAGTCCTCGTCTGCACCTTCAGAGTCCGAATGCTAGACCAGTCATTAGTGCTCCAGTCCAAGTCGAGTCACTAGTCCTGAAAATCAGTCCAGGACTCGGAACACTGCTACACGCACACACAGGGTCGGAGTCATGCGAAGAGAGACGGGCGAAGATGGTGTCACCTCAGTGTTAAACCATAATCGAACACATACTGTAACGCTGACATGGTAGAGGAGGATCATCAGTATATTGAGAGGTTGGTCATGGTGGCTCCCTGTCCAACATTCCACTGCTCATCTTGCCTGGACAACAGACTGCTGTCCAAGTCCGACAGCGATTAATTGCATGGATGTAGGATGAATGAAGCCTTTAAACATGAATTTGATTTACTTGATGTCACTTATTAGATGCAGTTTACAATTTCTCTCAACAACTAAACGCATCACTTCAGTAATATGTCAGAGAATACACGTGGCAGCGCTGGTGGACGGGGGGCAGCACAGTTTGCGGCCACCCTGCCCCAAATAAAACGCAAATGACTCTGTAGTATTTATATATTTTATACCCAGTTTAATCACCTGTGCATTGTATGTTACTATTGCACTTTACTGTTACATTTGCACTCAGGATGTTGTTGTTGGATGTTGTATTGTACTCAGGGCCGCCTGGGAGAAATGCGAGGCCCTGTGCGAGATTTAAACGCGAGGTAAAAGGTAATTTTTTTATTTTTTTCATACAGTCAACATATTCTTAAATAATAGCGCTGCCAGAGGCTGGGCATGATTGATACAGTCAACATATAGCGAGAGAGAGAGCGAGAGAGAGCTCCCGTTCTACAGTCAATATACAGCAGGGGTAGGCAACCCTAGGCACGTGTGCCTGCATAGGCACGTGGGGGCATTTTCATAGGCACAGGGGGAAGCAGTAAAAAAATAAAAATAAAAAATATAATATAATTTTTTATTTTTTATTTTTTTGCTTTGAAATATTATAGTGAAATATTTTGCACACTCGCATTTATCTTGTTGAAATCCTCCCACAGGTTCTTTTTACTACCACATATTTAATTGAGACCCTTTATTTGTTTATTATTTCAATTTAGCTGGAAATACATTGCTACATCATTCAGTAACATTAGCAGAGCCTTATAACAAAAACATTATTACGGTCACCATTGTGACCAGTGGGATTAATCAACACATTTTATTATTTATTTTTCTATTTCATTGAACATTGCACATGTTAAAAGCAATTTTTTTTACTCAAAATGTGAGTATTACCAAGTCAACTTGTGTTCTTAAAACAATGACAATAAACATAGTACATTTACATTTACATTTACATTTAGTCATTTAGCTGACGCTTTTATCCAAAGCGACTTACAAGTTCTGTACGACAAGCCATCAGGAAGGGCACAACTCTATCAGCTGAGCAACAATGTTCATCAAAGTGTTGAGTGCTACAGTGTAGGTTAGTTTATTAGGACAAGTGCATGACAGTACGGTTAGTTAGGGTTAGATTTTTTTTTTTTTTTTTTTTTTTAATTCAGATAATGGTTGAAGAAGTGCGTCTTTAGTCGACGGCGAAAGATTGGACGTGATTCGGCTGTCCTAACTGGGGTGGGTAGTTCATTCCACCATTGTGGGGCAAGGACTGAGAATAGGCGACTTCTCTTTGATGACCCTCCCGGAGCTTGGATAGGAGTAGGTCTGAGGCGGCCAGAAGATGCAGAGCGTAGGGGTCTTGAGGGTGTGTAGTTAGAGACCATTGACCGGAGGTAGGCGGGAGCGGTTCCCTTTGCCGCACGGTATGCTAGGTCGAGGGCCTTGAAGCGGATTCGTGCAGCAATGGGGAGCCAGTGCAGGTCCCTAGTAGTAGTACACATATTTGGTTGAAATAATGTGGTTGTGTACTTATTTTTCTGTTAACTTATTATGGATTGAAAACTGAAAACCTTAATGCACAGTAACTGAACTCAATATTTTTAAGTTCTGGTAACTTATTATTATTAATTCTTTTACAGTGTAGTCTTGCGATCAATCAAAACGTATTTACACGATATACCTCACATTCACCCTCCATTCACATCCTGGTGTTATCCTGGTGTTCTCCATTAGGCCTGTAGGTGGAGCTATGACAGCACACGTACAGTACACACACCGATGGTGTGTGATGTGTCCAAAAATGAATGGGCAAATGTGAGTGAAATGGTCGCACTGTATGCAGCTGTTTGTCTGCATTGCATTCCCCCCCCCCCCCAACTCAGATTTATGGTTGATACAACCATCATAATAATATTGTTGATAATAACAATAACAATAATGATGTAATAATGTAAAAATTATCATTAAAAATACCTGATTACGAGAAAAAAAATTACGATGCATGGAATATTGGTGAGGCACACTAGTTAAAACTATATTTCAAACAGGCACTCCATGTCAAAAAGGTTGCTGACCCCTGATATACAGTGTTATCGCTGCACTGACCCTCCACCAGAGCAAGGCCAGAGAGAGAGAGAGAGAGAGAGAGAGACACATTGGAAAGAAACAACTCAAAACCAGAGCAAATTGAAATGCTATTTGGCCCTAAACAGAGAGTACACAGTGGCAGAATACCTGAGCACTGTGACTGACTCAATACTAAGAAGATCCTTGACTAGGTACAGACTCAGCGAGCACAGCCTAGCCATCGAGAAAGGCCGCCATAGGCAGACCTGGCTCCCAAGCGAAGACAGACCCACTGCACACAAGATGAGGTGGAAACAACCTGCCCACTATACCAAGACATACTTCCCACAAATTGCAAACACCCAAAGAGACTTTGAAAACATCGACAATAACTCAAAACTCCCATACCTACTGGGAGAAATACAAGAATGTGAAATAAAGCCCATTTGAATTGAAGAGAGAGAGATATAGAGCATGTCTGTGTGTGTTAGAAAGAGAGAGAGAGAGAGAGAGAGAGCATGTGTGTTTGTGTGTTAGAGAGAGAGAGCATGTCTGTGTGTGTGTGTGTTAGAGAGAGAGCATGTATGAGAGAGATAAGCAAAGATGAGCCCCTAAAGGATATTCAACTTTTAATGGAAGAACAAAACAGAAGGAAAAGATAACTTCACAAAGGCAACATGAATATACATAGGCCTCGCGGGAAGGGGGGCCTCGCGAAAAAAAAGAAAAAAAAAAAAGAAAAAAAAAAGAATAAATAATTCTTAATTTTTTTTTGTGCGAGGCCCCCCTTCCCGCGAGGCCCTGTGCGACCGCACTGCTTGCACACCCCCTGAGGCGGCCCTGATTGTACTTATTGTTACATGCTGTATAATAAGTGTTTTCACGGCACGTCATCAAACCGGAAGTCGGCCATTTTGGAGATACTAAACCTAAACAACGCAACCAAACTCGCAACTGTTCCTGGTCATTGTTGCTCAAAATGGTCAATTATTGCCGTGTTTTTGGCTGTACTAATCGGTCGGACCGGGAAAAGCATTTGGAGTACTTCAGATTGCCAAAAGCTATTACAAATCAGGGATAAGAGTGCAAAAACTGAGGCAAACACCCCCTCTCCTCTGTCATCGATGAGCTGATACTGTGCATCGCTCACCCATCCACACACCATCTGGTTGTAGGCATCCAAACCTTTGTAAGATACCTCTTAACCTGCGCCCCCAAAAGTGGCAATTTTTGTTTTCATTTTTGAGGACTGCATACTTTTTTTGCAAACCAAAACAACATACTTTATACTTATAGCACATGCATGAGCCTGGTCTCTTTTTTGAAAGATGACATTCTGAAGTTCCAGAAAGAAAATTCACTTTTAGTGCTAATGAAATAGAGTAACATAGGTCTGAACTTCCCCAGAAGGTGGTATGGCTTAGATCCATAGCCTGAAGCGTTATGTAGTACATGTCCAAATTTCATAAAGATCCATTCAGAAATGAGTGATTAGGAGTGATTTTGGTAAACTGTGTACAAAAGAAAAACTCAGTTTTCTCAGACTTCAATTCATTTAGCAGTTTTTCTCTTCCTGTTTTCGCTCGTTAGTTTTTCACCTAGATCCATGATTCATACATCCCCAGGTGGGGTATCATTGGAAAGCCACACTCATTGGCTACAACCCTCCACAATCATTTTCAAGATTGCCAAATGATTGACGGAACTAGAGCCCCAAGAGTCGGGAGGGGTATTTTGCACAATACAGTGTACTTTGCACAAGCCTTAAATACCGGCATGTAACTCGAGAACCGCCGAACGGATTTTGTCGGATTTCGTTGCTATCGACAGGCAACAAATAATAAAATTTGATATATTGTATTACAAAATATGCACACCCGAGCCAGTAGGGGTCGCCAAAGTGCCAGTGGGCAAATCGTCCTATGTTAAGAGGTGTCTTCATCTGTGTATGGGCTTGGTGAAAAAACTAGGTAGTTCACAATGTCAGGATAGGCAATAGAAGGCAGAATTGTCGGGTTGTGACTCCAAGATGAAGGAGCCAGCTCCTACGGATCTTCACCACCTATTAGTCTAAATTTATCAGAATATTGCGCCCTTTCCTGCCTACTAAGTTCTTCTCTGTAGGTTCTAGCAGCTTCCACACGCTTTCCTGAACTTTTCAGTGGTTAGGCTTAAACAATAAGAATGCATTAGGAGAAATAGAGAGATACGGTACACCCTTAAGAGAGAACATAGTGGTGCTAATCACTCAAATGTACACTTGCAATGTCAGTAATGGTGTAAATCTCCGGGACCGATGAACTTTTCTTGCATACTCCTCCGTGGTGGAAGAGGGCCGTCTGGAAACATCTTCTACGGAGGGAGCACAGCGGAGACATCGCCTTCTTAGGTCGGTCTCTGGGCTGCCAAATAGGCCTGCGGGAGTGCAGGGGGCACCAAGTGTGTAGACAGTCCCGTTCGTCTCCTCGTCTCCAGCATCTCTTATGCCCATGAGAAGCGAAACGTGGGGCCGCATGCGCTTCAACGAAGGCTCGCGGCCCGCAGCCAAAGGAAACAAATCAGAGCCCCTTTTCCGCTGGTGTTGGGGGAGGGAGTGATCGGAGAGCGGGCTGCTCGCGGCAGGACGGCGACGGTTTCTCAGGCCGTGCTCATCCAATATGGCCGATCCCTCGGCCGCCAAGGCTGTCGGCCTTGTGGACACCTGTTGACTCAACGCCCAGGGTACCTCTGGCGGGCGAAACATGGCTGCCTGTCTAGGGCCTCGCCACAGCCGCTGGCGAGGCCGTGCTCTCACCTCTGGCTGTGCGGCGTGAGGCGGTGTGGGGCCTAGGTCCAATACCGCCCGCGCTCCAGCGGAAGACCAAAGATCCTCTGCGGAGAGGGGAGCCCTGAGGAGGGAACATTTATTTTTAACTTCTCACCCCCTCAAAGGGAGACTAATCCAACCAAGATGTCTGTAAACAAGCGTTGACAGCAGCCTAGCCCTCCCTGCGGTTATAGCTTGCAGCTAGGTCAAAGCTAATAACGTCAACAACCTCGCGCGATGTTTCAACGTCGGCTGGCCCTCATGGCCACCAGACACCATTTTTGACAGAAAAAAACAGCAATGCGAACAAGGTTACTAATCGCTAATCGGTTACTAATTCTATACCGTGGCGGGGCACTGTTTCAACATGCCAGAGGCAAAGGACTGATGCCACCTGCTTCATAAACACTGAGCACCAGCGGTGGTTGCAACTAGCAACCTCCACTGTGGTGTGCATCCATGAAGGGGTTAATGAATAAATGAACTAAAAACACCACCAATACACTGTAGAATGGGCTAGCCCATACACACAACGTTAAGGGGATGCGGACCAGAGAACCCAGTCCCGCATACCATTCATAATATTCACAACAAGCACACCAGCCCTAGACCTCAGCCCATTCACCCATGAAACAGGTAAACAAGCCCGCGCAATACTCCCAACAGTAAACACTGATTGACCGTCAGCATGAATGGTTAAGAGGAGGGAAGACTTTAAACAGACATCCCTCAGCGGGGAAACAAACAGAAACAGTAGCCCAGCATATAGCATAGCGTTAGCCGCGCGCTCCAGGGTAACGGGGAAAACAACTGTTTTTACCCAGATATTGATTGATTGATTGAATAGTTTATTGGTTTAGAATGGAAAATCACACATATACATTGGATCACAATATGAAAACAGGTATACATTTTCTCCATTTACCAATAGGATTTCATAAAACACAATAAAGCCATAGGCTTGTTTCCATTGTGGTCCTTCATCATTGGTGTCAGTGGATTTATGTACTGGTGTGTGGACGTGGGTGTTTGTAGTGTCTGTATGTCAGGATGTGTGGTATAAAAACAAAAGAATACATACAATAATATTCCATTTTATAGACAATAAAAGAATAAAAAAGGGAACAACACATATTAAAACCCTTTGTTCACTACTCCCAACTTCTGCTACTTATGATCCACCTCTTTATAGCTAATTTAAAAGTGGAGAAGGGGCTTATGGTCTTCAACTCCATTGGTAGGCTATTCCATTGTACTGCTGCTGAATATAGGAATGCGTTTTGGCCTATTTTCCTATTGCATCTCACTGGGACGATGTCTGTAGGGCTCCCCCTGGTGGCGTGTCCGTGTACATCCCTTACCATATTAAAATATCCACTGAGGTACTGAGGGACAGTATTCCCAAGTATCCTATGTGTTATGTTGAGTTTTATTTGAGAGACCCTCTCCTCAACCCTGAGCCATTTGAGGCTGTTAAAATGTGTCTGTGTAAGGTGAGTCCTGGATGGAGTTTTAAAATCATTCTAACTAATTTGTTCTGAGCTGTCTGTAGCCTACCTTTCAGTGCTACTGTGATGCCAGTGTACCAGGAGGAGCATGCATAGTCATAATGACATTGGATCAGTGCCCCTGCCAGGACTTCCATTGCTGACCTGTTAATATAGGTGGACACTCTACCGAGAAATTTTATTCTCTGATTGATCTTTGTGACCACCTTTTGTGCCATGCTCACCCCTGATAAGGTGTTGTCCAAAATACATCCTAAGTATGTGACTTCCTCCTTTGCTGTTAACTCAATATCTCCTACCACTACCTTGAACCCAGGAGACCTCTTAAGTCGTATGGCCGAGCCAAAAAGGATAGCTTCGGTTTTACCCAGGTGTAGGGATAATCTGTTTTCGACCAGCCAATGACTGATCTTGACAAGCTCTAGACTGAGTGACCTCTCTACTTCTCTTTTGTCCTGATGGGAGACCATGAGTGCAGCATCGTCCGCAAATAAAAACAGTTTACAATCACATGCAGTTTTCATGTCATTGATATATAAAAGAAATAAAAGTGTTCCTAAAATACTTCCTTGCGGCACCCCGCACGTCTGTTGGAGTGAGGAGGATATGGTCCCATTCATTTCCACTACTTGTTTCCTGCCTCTCAGATAAGACTCCATCCACCTTAAGGATATACTGTTAAAACCCATAGCCTTCAGTTTAGATAAAAGTATGTTGTGGTTAACAGTGTCGAAGGCTTTTTGTAAGTCTATTAAAACCATCCCACAGAATTGACCTTTGTCCACTCTGTTCTAATTTGGTCTGTCAGATATAATAAACACGTGTCTGTGGAATATGATGTTCTAAATCCAGACTGGAGCTCGTACAACAGGTTGTTTGTAGAGAGGTATTTGTTTATTTGATCATTAATGATCCTTTCTATGACTTTGGATATTGCACTAAGAATCGACACAGGCCTATAGTTCCCTGGGTCTAATTTATTGCCTTTTTTGTAAAGCGGAATGACTCTGGCTTGTTTGAGATCATAGGGAAACTGTCCTTGACCGATAGATAGATTTACAATGTGTGTTAAGCCGGAGGTGATGGACTCTGCTGCATCCCTAAGAAATCTAGCAGGTATCTTGTCCTGTCCTGTTGCCTTGTTAGGATTGAGCGCCCACAGTTTTTTCAAAACTGTGTCCTCAGTCACACTCGCAAAGGAGAAGTTATCTGTCTGGATACCTTTCTGTTTGTAGTACTCCCCTACCTGTTTTTCCCCATACATGTCAGTTGTACTTGGCAGTCTCTTAACTAGGGTATTCGCTATGGTGTTAAAAAACGTATTTAGACAATTAGCTATGTTCTTATTGCCTGTAATCACTGTGCCTCCTATGTCTAGAATCATGTTTTTAGCTTTTGTCCTGAGCTTGTTTCCATACTCTGTTTGCTTTAAGCACTTCCATAATTTTTGTGGATTTGATTTATTCTCGATAATTTTGTCATTAAAATATTCAGCCTTGGCTTTCTTGATCATTCCCGTGACCTCATTTCTTTTCTTCTTGAACTCCTCATAATCCTGTTCAACCCTGTTTTTACTGAATTTCGAAAATGTGTCATGTCTGGACTTTATAGCTGCCAGGATCTCTGGGTTCATCCAGGGCTCTTGTCTGATTTTCGTTCTCATTGTTTTTTCTGGTGCACTTTCATTAATTGCCGTCAGAAACAAAGATTTAAAATGACCCCAGGCTTTATCTACGTTCATACTATGATATACTGGTGTCCAATCCATGGAATTGAGTCTGCTTTTTAGAGCTTCGCTGTTGTAATTTTTCATTGACCTTATCTTGACAGTGTTGTGGTGGCCAATAGCTGCCTTCACCATCTTTCGTGTACAGAATGTAATTGAGTGATCACTGATTCCACAATGTATTACCCCACTGTTGGCTATCTTAGGTTTGTCAGTCACTAATATCAGGTCAATGGTGGAACTGGAAGAGTTTGTTATTCGTGTGGGTCTATCAATTAGTTGTTTAAAATTGTGGTTGGAGCAAAGGTCCTGAAAAGCTTTGTTCAAGGGGTGGCCACGCCTTGATACATCAATAATATATATTGATGTATAATATCCTGCCCCTTGCGCCAATACACAACTCGGTTGTCTCACAGGACAACAAGCAGTATTATTAACACCAGTGTTAATGCCTGATGGCACAGATCCTATCTGAGTGCGAGTTAGCTCGATAGCTACACATCGCACGTCATCCCTCGAAGTGCTGCCAAGACGAGGAAACACCAGGATAGACCCGAAGCGGAGATGCATCGAAATGCATCCATCTGCAGGAACCCATATGAACGCCGTTGGAACATGCCGAAGATTCCAGGGGCTGGCAAATCTCCGGCATTGTTCAATTTCTCTTTACACTTCATACTCGCTATCACTAGTTACACAGGGTGCAAAGCAGCCGCCATGATGGAAAACGAAAAAGAGGAAGGGGGAGTGGTGACCACGCCTGGTGTCTTATACGTAAGTTTTTCTTTGTACACAGTTTACCAAAATCACTCCTAATCACTCATTTCTGAACGGATCTTTATGACATTTGGATATATACTACATAAGGCTTCAGGCTATGGCTTGTAAGCCATACCACCTTCTGGGGAAATACTACCTCTGGACTACTAACTACTACAGAAAAACTTGAGTAACAAGTTTTTTTACAACTCAAGTTCAGACCTATGTTACTCGAGTCTATTACATTAGCACTAAGGTGAATTTTCCTTCTGGAATCAGAAACTTCAGAATGTCATCTTTCAAAAGAGACCAGGCTCATGCATGTGATATAAGTATAAAGTATGTTGTTTTGGTTTGCAAAAAAAGTATGCAGTCCTCAAAAACGAAAACGAAAATGCCCAGGAGACTCATTGCAGGTTAAATACCTAATATTTTGAATCACCTAAAAGCTGGAAGACTATTCAATTTAAAAAATGAGCCCCTAAAATCGAGTAATGTAAAATGTTGCAATAGACTTCAGAGTTGTGCATACAAATTACCGCTACGTTTCCCAGGCATAATTAAGTAATGTCATTTGTTGCTGTTAAAGGTCACCAATGGAGTTTATATTCCATTTTCTGTTGTTGTTGTTGTTCTATAGTCTACAAGATGACATGTCATCACCTACCTCATATGATAGCACAGAGATAGCAGGAGATGGCATGATGGTGGCTGCGCCTGCACTTGTTAGCTTGTTAACACCAATGCTACTACTAGTTCCCAAATCTACACAACTGCTGTTAGCAGTAGCTGTGGCAGGTGCACCTGCTGGGACCATCCTCATTATTTGTTACGGTTTGGTAAGTGTGTTTGACCCAGGTGCAGTGCAGAACGGATAGACGAGAGGCAGGTGTTGATTCTCAAACAAAGGTTACTACTTTATTGTAGATCAGATAAGGTGTACACGGCGACAACGGCGTACAAACAAAAGGGAAGAATACTTATCTCCAAAAAAAGAGGGAAAGCAAAGGGGAGAAAGCAAGTCTCCAAAAACACGATACAGCTAATATATGTCGACGACGATTCGACATATACACACAGTGATATAATACATTACATAACGGATTGGCACGACAATCAAAGCAACATTATAACAAGAACAGAAGCGAACATACGTATCCTCCTATGGCAAGGAGCGATAAGACTTACTCAAGGTGTACTCACGGATAGTCTGGCGATCGACTCACAGTGTCAGTAGTGACACGGAAGAGCATATAAAGCCACCCTAACTAGACACACCAGGTGCCAATGAATGCAATCAGGGCAGACAGCCAGGTCAATTACCACCAGGTGACGCTAGGGCTTTGCTCCCTGAGGAGAGCAGAACATACGGTTATCTATATAACCATAGTTATGTGAGTAATAGCGACGCTCTGCGTCTACTGGAATATATCCCTATATCAGCCTATATACTGAATAAATTCTCCACATGCACCTATACACACCCATCCGCCTGGCCACACCCCCATCCGCTCCTCTACATAAGCATACTAACAGCTCCTTCCCAAGTCTTTCACCACCAAGGCGAAGACCAAGGGGTCCTCAGTGAGTCCGGCGCAGAGCGTCGCTATTACTCACATAACTATGGTTATATAGATAACCGTATGTTATGTTATTGTCATAGCTTCCGCTTTGCGCCTACTGGAATACAGGAGCTGAGCAGAGCGGACCGCTGAGGCCCCCCACAACCATCAGAACCGTGGAGGACCCGAGCCCCCGGACCCCCCTAGTGGAGGACGGGAGGGAATCGGATCTGACTGTGCGAAGAGGGGTTTAGCAACTTAAACGCACAGGGTGAGCAGACCGTGGGACTTACCTTCCCACAGAAGAACCCACGACTACACAAACGCGCAACCCACATGCCACTAGGGAACGAACGGGAAGAAATAAAAACCCTGTTACAATCTCTAATATCATGGGGTCAAGGGCAAAAACCCAACCCCGTGGCAAGGCCGTAGCAGCGGAGCGCGAAGGAGGACCCAGCCCCAGGAAGGGACAGGACCCCCCGGAAAAGGGGGCCTGGTGAGGCCAACGACGCAGCATCGAGACCCCACCAGGCGGTCACTAGTGACACCACCCCCCACATCGCCAGCGTATTCGGACAGGGTCCATCCAAGAGCAGGCCCTTCCCCCCTACAGCACGCCGCCCTGAAGCACTCAAGAGGCTACACCCACAGCGGGACCAGGCAGCGCACCGGGGAGACAACCCCCAAAAGAGGTCGATCCCTCAATCCAGGCAACAGGTCACTCGACCTGAGCCTGGAGCACTGCGGACTAGACAGGCACCAAAGGGGTCTGCTGAAAACAGCACCCCGGCAGAAGGGGCGTACGGTATGCTGTGCACCATGTCGCAGCCTCCACAAAAAACCCTGTCCCTCTAGAGGGGCCGAGGCAGAGAAGGCAGACACGATTGGCAGACGTCATGAAAGGTGCAGGGGCACAATCGCAGGCAGACGGGGTCAAGGCCGGCCTAACCCGAGAGTGGACTCCGCTACCAACACACCTGGAAACCAACCACCACCTTGGTTCTAACAGGAGGCGGTTGTTCCTATAACCCCCCCAAGAAAAAAACTCCAAAACACAACTGCGGGTATACACTGGCTATACAGCAGTACGAGTGTTTCAGTTCTCAAGAAGAGGTTAACCCAGGCCAACAGGTCGACGAGAACGAGTCCGGACCTGGGCCCGGCGGACCGGGACGTACACAGGGATGCCAGAGGGGTACAAGAACCACCTCGACAGCCCCCTCCCAGCCCCGCCAAGCAGGAGAAGAGAGGGGCGAAAAAAGAATGGAGAAGGACCAGGCTCCTTCAGCACAGCGCAAGGTACAACAATATGGACCAAGCAACAGTGAAGGATAACACGCAGTGACATAATCACGAACACCTCCATAACATCAAACCCTGCAACGCCCAGGCCGATCCGGCATTTCCCCCCCGAAAAAGCACAAGTCCCTCAGGGTACCAGAACAGCAGATCTGCGCCCGGGCGGACAACGGGTTAACTGACCTGGTCCGGCGCGACAAGAACCAGTCTTGTGTCCTAATCACGCCGCCATCCCCAGTCCCAGGAGGGGGGTAGGTACGCGTGTCGATCTAAAACATCACAGAGGGCGCCACCAAGACGGTCAGAACACAAAGCACCGCGCCCGGTGGCCCACCCCAAGGGCGTGAGACCCCTCTGCCAATGCTTTGATCTATTCCGGTATCATCACCCAGAGATGAACGAGAATTCGTCGAGACAAGCCTAGTACACTGACGCTCGGAAGAGACAAACGCCATCCCAGTTGCCCCATAAAAATGCAGTTTCAATGATGAGCAACCAAGGCGCGCAAGCCCATGCGTGGTTCCACACAGAAGCACCCAGGGCCAGCACTATGTACACGTCGAGACCCAAAACATATCAATGGTAATCCTAACAAGAACCCAGATAACGTTCCCTCCAAGCCGCCTGGGAGAACGGCAGGAAGCTGGCCAAGACACAGATATGGGTCCCATATGACACGCCCGAGGGAAAACACCCCTGTCAACCCTGCCCTATAAAAGAGAGGAGACAGGGAACCCCCAGAGAGAGACTTCCCACGTGAGTAATAATAGAAAAGATATATGCAACATTGAGCTACGTGTCCAAAAAGATTCATGTAACAATTGGACTAAGACTCTCTGAGCAGGAGGCTCTGAAACTCTTGAGGAGGCTCCCTCACTGAGAGGGAGGTTCTCAAACTTACCGAGGAGGCTCTGAAACTCCCTGAGGAGGAGGCTCTGACCCAATATACACTACTAGTAGGGAGCAGAGCAGAAGAACAAATTGTCTCTACTGCATTGCATCACCTACCAAGCTCAAGACACAGAACAGAGCAGAACTTATTTTTAAGTTCTCACGCACCGCATAACTCATCTTGACAATAACAGAGGTCCACAACATGGAGCCTGAAAAAGAACTCACGGAAGTCTCACAACCAATAGAAACACGCCCAGTGACGTACTCTATGGCGGGGGGAATTCCGTGACCCACCGCCGAAACATGGCGTGGGACCAGGAAACTCCCCCCCCCCCCCTCCCTACCCTGCGACGCGCTGACCCAGCAACGTGACAGGAAGCCCGGAGTACAGGAGGTCCAACCCTCTGACCAATCAGAAAAAGGGGAGGGTGGTTTAACAGTTCACCCCCTCATGACCCCTCACCCCTGATACGATGCAATGACAAAGCAGAGCCATGACACCAGTCATAGCGTGCTACATGAAGCGCATGTATACCTGTCAAGGTAACAGCTTCACATAGGCTCATGTGCGAACCTGCCACCTGAATTTTACCTTCTCCTAAAGGAAGAAAAAACACAGACCAAGAGAGGGCCAAGGGCCCTGGTACAAGAGCTTACACATGTAACTTCTGTAGGCCAACACCGAACCCAGTTGTGGATCTCAAACGACACACACAACCCTCCATCACAACAAAAAAGGGGCGAAAGTACACTCTCACTACCGTAAGAGGAACGCCGTTTTTCATGACGAGAGAAGACACAAGTCCTCGATTAAGTACTGGTCACAGGCCTTGCTAAGTCCACATGACAGCGACCAAACAATTTTCAGAAAAATTGCCCCTCTAAGCAAGAGCACAACCCCAGCAGAAGCTAAGGGGTTACACCGTATCCCCAAAAACATAGTGAAACAACACACATATTGTAAACAAAATCATGTTTGAGGGGAGGGGGGGGGGGGGGCCCGGGGAAAACCGGGTGAAAAACCACCCCTCACCACCTTACCCCTGATACGACGCCAATTTTGTTTGAACAGCTACCTGTTCATTTGTGAAAAAACTTGCCACCTGTTATTGTCATTACAAGCTGAGAGAGGGACTCATCCCTCGATCATATGTCATTATGCATAGTATTGTAGGGTAATCCAGCCAGTTGTGGGCTCAGCTACGTTGTCTAACGTTACATGAACACACACAACTTCTCATCATACAACAAAAAACCCAGTAAATTTTACT
Source organism: Notolepis coatsorum (assembly GCF_963971535.1). Taxonomy (NCBI): domain Eukaryota; kingdom Metazoa; phylum Chordata; class Actinopteri; order Aulopiformes; family Paralepididae; genus Notolepis; species Notolepis coatsorum. Next base: position 51,236,409 of record NC_140166.1, on the reverse strand, counting down.
CACGTAAAAAACAACACTGTTTCTAGGTAGAGAGAAAAGCACAAGCTTTGGCCAGCGGTACCCAAGCTATACAAACGACCAAGACAATTCACACACAGCACATGTTGTATCTCTAAATGTAGTGAAGCAACATACGTTTTTGGAAAAACATCGTTATTAACAAAACATTCGGGAGGGGAAGGAAGGAAGAGTGGGGTAATGTCCAATGGACCTTACCTTACCTGCACCAAGGAACGCAGGATGAAAGGCTGCAACAGGCTGGTCTCCACGTTGACGAAAAGCCTCTCGCTGGCGGGGCAAAAGAAGCTATGGCCGGAGCCTAGCTCCCGAGACGCCCCCTCCTGCAGGCCCGACTACATCTTCTGTCAAAGATGACGTCGTAGTCAGAGTGCTAGGGCCTGCTATTCTCACGGCTAATGTTCAACGGTTGTAGCACAAGCTAACAGCTAACTCTAGGCTAACTGATAGCATCAGGCTAACGTTCCCAGCCGAGCTAACGTACGGAGCTAACGTAGTAGCTAAACAGCTAACTGGCTAACAGGTAGCTCAACCCGGCTAGGAAGCAAGCTAAGCAGCTACCACTGAAACTGTACAACGTGAGAAAACAATATAGGCCAACACTTCAGACAGCCGCTGTCTGTCCCTCTCCTCATCCGAAGAGAGAAGAGAAAAAGAAGGCAACACAGTCTTCAGAACGGTGTTTACCAGACACAGCGGTGTCTGCAACAAGTCCCTTGCGGGCTGCAGCCGACTTGAGCATGGGGATATTCTCATAATGAAACACCAAGCTCACCTCCCTCGCGCCGGGTGATTTTCATCTTGAAAAGCGGGGCCAGTACGGTGACAGAGGGGATCCGTTTGTCCAGAGACCCGGGGAATTGAACCGCAGATTCGGAGCACGGTCCCAGTAAACAAAGCTCTCGATGAGAAGCTCATGTTAACGTGGGCATCAAACCAGAACCCTCTCCACGCCGCTAGAGCAGCGAAAAAAGGACACCAGCCTGGGGTAGGATCTTCGTAAACTGTGTAGTTGTTCCCCTCACAACCAACACACCTGGTGCCCGCGCTGCAAACACATCACCCGCCCCCGAAAGGCCGTCAGCCCTTACACAGCCGACCGCCTCTCAAGCAACGTGTCCAACTGCAGAGCCGGAGGTAATGCAGGCGGGGATTTGCTCAGCGACGCGAGCCCCTACTACGAAGCTCCAATGGTGGTCAGAATGATCATCATCTTCTAGACACTCCGGTGGCGAAGACATTATCGCTGTATTTCCTCGAAAAATTGTGAGAGAGAAAACAAAGATATAATGTCAACGCAGCTCCTTCTCTTCAACGTAGCTCCTTTCCAACTATTTTGGCACTAAACTCAAGTGGTGTATACAGACACTTGACGGTGGTGAAAATAAGGAAGGAGCTGTTAGTATGGCCACACCCCTGCTTATATAGAGGAGCGGATGGGGGTGTGGCCCGGACGAGCCCCCAAAGGGGGGTTGATAGTTTTTTAGTTAATTGATTTAGTAATATTTGATGTCTTTATCTTATGTATCTGTGCACCCATTGTCTCCCCACGCTGTAGGACCGTGGCTCTGTGTCTCCCTCCACACACACACACACACACACACACACACACACACACACACACACACACACACACACACACACACACACACACACACACACACACACACACACACACACACACACACACACACACTCACAGACAAGCACACACACACACACACATACACACGCGCACACATCTCCCCCACTCAGCTGTCGGGGCCCGTGATTTGTTGGGGTGTTGTTCGAGACTAGGGGTCTCTCCCTGCCTACATCTGGAACCCATTAGCCCCCCTTCTGACACACACACACACACACACACACACACACACACACACACACACACACACACACACACGCACCCCTCCCCTTATCTCCTCTGTGCAAGAGGGTATAAAATGTCATGTGATCTGGGTATTCTTTCTACTGGTGCGAGAGGATGAGCCCGTGCGGGCTGCAGGAGGGTGACTGTTCTCTTCTCTGTGAAATAAAGACTCCGTTTGGAAACAATTTGGTCGTTCTGTGAATCTTTGGTCGGCTGGTCCATAACTATATCAATTCAAGAACTTACGAGGGACAGGTTATCCCTTTCAAGTGGAGGTTCCAGTGAGAATTGATGTGGGCCAGCTGCAACCAAGGACGGAAGGAGGATGAATGAAGACACAGAGAAGAAGACGGTACAGGAGATCCAGACATTCACACCAGCTGTCTGCACCGCGTCTGAACCTGGGGTGAGATACCAGCAGCAGCCCTTCAGACGTTCCGTGACGAGACCACCAGACGACCAGGTGACAGGCAGGAGGAGACGAAGGACAGGCCAGGATGAAGAGAGGCAGACTGGAAGAGATGGCAGCTGAGCAGCAGAGGCCGGAGATGAACACCGCAGCCAGGCATCGCAAATCATCGACAGCAGCCAGGCACCGCAGATCATAGACGACAGGCAGATCATCTACGACACGCAGATCATCTGCGACAGGAGGAGGAACAGCGGTAGGAGAGACACTGAGGCTGGAGAGACGGTGGGCCAGCTGAGGAGAGGTGGAGGGGACAGTCCAGAGACACTGAGGAGGCAGCAGACCAGAGGAGACACTTTTGTCTAGGGGACCGCACCCTGGAACGGGGACCAGCTCAGGAAGAGGCCCTTGCCCTCTAGAAGACGGAGCCGACCTAGGATGGGCGGTGCACTGTAACAGAGGGAAGGTAGCGCCCTAATGGACGTTGCGTGTGCCTGAGTAAGGGGGGTCCAGGGGGTTAAGTGTATCGTCTGAAAAAGTTGCAAAATCTGTGTTTCTCTCTTTCTTCTCTCTCTCTCTCCCGCTCCCCCCCCCTCCCTCTATCTCTCTCTCTCCTCTCTTGGGGTTTTTCATCTCGTCTGGTTTAGATGTGATGCGTGTAATGGTTGACAATCGACGGGTACAGATCCATCAATGAACTGTTGTGTTGACGTATTGATTTAACGTCAAAAGGGGGGTTGATAGTTTTTTTGTTCATTGATTTAGTAATATTTTATGTCTTTATCTTATGTATCTGTGCACCCATTGTCTCCCCACGCTGTAGGACCGTGGCTCTGTGTCTCCCTCCACACACACACACACACACACACACACACACACACACACACACACACACACACACACACACACACACACACACACACACACACACACACACAACACACACACACACACACACACACACACACACACACACACAGACAAGCACACAGACAAGCACACACACACACACACATACACACGCGCACACATCTCCCCCACTCAGCTGTCGGGGCCCGTGATTTGTTGGGGTGTTGTTCGAGACTAGGGGTCTCTCCCTGCCTACATCTGGAACCCATTAGCCCCCCTTCTGACACACACACACACACACACACACACACACACACACACACACACACACACACACACATGCACACACGCACCCCTCCCCTTCTCTCCTCTGTGCAAGAGGGTATAAAATGTCATGTGATGTGGGTATTCTTTCTACTGGTGCGAGAGGATGAGCCCGTGCGGGCTGCAGGAGGGTGACTGTTCTTCTTCTCTGTGAAATAAAGACTCCGTTTGGAAACAACTTGGTCGTTCTGTGAATCTTTGGTCGGCTGGTCCATAACTATATCAATTCAAGGACTTACGAGGGACAGGTTATCCCTTTCAATGTGGAGAATTTATTCAGTATATAGACTGATATAGGGATATATTCCTGTAGGCGCAGAGCGGAAGCTATGACGATAACATAATCCCAAACGTCACAATTATTAGGTGAGCTGTTCTTCTTGTTTAACCAGTTTCTTATGTACACAGAGAAATATCATTGCTAATGACTTAAATCAAGCCAGACACTGGCTGAAGTGAACCATCAAAGGGACTTATAAACTCTCGAGATGTGGATGACACTCACGTTGTTACACTCAAAACAAGCCTAATGGATCGCCAGCAGAGCGTGTACTCAGACCAGGCTGCAGAAACAAATTAGTGGGGGGGCATAACATTTTCTCGGGGGGGCACAATGGTTTTTCAACACAGGTTCCCTTTTATACGTTTCAGCTGCCCACAGTGCTAACTAAACAGCAGAGAGGCAATTGAAAAATCTAATTTCTAATCTTAAGAACATTCACTTATACAAAAACAGACTGAACGGATATATACAACAGACCTGCTGGGGCAGCGGACTGAGAGCAGGGGACACAAACAGGCTGGATAAGATGGTCAGGAAGGCCAGTAGCGTGGTTGGGGTGGAGCTGGACTCTAGCGAGGGTAGCGGAGAGGAGGAACCTTGCTAAACTCCAGGCCATCAGGGAAAACCCCTCCCACCCACTATACACAGACTTGGCTGACAGGAGGAGCATGTTATAGGCTCACTCTACCTAAATGCAGCACTGAACGGCACAGGAAGTCCTTCATTCCGACAGCCATCAGACTATACAATGCATCACTGTGCCTCACTGCATTGATTGATTGATTGATTGAAAACTTTATTAACAGATTGCAGAATGGGTACAATACAGTACAGCTCAATACACACAATTGTTAAGGGGATGCAGACCAGAGAAAGACTTTCGTCTTGTTTACATCAGGGTCCCCCATTTTCAATTCATCAGGAATCACTGAGCACAGAGTGACAGTTACCATCTTCCTGGACTCTTACTTTTTAAACAGCACTGTGCAATATTACACCTACTGTAGACTTCAGTATATTTTTACTGTATTTATTTACTGTATCTTTTATTCTATTTTTATTCTATTTCATTTTATTCTATTCTTAGGCCATTTGTTTTGTTATTCTTATTCGTGACTTGTTCTGTCTAAATGTTTAATGTTGAGTGATTTGCAGTGTCAAATTTCCCTCAGGATAATACATTTCTATTCTATTCTATTCTATATCTTTGAAAAGTCTCCATTTATTCAACACTTCTGAATTCACTGACAAACTGAACTGAACTGACAAAAATAAGGTGCATAAAAAAGCAAACAAAATTCCTCCACAGGCTACTCACCATCATTAGTAGAGCGGCAAGGGGCGTTTGGGGACAGAGTGAAATCTTCTTAAAACACTGCCCCTCCACTCATTCCTGAACTTTTTTGTTAAGTCCTTCTCAAATGCCAACTGAATTAAATTGGCCTTGCGTCGATGAAGCATACTAAGGCGATGTTCTGTAAAGACCTTCTTGAGGGTAGAAAACGAATTCTCACAGAGTGCCGTGCTAGCTTCAGTAGTGTTGTTGTTTACATCAGTGCCCACTAGGGCTGTCCCCGACTAAGGATTTGGATAGTCGACTTTGATTAAAAAAAGAAGAAAAAAAAAGATATATTTTTTTTTACCAGGGTGGGCACAGCTGACTCAGTGGGCGGGCCCGGCCCCCTAATGCCCGCCCATGGCGCCGGGTCTGCGTGTACTTGGACCATATTATCAGAAATGGAGATGGTTCTTTCACTTTCATCCAACAATAAAAACCTTTCTCCTGGGGTGCTCAAGTAGCACACCATGTAGGCCTACTGTGCTGCGTCGCAACACGGCCGCCCCGGGATCGACTCCCAGACCCGGCGACCTTTGCCGAATGTCTTCCCCCCGTCTATCTCCCGTTCTTCCTCTCTCTCTCTCTCTCTACCGGACTGCCCGGTAGTAAAAAGCCAATAAAAACCTACAAAAAACATAATTATATATAAAAAAATAAAAAGAATAAAGCTTTCTCCTGGGAGGGCCAAATTCTGGATGGGTGGGTCCGGCCCACCGTGTAACGCCCATAACAGCAGGTCTAGAAATAGGGGAAAATGTGTCTTTCGGAAAAAGAATTATGTTTTCTTATATTTGGGACAATCCGGTATTATTATATTTTATCCCTCCTTTCTTCACCACACTACTCCCGCCAGAGTTTACACACAACACATATGAGTGGTGTCAAATCGAACAGCTTGATCAGGAATGGTGGGTTATTACTTTGTGGAAGGTTTCGTGGCAGTGTGGCCAAATAGCCTGCATTGTGATCCTTAGAGAGGGTAGCACGTTTTGTAGATCGCCACAACTCCAGCAATTCCTGCTCATACTCAGACTTTTTTGACATTCACCCATTTGTCTTCTCACTCCCGAAAGAGTAAACTAGCAAATATCTTGTGTAGTTTTTCCAGAATCTGCACTTGTTCAACACGTGGTTTTCACATTTTGTGCATTCTAGAGCGGGAGAGAGCAGAGTAGCTGCATGTGCTTAGTAACCACAGCAACCCAGGGCGCGAGGACGTCTCATGCACGTCATTAAGACCCAAACACTCTCTTAAAGGTACAGACACACAACTCTGTCTCTGCTCAAGCTACAGACCTTGCTCCAACTAGGGCTGCTATTACTTTGTGGAAGGTTTTCAGCAAGCAGTGTGGCCACAAATCAACTAACTGAGTGACTGGTGTCTACACACACTGTACACATTGTTGAAACACACATACCTAAGTGTCTAGCCTACTTTGTGAGAACATGGTGCAGTACTAAAGTCTTAACAGCGGGAGGCAGCACTGAGCAGTTCAGTCCAGAGTGTGAGTGGAGAGGAGACATAAACTTGTGAAAACAGTATGAATAAAATGCCTACTTTGGTTGAGACTAAATACAGCAAGGTGCCTGTCACGTTAACTAGTTGTCAGGCTCCACAACCCGGGGGCATGGACTGCTGCCAGCAGCTGGAGAACTAACAGCAGCAGAACTTGAGAACCATTCGAAATGTCTGACTCTTAACCACTAAACCTTGCACAGACTATAGCGTATTTTATGACCCATAGGGTATACAGACCCTCATCTGCACCTATGTGTTACTTTTATTCATATTTTCATATTATTCAGATAAAAATAAAATATTTCCTATATTTATCGTTTTCATATTACCCTGCCCACTGTGCTACCCTGCCCGTGATGCTATGACCCCTGACCCTGCCCACTGTGCTACCCTGCCCGTGCTGCTATGGCACCTGAATTTCCCCAAGGGGATCAATAAAGGAATATATTATCTTATCTTAAGTGTAGAAGAAGAAGAAGAAGTCTTTATTTGTCATGCAGATTTAACACACACCCATGCGATGGGCGACCCACACACACATGCACTACGTTGCTGATGAAATGTTCTCTGCACCTCCCATCCCGTCGTCCTTCCCCCCCAAGGGCAGCCGGGAGTAGACAAGGGCTGCAGCGTGCGCCGCGCCCGGGGACCAATCCAAGTGCTCCTGTCTGTCTTAGTCAGGGACGCGACAGCGTTAGCGATCTGTTGTGCATGTTTTTCCATTGGGTTTATCTTATCGGGAGGGGAAACCCTTGTGAGCACAGAGGGGGAGAATATGCAAACTCCACACAGAAAGGCCCGGGAGATACCCCACCTGGGTACCTGGCAAACTGGTCGCCAAGGCTGCCGGAATCGAACCCAGGACTTTCTAGCTGTGAGGCGACAGTGTTAACCACTACACCACCCTGCCGCCTTCGGTTAATCATAATTGACTTCTATAAATAATCCCATAGTCTAACTACAAAAATCTAATCAAATTAAAGTAGATTTGTCACATACTATGTCGTAGTACAATGTGCAGTGAAATGCTTGTTGTCAACTCCATAAGTGCTACTATACAATAAATAAAGTAAACAAATAAAATTAAGCTAGTATAAACGAGGCAAATACAGTATAATCATAGATGGGTTGTACTGTGCAGTTCGATTATATGGATTAGTTGTTCCTGCTGCGGTTAAATTCTTTAATAAACACCGCTAGCTCTGTGTTGAGAGGCTCTTTTCTTCTCTTCTTTTTACTGTGTTATGTAACTTGTACTGTATGTTATTGTTTCTTGTTTGTGTATTTGTATTCGCTCTGGTGGCAAACCATGTTTCCCCTCAGGGATTAAGAATAAACCATACCATACCATACCAAACAGACAGTATGTGCCAAGCAGTGGAGGTTATTGCATGACTACTAGTGAGGCAGTGCTTCACTAGTAATATACAGTAATATACAGAAAGAAGAAAAAAATAAAAATAAAATAATTATTATTAACCCTTTATCTGCCGGAGATTATTCTCATCTTAATCCCTTCTTTGCCAGTACTGTAAATCTATGGAGATGTTCCCCTTCTTTGCAGGGCTATAACTTTTTAAATTGTATTGCTAAATTGACATTACTATGGCCCATTCAACATCAAGTATCTATCGTTTAGGATGTAGCAACGTTCTACCTTTTCATTCACACATTCATACTAAAATACGGTCTAAAGTATAAATATGTTTTTATCGTTTTCTGCAGCATTCCATAGAACGTGAGTTATAGCCATAAATATATATATTAGATAATCAAATGTAGTTTGATACCGATTGACGTCAGATAAAAAATTTCAATTGTACAAGGTCCTAAACGTCATGCCTCATCATCTGCTGGTGACCGGAGGGGGGGGGGGGGTTTATAAGTCCGTGGCCGACGTTAAATCATTTATGTAGTATGGGTGATATATAGATCAGAGCAGTTTGTATGGATAATAATAATCAAACATGCTGAAACTCACCGCAGCTTCCTCGTAGCGATGGGGGATGCTACTGGAGCAAAAAGATCGTTATTATGGGATGTCGATCTAGTTGGTCCAGTTCCAGGTTGTATAATACTAATATACGTCCAATCATGTTGTTTATCGAGTTATGGCAACGGATCCATGTCCAGTGTGTCGAGATGGAGTCCGAAATATGGGTGAGCACCACTTCCGGCCGCTCACTTCCGGTTTTGGCAACTCGCCGATCGGCCACCAGATGGCGGTCTTGAACCGTTGGAGAGTTGAGAGGAGATCTACAGCACCCGTCAAGTCTCCGTGGGTGAAATATGATTGCCATGACAGAAATTTGAAATATTGATCTCAAAGACGCTGTACGACGTCATTGGCAGATTACGCATGGCGGTGAATGACGTCGTAACACGTCATTGGCGATTAAAGGGTTTAATATATTTTTTATTATTATTATTATTATTATTATTATTATTATTATTATTATTATTATTATTATTATTATTATTATTATTATTATTATTATTATTATTATTATTATTATTATTATTATTATTATTATTATTATTATTATTATTATTATTATTATTATTATTATTATTATTATTATTATTATTATTATTTTATTAGAAATGTTTTCCTCTGTGAAAAAAACAATGCCAGTGAATTTTCTTTTTCTTCAAATATGTCCAAGTGACAGCTCTGAGCTCTCTGATCTGGCCTGATCCCATAACTGCAGTAATGGCCAGATGTCAATCACTGAAAATAGGTGCACAGGTTGGGCTTAAGAATATAATTATCCAATCAAAATAGGGTATTTGAGTTTAAAAAAGGCGGGTAGTGAGGTGAAGCGCACTTGATTGATTGGTTCACGCGGTGCCACATTGTGTTGACAACAATCAGAGATTGGCCCCAGCTAAACCTACGGAAGTCCAGCTGTACCCTATTGTTGACTGTGTGCAATGTCAGCCTAGCCCATCCCAATTTCGTATCATCCAATTCAACCCTCCCCTGTCACGAACGCTGTTTCTTGCCTCCCACAAGCCGGCTGCAATGTGGACTAAGTCATACATAGCACAAGTCCCCTCCAGTACTTGAGGTAACAGCAGTCGCATCTTTTCACCTGCGCAGCTCGATCTCTCAGTGGCGAGGAGTAACGCGTGGGAGGCTCACGCTGCCCCCGACACTTCCTGATTCTACTGCGCAGGCGCACCAACCGACCTGTAGGAGTCGCTGTCCACAACGCCCGATCCCCACCCATCAGTTTCCCACCCCCTAATACGGCCAATGTGTATTAGTACGGACGACCAGCTAAACTGAAAGCAAATGTGGAGCGCTGGGCTCGAACAGGCAAGCCCAGCGTCTCCAGATTTCGTGGCGAGCGCCTTGCCCACTACGCCACGTAGCCGCCCTATAATAATTCATATTTTAAGATCTTTATTAACTTCATGAACTTATTGTGCACTGCATCGTTTGATGATATATATATATTTTTTTTTATCTCAGGTGAAGTAGTGTAGTTGTAGTTGACGTGGACGTGCCGTCTTGGACTGTGTAAGCTAACTTGTAGCTGGCTACTAGCTTAGCAAGCTAGTAGTTTAGTAAGCTCCTGTCCTGTCTTTCTAATATTTTTTCCCCAAAGTCATCAAAACGTTCGCCCAGAGGAAGAACCGCTGTGCTGCCTTCCTCTTCATGTGAGCAGCACACAGCTGTGAGTGAGTGCTACTGCTTTCTGCTGACATTTCGAGATCTTAGTTGGCAACTTGGTCCATATATGGGCTTATGCGAGTGCGTGACGTGAGGGATTCCCCTCTGCAGTCTGCAAGCATCCAGTTTACGGAGGAGACCAGCGTGTGTGAGTAACAAGCTATTTGTTTTGGTCCGCTGTGGCCTGTGTGTGTGTGTGCACGCGCGCGTGTGTGTCGTTCATTTCCTATAGTGCTGAGTGATGTGCATGTGAGATTGATCTGGTGATGCGTTCTGTACATCCAGGCGAAATGACAACAAGTCCCAAGCTGTCGTGCGCGGAGGGTCCGTTTCACGAGCCTGGTGTGACGAAAACATGCAAGGGATAAACATGCAAGCTACGGATCAGATCTGCTGTTATCTCCGCTGCTCTGCATGAGAATACGGCTTGGTCCAAATTTGAAAAGGGGAAAACAATCCCAAACGGTTTAGATTTAAAAGGAATAATAACAATAAATAAGATGCGACCATCAGTGTGCCAGTGTGAATCCCTGGACTTGTGGGTTGCTTTGTTGAGTTACTTTAGTTAGTCTGGGTGGTCACTAGTGTGTGTGTGTGTGTGTGTGTGTGTGTGTGTGTGTGTGTGTGTGTGTGTGTGTGTGTGTGTGTGTGTGTGTGTGCGTGTGATAAGACTGGGGGCGACTCTAGACCTATAATCATAAGTGATTATAAGTCAAGCATGCAATTATGACTTTTGAAGAGAAAAGGATTATTATTGCAAGAGGCTTTTATGACAAAGTCATCGCAGAATTCACAAGAATGATCGGAGGATGGACTTCATGTACAAATAAGGTACTGTAGGAAGTGTGCATATTTTGAGCATTATTTTGTATATTTGTGTATTGCATTTTAAATAGATGCTGCGATTTGTTGGCCCGCTGTGGCCGTTGTGTTTGTGTGTGTGTGTGTGTGTGTGTGTGTGTGTGTGTGTTGTTTGTAGGCCTGTTTGAAGTGTGAGATGGAGGTTATTGCTCTGATGTGGAATGGGATCTCGTTCCAGATTTAGCTGTTTGTGTGGAAGAATGATCTTAGTCCATAATTATTTGTGTAAGCCGGTACTGGAATGAGTGCATGTGGGATTGATGTGGTGATACTTCTTGACTTGTAGCCTATTGTGTCTTGGCAGTAAAGCCTTGAGTGTTGGGGAAGTGTTATTTCTGAGCATAAAATAGAAGTGGCTAGATTTTTTGTGTAGTTCTGAAAGGTTGTAGCAGGGAAGTGTGAGTGAAAGTGCAGTACAGTGGTGAGTCCAGGATGGACATTTACCATGCATTTTATAAGCTCCTTTTGCATGAAATTGCAAAACAATTGCATGTAGATGTGTTTGAAACAGTGAGGATGAGAAATGGTCTTGCTGTAAACAAATAGTTTTTAATTTGCCTTCTTGACTAAGCTATTGTTGTGATGTGTGTAAGTGAGGTGTGTGTCAAGAGTTACTCCAAGGTATTTATTACTAGTGCCTGTTGTCTTTAACTGTAGTGTCTGTCTGCTGTCTTCATAACCCTGTACTTCTATATTACATTTTTTTTTAATCTCTCCCGTCCTCCCCAATTTTTGAACTCACCAGCCACTACTGACACACACATTGGGGGATGTTTTATAAATATAATATAATATAATAATTTGTGCTTCACCAAAAAATTTGGTCAGCAGCCGCCACTGGTGCCAAGGATGGGATATTGTTGACAGAGTCACATGGGGAGCAATAACTGGTCATGACGACGAGGTCTTCTTTAGCCTTAACTGGCGTGGTTTATTTCATATGTACACTGAAAAAACGGGAAAGAGCAGGTCTTTGAATTTACATTAATACAGTTAGTGCATGCAACAAATTCATTTATAATCCTTTTGTGATCATGTTTTAATCAAGTAAACTTCCGTTGTTTATGGAGAATGTTGAATTTACTGGTTTCTCTCGCGTTGATTAAAAACTGACAACTCAGTTAAATTGAGTTGAGTCACCAACCGGAAATAGTATTTGACTGCCAGAAAGTGTGATGGACTCGTTGAGAAAGAACTCCCAAATTGAAAGTAAGTTCATCAAATTGATTTATGTTGGTGTTCAAGTGGGCACTGGGCGACATTTCCTCTAACGTTATATTGCTGTTTTCATACAGTATGTAACTTAACCATTTCAAAAGTCTTGGTGTTTCTTGTCAATGCTAACTTGGCTAACGTTGTTTCATTATGCTCTGTCTGTATAAAGGGGCTACTAACGTTAGCTAGTTTGAGGTTCATTATGCCTGGGTCCAGTTACTTGTGCAGGTCCAGTTACGCATGCTTAATGTAGCCAGGGAGCTAGCTAATGTTAGTTAGTGCCTCTAGCTAACGCATGCTTAATGTAGCCAGGCATCTTGCTAACGTTAGTCAGTGCCTCTAGCTAACGTATGCTTAATGTAGCCGGGCAGCTAGCTAACGTTAGTCAGTGCCTCTAGCTAACGTATGCTTAATGTAGCTGGGTAGCTAGCTAACGTTAGTCAGTGCCTCTAGCTAACGTATGCTTAATGTAGCTGGGTAGCTAGCTAACGTTAGTCAGTGCCTCTAGCTAACGCATGCTTAATGTAGCTGGGTAGCTAGCTAACGTTAGTTAGTGCCTCTAGCTAACGTATGCTTAATGTAGCTGGATAGCTAGCTAACGTTAGTTAGTGCCTCTAGCTAACGTATGCTTAATGTAGCTGGGTAGCTAGCCAACATTAGTTAGTGCCTCTAGCTAACGTATGCTTAATGTACCTGTGCAGCTAGCTAACGTTAGTTAGTGCCTCTAGCTAACGTATGCTTAATGTACCTGGGTAGCTAGCTAGCCAACGCTAGTTATGGTTAATTATGGGCCCGGTCACACATGTGCGAAAAATTAATGGGAGGCGCATTTTCTCCCGCGATAATTTTGCGAATGTGTGACTGGGCCCTAACGTTACTTAGCTAGCTAGCTCACTGTGTTATTGTCTAAATACAAGCTAGCTAAATGAAGTCCCATAGGTCACGGTGATGAACAGAAGTAAGCTCAACACTGCAGTGATCAGTGAAATTAATGTTTGTTTCAGGTTCATGGTAGAGGGGTCTACGGTCAAATTGTCTCCTTGTATTTAAAGTTATATCCATTAATTATGAATTAATAGCACTAGTACATTTCCATGTTTTGAATTGTTAGTGCAGTAGACCTTTTTATTATAATTATAGATCAGAGCTTTAATAATGTAACTAATGATGGTCTTGATTTATGTTACAGGGTTAGGTCCTCTTGGCCTACTTCTTCTCAAGTGCCTGAATCTGTGGATCCAGATGTACTGCCATCAATTGAGTTTAGGAGCTCACGGTCCTCTTGGCCTGCTGTTTTTCACGTGCCTAAGTTCCCCTATGATGCTGAAATAATACTTCAGCAGGCAAATTTAGCTTATAGTCAAAATGGCACTGTACTTACCCCTGATCCCAAGTTGAAGTCAGCCATCCTTGATGGTTTAGTGCAGGAAATTGTTCTGTATAAAGTCTATGTCAGTGATAGGGAGATGGAACAAACAGCACAGAGTCTTATCAAGGCACATCCATGTTTAACTGAGAAGGGGTCCAGCACTGGATATGGCGCATGGAAGATGAGTTTAAAATATAAATTGGGTAACTACCGCAGAGAGCTGAGACAACTGGGCTGCCCAGAGGTGACAGTGAACTCTTGAAGAAACAAACCAACAGGAAAGCGTGCAGCCTTTGGTGTCAAAAAAGCCAAGAGAGCAGAGGTTAACTTCTGCCCACCATACCCGTCAGCAGAAACGGAGGAAAGTCTGGAGGCCATGCAGAAAGATCTACTCTTGGATGTGAAGAAGAGGAACAACAGATGTTGTGAAACTGAAGATGGAGAAGACTTTCGCACATAGAAGACTTGAAGTCGTCCGTGATGCACCAATGGTGGAGCCTTTCATGGCAAGGTGGAAGTCTTGGGTCCATTGTCAAACTGCTAATATGATTGTATATTTCGTTGTGCTATATCTCCCCCTTCCTGATCGGCTGTATATATAAAAGTGGCTTTCTACCCTCTAACCATTTTATTCTGATTCCTGTGCTTTTTACCTGTTTTCAGATCAATGCTGAATTCAAGAGAATCACCACCATGCCACTTCAGTCCAAGTTCCTGTCTAAGCTTGATCTCCACTCTGACAACCTGACGAAGCTGTTCCAAAAGAGGAGAGGACAGCTAGGGGAAAATCTCAAAAGACAAATGGCACAAATGGCTGACGTAAGTGCTAACTGGTCCCACTGTCATGAAAAACCTGTAAAGTTATGAATTATGGCTGTTTTGGGGGAATTAAGATTTCTTTTAATTGAGGAAAGGCTATGGAAATTAATTTTATTGTTACCACAAATGATTGGTAAAGAGGGCAATCAAATTGTACAGGAGGCCATGAGTGCTTTTATTTTTCATCTTTTTCCTTTCACTATTTGCATCTTTTTGTCTCAGTTTGAACCTTTCCTCTAAAATGAGGTATAGTACCGCTTTCAAACCTATAGTGCCGCGTTACTTTTTCAATACTGGTATACCATGCAACACTACTCACAGCAAGGCTTGTACCATCGTAGGAATCCTGCTGTTATATTCTCAGAGAAATATGTAGTCATATAACACTTTGAACCAGTAGTTGACTTTAAAATAAAGCACAATGGCTGAATTAAGACACTAATCAAGAAATATTCCTTTCAGTGTGATGACGTGGATGCTGGACGAGAGTGTATCCTGAAGGGACTGTATCTACATGGGTGAAGATCCAGAAAGCCTTGTGCGAGAATAATGTGGTATGTACATAATATGCTTATTTCTTTTCTCATTGGGCCATGCAGAGTAAGGTCTGACCCATGACTAATTGTAACAGAAAGTATATGTAGAAGGGTATATTATCCCTGCTTGTGGGAGTAGTGGTACACAGACACTGGGTAGTAGGATACTATAGTATTGGACCTATAAGTACCCCCGTCTTTGGCCCGGAACGTCGTACTGGAGGGCTTGCAGCTGGAGTGGATGGGGCCCAGGATTTACTAACCTGGGGACTGGTACTCTGGTCTCCCTCGCCTTCCAAGGCGGTCAGCAGTAGCTCCCCACACACCCTCACTCCCTCAGTACCTCCGACAGCCCTCCCACACCCAATGACTGTCAGTTCAATAGTATTATTGGGCTTCCCTTTAAGTACCCTTCCTTGACCACCTGTATAGACCCTTCAAATGCTATTCTGTAAATGGGGTGTAAGGGTTAAATAATCATGCCGTCACAATATTTACCCAGAGAATAAAATAGCAAATGGAACTCAAAGAAAGAGACACACACAATGATCCCAATTAAATCTATGTTTAGTGAAGCCTGGGCAGATTATACATTACAACGTTAATGCTTACTCATATGGCACCGGGTGCTCTTGTTATCAATGTAGGGGAAGCTCTTCCCACCATAGGCACAGAGTGCTCAATACATTAAACCACCCCGCTTGTACTGGGGGAACCCAGGCATAGAACGTAGACACATTGGGAGTCTCAGAATCAAACAGTCAAATAAACCAATAACAAAAATAACCAATAAATGTGGGCCCACGTTATCAAAGAAAACCTAACCTAAGCCGGCTTAAATTGTTTGGGGTACCCCTTAGACACTGGTGATTAGCGTTCACTTCAATGGACGTTGCTGTTGATACACACGTGGTACTGTTAGTACTTAGCCAAGATGGCGGACCCACTCTTGTCACCACTAGTCCGGATGAGAAGATGGCGTCGGCAATCCGCGAGCACAGCCAGCAGGTTGGGAGAACAGCAGGCAGTGGTTAGCGGGCAGAGCTTGCTGTATGGCGTCCTCTGCTGGTGGGAAGAGGCGTCCTCTGTACCGTCTGGGAAACGTCCACCGCTGCTGTTGCTGGCTTGCTTCCGTCGCGCGAGCTAATACTTTGGCTACCTTAAACACAGCTAAGCTTTGGGTCTCGGCGCACCCTCCTGCTATTCGGTTATACTGTTAACGCAACCTGGCTGGCTACACCACCGGTCTCTTCAGCGCCTCGCGCCCGGTAGTCTACTCAAGTCAGACGGAGCCGTTAGCGGCATGCTACTATACCGCACACAGTAACTACTATAACCCAATAACGTTAGACGTTAGTCTCGTTAGCTTAGACGTTAGTCCTTGGGTTCGGTTTCTCTTACTCACACACTATCACGGATACTTCTAGGATAACCCGTCACTAGCAAGTATGTCTCATCACCCGTCGCTCGCTCCGGCGGGGCTCCCCTTCACTGACTTCTTCAACGGGGCTATTCCAAAGCACCTCCCGTTGTGGCTGCGACCGTTCACGGCCAAGTCCAATGTCGAAGAGAACTTCCTGTTCCCCTCACCTCCAGGTGATTCACCTCTTCCTCGTTGCTTGCTTCTCTCCACTGCTCCACCTGCCACCACTGCACTCCGCCCCCTGCTGGCAACCTCCAACGGTCCCACGCAAAGACCGCTCCAGAAAGGGAAACAAAGGCTCAATGTTATTGCTAGTAATCCATACTGCATCTGGAGAGGAGTAGCACCTCACCTCGTCGTTAGACTGGGCGAGCTATCCAACGGAACACTGTCAGTCTATCCAAAGGAACACTGTAAATCACACGTTATACACACACAGGGAAAGTAACAGTTAGTTAGCACTACTGAATACTTTGTAGAATATTCAGGCTGCTACATATATGTTTATATTGATGCCACTGTATGTCTGTTTGTCAGGGCTGAGACATATTTAGCCACTGACTTATCCCCCCCCCCCCCCCGACATACCACAAATCGCTTCGGGCAGTCCTTTGTGCCGGTGGCAATCAGGCTCCACAACCAGGCAGGGCCAGGACGGGCTAACTGCTGTGGACTGGAGGAGCTGGGTTGTGGAATGTAACCAATTAATTTAATTATTTAACATCATGATTGGACTTGTTTATTTTTCTTTTCACCACTTATAGCTCTATTTTAGCCCTATTTTAGCTCTTTTTATCCTTATTTATTTGTCCATCTTGTTTTTAACACATACTAATACGTTAATGTTATGTATTAACTGTTTTTACTGTTTTAAATTGCTGTTATGCTGTAATGGACATCTGAATCTCCCCTCAGGGATAAATAAAGGTTTTCAATCAATCAATATACTAAGGTGTTAGCCCTTGTTTAACCTTTGTCTGTTTTCTACAGGGTATGGATGAAGACGCCATCGAAGACACCACTGTGGGGATTTATGTTCTTAAAGATCATGCTGTTTGGACTGATGTATGCCTTAAACCTCAGCTACCCTTCGCAGCTCCGCTACACCTTTGAGGTAGTCCAAAAGATTTTCATGGAACTGGATGGAGGTAAACTTTCAAACAAGGCACTCGCTCTAAAAAACAATTGTAATTAGCTAAAAACTTGTTGACCGACGGAGACAAACAAACGGAGACAGACAGACAGTGATAGACATTGGGCCCACTTGTTCTATGCGCCGCCGAGGCATCTTAAAGGAAAACTCCAACATTTTGGGAAATTTGCTTATTTAACATATTCCCTGGAGTTGGACAAGAAGATACATACCTTTTTCGTCTCTCTGCATGCATTGGGCTTAGGGAACGCCTGGACCGTTAGCCTAGCTTAGCTTCATCACTGGAAGTGGGGCAGACATAGCCTAGTTCACTACAGTCAGGAAATATACCAAATACAACTCCCAAACGTTCCTGTAAACATGTTGTGACCTGTGTATTTACCACGTCTCCCAGTCACACAAGTCACACAAGTCTCCCAGTCACACAAGTCTCCAAGTCACTTGTGTGACTGGGAGACTTGTGTGACTTAGAGACTCGTGTGACTTGTGTGACTTGGAGACTCGTGTGACTTGTGTGACTTGGAGACTTGTGTGACTGGGAGACTCATGTGACTTGTGTGACTTGGAGACTTGTGTGACTGGGAGACTTGTGTGACTGGGAGACTTGTGTGACTTGGAGACTTGTGTGACTTGGAGACTTGTGTGACTTGTGTGACTTGTGTGACTTGGAGACTTGTGTGACTGGGAGACTCGTGTGACTTGTGCGACTTGGAGACTTGTGTGACTGGGATACTTGTGTGACTTGTGTGACTGGGAGACGTGGTAAATACACAGGTCACAACATGTTTACAGGAACGTTTGGGAGTTGTATTTTGATTGTAAATCCCTGCAAGCACAAAGGCTGCAACTGAATATTACCTTCTCTTTCTGAGTGACCCCAGTGGAATGGGTTTTATTGTGGTGGACAATAAGGGCATTCCACGTCTTAAATGTACATGGGCAGTGCAGGTATATACGTACATGGAAAGGGAGAACTACTTCCAAATAGTGGATGCCTTAACCTGTAGTGATGCAAAAGCTTGAACCTACTTGATACAGTTTCTGTGCACCCCTTACATCTCCACATTCCCAGCACCTAACCCTGTAACATAAATAGAATAGAATAGAAATACTTTAATCATCCAGAGGGAAATTTGGCACTACAAATTGCTCACAGTAAACATTTAGGTAGACAAAACAAATCACAAATAAGAACAAAAAATTGCCTAAGAATAAAATAAAATACGGTCCGGGATTCACATTGTATGTACATGCTAATATAAATACAGTAAAAAATAGAGAGCTACATTAAGTGTATTGTAAGTGTAATATTGACAATGTTGTTTTAAAAGTAAAAGTCCAGGAAGATGGTAACCGTCACTCTGTGCTCAGTGATGCAGTGAGGCACAGTGATGCATATCGTCTGATCACTGTGCATCACTGAGCACAGAGTGAAAAAATCAAGCCCATTAGTTATATTATTAAAGCTCTGATCTATAATTATAATAAAAATATCTACTGCACTAACAATTCAAAACATTATGGAAATGTATAGTGCTATCAATTCATAATTAATGGATATATCTTTAAATACAAGGACAAACACTAACCAGCAAAATGTGTTTTAATGTGTTATGATGCTGTTAAAGAATGCCTTAATCTGTAGTGATGCAAAAGCTTGGACTTACTTGATAGTTTCTGTTACATTCCCAGCAGTATTTATATGCTGTCGACGCAGGGTTTACTTGTTGTATTTTGTATTTCTCTTCATCCATTACTTAATCTTACACCAGATGTGTATCAACAGTAGTTTTCCCACTTATTTTCATTTGTTTGTGGTAACAGTTCACAGTATTTTGTATTTGCCTTTTAAATCTACAGTGAGCATATGCACTTTATAGAGAACCACTGAAACATTATTCTACAGGTCATGTTTTTGTTCCCAAAACTACATTGCAGAGCTTCAAACACACCAAGACACATACACACAACATACACACACATTTGTATAACACCAAGACACATACGCAAAATACACACACATTTCTATCACACTAACGTACCAGGAGTTCTTAAACAACTAAATTAAAAGAGAATTAAAACAAAACATACAACTGCCACCCATTTTAGGTCCTGAACAGTTTTAGAAACATTGACTATCTATTATTATATTGACTACTATCCACTGCTGTTGTTTACCTGTTCAATAAAATGTTTAACATTTTTGGTACAGAACTCTGACCCTTTGCCTTTTTTTGTCAATGCAAAAACATGTAAGATTTTGTGCACTTGAACAAATCAAGTTAGATTTACATTAAGAAATCAAGTTATGTTAACTTGAACAAATCAAGTTAGATTTACATTAAGAAATCAAGTTGTGTTAACTTGAACAAATCAAGTTAGATTTACATTAAGAAATCAAGTTGGAGTTAGTGTTGAAAATCAAGTACCCTGAACATCATTAAAGTATGTTAACATTACACAATTAAATTGTGTTTACTGTAACGACAAATATGTTGAATCAACATGTTTATTTTAAGTAATCTTAATGTGAATGAAATATGTTGGGTTCACAAGCAATAAGTAAGTGAGGAGAATGAGGAAAAGTATGTCAGTTGGACATATTCTGATCATGTGGAACCAATGTACACATTAAAATCAAGTAAATCCAGAGCGGCTAGGTGGCGTAGCGGAGATTGCGTTCGTCACCAACCCCGAATCCAGCTCACAGCTCCGGGGTTGTCACCAGCTTGGCTGGCCGTTCACACTAATACAATTGGCTGTATTAGAGGGTGGGAGAAGCTGGCGGGGTGGGTCCGGGTCGTTGTAAACAGCGACTCCTACAGTTCGGTCGGGGCGCCTGCTAAGCGCGGATAGGACCTGAGTGGGATAGTGTGATCCTTCCACACGCTATGCCCTCTCAGGGAGGATCCGCGCTGCCAGGTGAAAAGAAGCGGTTGATTGGCTGGACATGTGTCGGAGGAAGCACGTGATAGCCTCCACTCTCCCAGATGATCTGACTGTGGGGGGTAAGTGCGCAGCGACCAGGAAGGGATTGGGAATTGGCATACGACTAACATTGGGATGGGAGAAAATCGGAGGAAAATGGAGAAAAATGGAGAAAAAAAAAAAATCAAGTAAATCCAACGAACTTTTTTTTTCAGTGTACATTTCCACCACGAGACCTGCTCTCTGTGAGAGCTAGAGAGAGAGAGACAGTAAGAGATAGAAGGGGAGGGAACATTCCCTTATATGTGATACATGACGTCAGCTACAATAGCTGCGTCTCCTTACACCTATAGCGCCCTCTTGTGGAACAGTTAAAGGGCAGTTACATACAATCATATTAACACTTACACTTAACACTCCCACTTATCAATGACGTGTATACTGTACCATAGACGCCTGCGCAATAGAGCACTCGAAGCATCTGCTCTACCACTATTGAACATGGGGGGGCAAACGTCTGGTTTTGCTCCCCCACTTTTTGATCATATGAAAAATATGATATATCTCCACCCCCCATAATATAAATCTAACCATAACTACGTAATTTCAATCAAATTAATAATACGCAATGACACTTAATAGCACGTTTTTAAGTTTCCAAAGATTGTGTGACCCCCCACATTTAATGGTTTGATCCAGTGCCCACGGGCCGCGGTTCCTCGGCATGACGTATACGACATGTTGGGGGAGGCGGCTTTTTCGAATGCCTCGTCGTTTGTCGTTTAAATGAAAAAAAATTCAGGCTGGATATTGGATAACATTGTGAGGATTATTCTTCGGCGTTTACATCAAAATGGAGCAAATCATCACGTAAGTCGAACACTGTGACTGTATACTAAATGCGCAAACAGATTGAAACTGAATATTTCTCGTATGGTGAGCCTCCGCGCTGCACCGAGTGAATCCACAGTCACTTGCTCCTCAATGGGAAACCAACCTAGATTTACCCTGAAGGACTGGTTCTGGCCGAACCGTTCGTTCTACAAGAATCACAGAGACATCTCAAAGGTGCTCACAGTTGCACGAGGGTTTCGGAAAGAGATACGGGATGGTTTGAAAGCGTTAGGTTATGACTATAACCAAGTTCTGTTAATTAGGGGTGACGCTCGGCATCACTCATGCACTGTCCTCGCACACGTGCACGCGCACTGAATAAAGACCACAATGTACCTTTAATCCCAATATTTGTCTGACCACACCCCTATCAGCTCACCTACATAAGCAGGTGTGTGGTCACCTGCTCTCCTCCTTACCAAGCTTTCACCACAAGGTGAGGTCAAGGGCTGCAGCGGCGTCGGATGCCGAGCGTCACCCCTAATTAACAGAACTTGGTTATAGTCATAACCTAACGTTCTGTATCATTAGGGGATCCGCTCGGCATCACTCATGCACATAGGGAGGCCGAGCGGAGCCACCGGCCGACAAATACACCCCGCTGAAAGCCCCCCACGACCATCAGAACAGGGAGGGCCGAGCCCCCCCGACCCCCCCTAATGGAGGGCACCCCCCCTATTAGAGGTTTCCCGGAAGGGCGACGGACCCGACCGTGCGAAGAGGCACTCAAGCAACTCAACACACAGGGTGAGCAGCCGTGGCCTGACCCCACGACTACACACACGCACAACCCGCATGCCACCCGGGAACGAACGGAGGGAACAACCTCGTTACTGCCCCCAGAATCACGGGGTCAAGGGCAAACCCAACCCCGTGGCAAGGCCGTAGCAGCGGAGCGCGAAGGAAGGCCCAGACCCACCAAAGGGACTGGACCCCATGGAATGGGGGCCCGGAGAAGTCCATGATGCCAGCATCAAGACCCCACCAGGTGGGCACTTAGTGACCCCGCCCCCCACATCGCCAGCGTATTCGGACAAAGGCCCCTCAGCCGAGCGGGCCCTGTCCCCCCAATAGTACACCGCCTGGCACACTGACCCTGCAGAACAGGCAGTCAGCATGGCCGTAAGCACACAAAAAAGGTTAACCAACGGAAGCAGGCAGCGCACCGGGGAAAAACCAGGCAACAGGCTGTTAACCCTAGCCTGGAGACTGCGGACGAGACAGGCGCCAGAGGGGACAGCTGAACACAGCCGCCCCGGCGGAAGGGGCGTATGCTGGCGTTGTTGCATGACCAAGCCTCCATTTAAAAAAAACCCACCCAGAGGGGTCGAGGCAGAGAAGGCTGACACGATTGGCAGACGTCATGAACGTGCAGGGGCACCCTCAACCGGTGAACCCGGGAGTTGACACTGCTCCAACACACCAGGGAATCAACCACCTTGGTGTTACCCAATGCGGTGGTTGTTCCTATAACCCCTCAAGAAAAAACTCCAAAACACACCTGTGGGTATACACCGGCTATACCGCAGTACAAGTGTTTCAGTTTCCAAAAAAGGGTTAACCCAGGCCTACGGGTCGATGAAACATTACTTCGGACCGGGCCCGGCGATACGGGAAGCACAGGGTCACCAGAGGAGGTCAAAGACCACCCCAACAGGCCCCTCTTCGCCATGCGTGAGAGAGGAGCGAAAAGAATGGAGAACCAGCCCCAAGCACACCGTACTTGGTATTCCCAGGCGGTCTCCCAACCAAGTACTAACCAGGACCAACCTGTGTAGCGGCCGAGATCTGACGAGATCGAGCGTGTACAGGTTGGCATGGCCGTAAGCCATTACGACAGTGCTGAGTAAAAAATGTACCCAACCAGGGTCTCCATGAATGAATGAATGAATGAAAACTTTATTTAACAGATTGCAGAATGGGTACAATACAGTACGGCTCAATACATACAATTGTTAAGGGGATGCAGACCTGAGAAAGACGTTAGTCCTGTTTCCATCAGGGTCCCCCATTTTCAATTCATATCCATAGCGCTTAACCCTGTGACACCCGGACCGACCTGGCATTTTTCCCCCTGAAAAAAGCCCAAGTCCCTCAGGGTACCCAAACAGCAGATCTGCATCCCCGGCGGACAACGGGTTCAACTGATCCGGACCAGCGTGACCAGAACCAGTCCCGTGCCCTAACCACGCCGACATGCCTACTCCAGGAGAAGGGGCAGATATGCGTGTTGATCTTAAACATGAAAAGAAGGCGCCACCCAGACGTTCGGGGCGAACCGCGCCCGGTGGCCCACCCCCAGGGCGTGAGACCCCTCTACATATGTTCAGATCCATTCCGTCATCATCCCCCAGATATGAACGAGAATCCGTCGACAACCAAAACAGGTCGTCGGAAGAGGAAAAACCTCCATCCCAGTTGCTTTATAAAAACGCTGTTTTAACCCCAAGCAACCAAGGCGTGCCAGTCAGTCGCCTGATTACAGAACACCCCGAGCTAGCACTATGCGTGCGTCGGGACACAACCACATCAATGAACAGGCTATTTAGACCTGTCATTGAATCCCCAAGGCGCCCAGGGGAACGACAAGAGGGGTGTGATACTTCCTAACTCCAACTCTTTTTAAAAGAAAAGAAGGAAGCACCAACAGTATGTATCCCAGTCTACACGGCCGGGGGTAATTTTTTTTTACATTTTTACATTCCACCACCCTCCCATAGAGAGGAGACGGAAATCCCCAGAGAGACTTCCCACGCGAGCTGTACAGATTGAAAAGAATATATTGCACCTTGAGCCATGTAAAAGTCTGGTTTCAGGACTCCCCGGGGAGGAGGCACTGAACCCATACACACTCAATAATCGAATTGAATCGAATACACACACAATAGAGTAGGACTCCTTCTTGAGGTTCCACTCACCTTATCAATCTGAGGAGGAGGCTCTGTACTCTGAGGAGGCTCCCTCACATGGAAGGAGAGTCCCAACTCACAGAAGGCCCGAATAGGAGCTTCGTGAGGAGGAGCCCTGACCACCCCCCGTTTTAAACAGATCCATCATATGGACCTGAACAGCACACGGAAGTCCTACCAACAGAGACGCGCACAGTGACGTACTCTATGGCGGGGGAATTTCTGCGGTGCACACGCCCAATATTCCAGGGCGCAGGACCAGGAAACTCCCTCCCCCCCCCCCCCCCCCCCTCACCCTGTAACGTGCCGAACCGCAACGTGACAGGAACCTTGAAGGACAGGTGGGTTTACCCCTGACCAACAGAAACAAGGGGGAGGAAAGGTTACCAGTTCACCCCTTTACGACCCCACACCCATGATACGATGTAATGACAAAAAGAGAGTATGACACAGTCATAGTCAGCTCCATGAAGCGTCTAACAGCTTCACACAGCGCATGTGCTAACCTGCTATCTGATTTTTACTAAGGAAAAAACACAGAACAGAGAGGGCTCTCCAAACTTTTAAGTTTGGCCCCGGTACCAAACTTACACATGTGCTTCTGTGGCCAGCCCAACCCAGTTGTAGGTCACATGACACACACAACCCATCATCACCTATAAAAAATGGCAAAAACACTCTACAGAGGAACGCCATTTTTCATAATGAGAGAATACATAATCCTCGATTAGTATCGGCCACAGGCCTTGCTAAGCACACACGAGAAGCGACCAAACAATTTTTCTTTTTTTTTTCTTTTAGGAAAATAAAGTTTCTCAAGCAGTTTTTAGCACAACCTCAGCAATCAAGCTAAGGGTTACATCGTATCCCTACCACACAGTGAAACAATGTAGTGTAACAACATGTCTGAGAGGAGGATGAAGAAGTCCCCAGGGAACCGGGGGGAAAACACAACCCTCCTACTTTACCCTTAATACGGCCAGTTGAACAGGTAAACCTGTTAATATGTGAACACACTGTTCATTGTCATTACAGGCTGAGAAAAGAATCATTCTTTACTCATATGTCACTAAGCATAGCTTTATAGGTTAGTTTAACCCCCTTAGTTGTGAGTACACAGTACATAAACACACATGATGTTTCTCAACACAACAAACCAGATCATTTTCACATCTGTAACAAACAACCCGATTTGCATGGAGAAGCTAAATACCAGTGACAAGACAATTCACACATAACTCGCAGCTAACGTTTCCTAGCCTAGCCTAGGTAGGCCATAACTAGCACGCAAGCTAACGTTTCCTAGCCTAGTGATCACAACAGGCTAGCGCCGCAGCTAACAGCTGACTGGCTAACAGTAGGCCACCACTAGCACGTAAGCTAAGCAGCTATCACCTGAACTTGTACACAATAATATAACAATCACTCAGACAGGCCGCCGTTCTGAAACCCTCCTCACTGTTTAAGAGAGAAGAGAAACAAGATGTTAACACAGTTTTACAACGGTGATTTTACCAACACCCGACGGAGCCAGCACAATACCCAACTGGCCTGTAGCTGACTTGAACACAGATCTTCCGCTAACGAACATCCATGCCCATATTTCCTCGTGAGGGAATACTCTCATTTGTATTATGAAAGAAGGGGCCTCACGGTGACAGAGAAACAACCACTCGTCCAGAAACACAGGGATCACCAGTGTTATTGGTCGTGGCCCACTAGTTAATTATAATGGGCTTCAGACCAAGGTCTTCCGCCGTCGCCTAAGAGGCTGAACAAAAGACCCTAGTCTGGGGCCGGTTTTCATAAACATTGTCAACTAGCCCCCATAGCACTAACAGACAAGTGGAGCTCGCCAGCAAAAACATAACTCACCAAACCTGAAACCCACCGCTTCTCACAACAGCGGCGCGTCCTACAGTCCAGCTGTGCCTTTACCGCAACCAGCACACAGCAAGGACTGCAGTCGGAAAGCATGTAGCGGCGCGAACTCCCAATACGAAAACCGGTGGAGGATTTTTAGAATGATCATCATCTTCCAGACACTCCAGTACGAAGACAATATCGCCGTATTTTCTCGAATATAGTGAGAGAGAAAATAAAGATATGATGTCAACGTATCGCTTGTTTTCCAACTCTTCTCCTACCATCACATCACGTCAAGTGGGGATCTACCGAGGCACTTCCTTGTGGTGAAAGCGAGAAAGGAGGAGAGCAGGTGACCACACACCTGCTTATGTAGGTGAGCTGATAGGGGTGTGGTCAGACAAATATTGGGATTAAAGGTACATTGTGGTCTTTATTCAGTGCGCGTGCACGTGTGCGAGGACAGTGCATGAGTGATGCCGAGCGGATCCCCTAATGATACAGAACTCGGCATTGCTAATAAACATTTAAAATATGTTTTATAAACTGCTCAAAACTGCACCGTTTCCGGCGTTGGGTTGCCTGGTGCGCCTGCGCTGTGATCACCTAACGGCGGAAATAATGCCGTTTTGAGCAGTTTATAAAAAAATATTTAAAATATTTATTAGCAACGCCGAGCTTTCAAACCATCCCGTATCTCTGTCCGAACCCCTCGTGCAACTGTGAGCACCTTTGTAATGTCTCTGTGATACTTGTATAACGAACGGTTCGGGCAGAACCAGTCCTTCAGGGTAAATCTAGGTTGGTTTCCCATGAGGAGCAAGTGACTGTGGATTCACTCGGGGAAAGTTATTATTATTATAGCTATCATGTATATAAACTGAGTTTTATAGTGAAAAGAGCAGCTTTATTTTGGTCAAGATTGAAGGCTCTATATTGCAGGAAATTGCACATACAGGTGTTCATTAAATGTAAAAAAAAATCTACCGTGGAGGGGGTCGTGCCGGACCCCCTCCAAACCACCCCTTGGGGAAAAAAATTTAAAATAAAAGGGTAAAAAAGATTAAAAAAAAAGCTTGCACCCCCACTTTCAACTATAACTAGGCGGCCATGTACTGTACAACTTTTCTAAGAAAAAAATACAGTTCAAAACATCAAAAGAACATGGCAGTCAATATTACATAACAGGCAATATTTTACACACCAAACATGACCCCTGCAAATCTTTTCAATTTCAGTTTGGAGACAGGCTTGGTCATAGCGTCTGCAACCGTGTCGTCTGTAGGACAGTAAACGAGTGTCATCTTTTCTTCTCTGATGACAGATCTAATGATAAACCATGCCTAGGGGTGGTCGTTAGACCCCCCTAGGCATGGTTTATTGTTCACAAATCACGACTGCAAGTGGTGTAAAGCTTTTATACAACTGCCACATTCATCCAACCTTATTGCTATACAATAAACACACATTAATCGAAGATTTATTGAAAAAACCATCCGCCAGAAAAAGTTGTTCCCACAACTACAAAAAAGACAATTTGCCTCCATGTGGAAGCAGCTCGGAAGTGCATCCAACCAACTAACACATCCAACTGTGTATTATTGGAATGATTGAGAGAAGTTGCCTCATGTGGAAGCAGCTCGGAAGTGCATCCAACCAACTAACACATTCAACTGTGTATTATTGGAATGATTGAGAGAAGTTGCCTCATGTGGAAGCAGCTCGGAAGTGCATCCAACCAACTAACACATCCAACTGTGTATTATTGGAATGATTGATTGAACATTTTATTACCAGATGCAGAATGGGTACAATACAGTACGGCTCAATACACACAATTGTTAAGGGGATGCAGACCTACTTTCTATATAACTTCATTCTTAGATGCTTCTATAGCTTGTTTGCAGTCACGTGATTTTGATGACGCGCGAAACTCACCTGGGGGGCAGGAAGTCAAGAACAGTGATTCAAAACAATGGAAAGTCAATACGCTAAAGCGTTGGATGAGCCTACACGCACTAGGTATCATCAGAAAATATCAAAACATATTGGATATGATCCGTACACGCTGAGGAAAATCGATTTTTCTCGCGTCTTGACCGATTTGCCTGGCGTTGAGGCGATTGATATAACCAATTACCTCGTCCTCCAGACCTCCTACTACACGGCTAGCCAGATGAAGGCATACAAGAGTCTGGAGGCTTATAACTATTTGGTGTGTGGTTGGGTAAATGACCTCGGATCAAAGGCAGCATTGAATGACTGTCGTCTTGTTTTTGCGCGGGTGAGTAAATCTACTTGAGAATCACTCTTTTATATTGCTATTTCAACTCTAATGTACATGGATACTGGCGTCAGTCAGGCTATGCGCTAAACGCTAGCTACTATTTTCTACCTTGCCACTAGGTCAACCATTCTCAGAGGTCTGGTGCAACACCGCTAAAAACGTGGATCGTGGCAAAACGAAATGGAGAAGTTGTCACAGCACATTGTGATTGTATGGCTGGGTAAGTCATCATAATAATGCAAGGCATGTTTAACTACATATCGCTGTTGTAAAATGATGCTAACTAGATGCCATGAAGGTGTCACTCTGATGGTGGCCAGACTTTCGTCTTGTTTACATCAGGGTCCCCCATTTTCAATTCATCATGACATACAGGTAGACAGTTACTGTACTGTTGCATCGCTAGACATTTATGACATACCAGATCTACAAATCTACCAACAGATTGTCAGAATCCTGCTCGCATGTTGGAGCAGTTCTGTTCGCCATTGAAGTGGGTGTTAAAATGAGAGAGACTGAGTCCTGCACCATGGAAAAGTGCAAGTGGTTAATGCCATCACATGTCAAAAAGGTAATCAAATGCACGTAATTTACTTTTGTTTCAGTGTGAGCTGTATGTAGGGGTACATTTAAAACGTTTATATTCTCTATGCCTCTCGCGCTTTCAGATTCCTGCCGCTCCAGTTGCGATGATAGACTTTTCATCTGCAAAATCTAAGAAGCAAAAACTAGATCATGCCATTGCAGGGACAGGTGAGCAGAGGTGTACAGTACTGAATGCAAAATACCTGTGCAATAATATGTTCCAAGTTTCACTTTAAAGCTGTGCAATATCTGTCTTATAGAGAAACAAACACCTGAGAGTTCCACAGTCCAGTGTCCAAGAGTGAAGCAAGGATCAGAAACTTATAGTCAGTTTTTCAAGGCTTTACACCTAAACTCCCCAAAAAGTGCTGCACTGATGTCCAGGTCACCATATTGCAGAGAATTTGTCCCAAAGTCTGTGAGCAAGCTACCTAAACTACTAACTGCATATAGGACACCAGAGACACTGCAGCTACCTCCAACAGAGTTGCAGAAAGCATGCCAGGATTTCAGACTGGAAGAGCTAACACAGTCACAGGTACAGGCAGTAGAGGAGGAGACCAGAAACCAGAGCTCATCAACAATCTGGTTCCGCCAAAGAGCAGGAAGGGTAACAGCCTCTAAACTGAAGCAGGTTCTACACACAAGTATTTCACAGCCGTCAAAGTCCTTGGTCAAGTCCATATGCTACCCAGAGGCACACAAGCTCTCTACAGCTGCAACGAGGTATTTATTAGGGGAAAGTAATTGCAAGACAAGGACATCTGCAATTGACCTATTATGACACATAGGTTAGGGCTGGCTAGAAGTATGTTTAATCTTTGAGGTCTGGAGTAGGATGATGTAAACCAGTGCACTACAATTGTCCCTATAAATGCTGACCTACATCACATTTAGTAAATCAGTTACTAATTATGGTTGTACAACTCTCTCTTCCTATTGCTACTTGTATGCATTACAGGTATGGATGTAAAAATGAGGCAACAGCCAGAAGACAGTATGAACAACTGCAAAGTGTGGACCATGAGGGTTTCTCCTGCATGGACAGTGGACTTTGGCTGAATCAGAAGTGGCCATACATGGGAGCCTCACCAGATGGAATTGTCACATGCGCCTGTCATGGAACTGGGGTTTGTGAGATAAAGGTACCAGCTATTTCTTCAGTATGGATTTGGATATGCATTTACCATTCATGTTTTGACGTCCTCAATAACACAGTAGAGCAGGTGTATTGGCATTGTGACTAATGGAACTGGGATTTGTGAGAAGAGTAACCTAGTACTTTGTAATTCAATGCACAGTTTATGTTCCTACATGTTGTAAAGACATAGAAACATCACGTGGTGCATGAGAGAAATTAACAGATCTTGAAGCTGAACATTTGAAAAGGAGATACTATGCAGAAGAAGTGACTATTTTCATTGTGAACTTTTAGTGCCCACACAGCAAACAGGAGGAGGCCAATCTACGCCTGTGTGCTGGAGACCAGGGCTTCTGTCTCATCTTCGATGGGGACGATGTGAAACTGGACAGGAAGCACGCGTACTACTACCAAGTACAGGCTCAGCTCCACATTGTGGGTGCTGACTATTGTGACTTTGTAGTGTGGAACACAAATGACATCTTTGTAGAGAGGATTTTGCCTGATGCGGAACTCTGGGTCAATGTCATTCCCAAAGTTCAAGAGTTCTTCAGACACTGTGTTCTTCCTGAAGTGTTGGGACAGCACTTCACAAAGTGAACCAAATCATGTTTGAAATGTTTCTTTAATCTGTGCATATTCCTGTAATAAATTGTAAATAAATGGTAGTTTATAGAACATGAATATCACAACAGGTCAAAATCTTATAGCTTTAGTTATATAGGCACAAATAAAACAAATTGATATCTGAAATATATAGGTAGTTTAGGTTAATTAATTGTTTCTTTTGTTTGTGTAATTATTCCTAGGTTGTTATATTTTTGTTGTTAACCACCCTGATCAAAATAAACCTTCTAAAGGGCTTCACATCACTTGTTGCTGGTGGTTCTTGGGAGCTGGGAAGAGGGGTTACATTTCCATGTTGTGCCTCGGTTTCCCCTAGGCCGTTTCCTCTGAAAACTACTACATGAAATGGTCACATGTTGTGAAGAAAGAAAGCGACCAAGTTGGACAATTTTTTCCAGGTGTAAGCTACATCCTACTACAAGCACCCAGTATTTTCATTGTGACTACATAGACAATGAATATGATTTTCTCAAGACAAAGATAATTTAATAACGGATTCAAACAGTTTAACTACAAACAACCATTCAAATCTAATTAGAACTGATTTAAAAATGACAAAGATTAATTGAATGAAATTAATACATTTTTATTTCAATAAAATAATAATGACAGACAGGTAGAGGGAGACATATACATATATTTGAAATATTATTATTCAATATTATCATTAAACTATTTGTAGTCCGGGCTAGAACTATGCACCCGTTAGTGGAGGTCTGAGAAAACATCGACCCATTATTTATAATCAAATCTACCTCAAATCATTCA
The DNA here is from genome assembly GCF_963971535.1 of Notolepis coatsorum. Lineage (NCBI taxonomy): Eukaryota > Metazoa > Chordata > Actinopteri > Aulopiformes > Paralepididae > Notolepis > Notolepis coatsorum. The sequence goes on along the minus strand of NC_140166.1, from coordinate 51,204,741 downwards.
ATGCAAAACTATGCAGGACATGCATCTTATTTTCCTATTTGACCTTTAGATGAATAGAATATTGCTTACTCCAGTGGGACAACAGAGTCCGAAAGATTGGATAATGCACAGCAAATGACTCCAATCTTATCAATCAGCGCCAGTGACTCGCCTGTTTTTACAGCCATGTGTTCAACGGGGAGGGTACTCTGCAGAATTTGGTACTTTCTTCTCACTAATCCTATGACCCTTTCCACGTGAATACGCACATTAGCGAGTTTTCTTGTTTGCTCAACTTCATATGCAGATAGCTGGCTCTTCCCTTTTGTGAAAGCAGGCATCTTCAATGAAGCACAGTAAAACCCCACACTATCCCCGATAGTAAACCCACGGTCTGCCAGAACAATGTCTCCGGGTAACAAATTATTTAGAAGGCTACTCTCTTCAGTTATCTGCTTGTCACTCACTCTCCCTCCCCAAGCACGAGAGATGTATGTGACATATCCTTGAGGAGCAATGCCAATGAGAAATTTAACTGTGTTATGGTGTTTATAATTGGACCAAGTTTGTGCTCTTGCCAGCAAATTAGATGGCCGTTCAAGGAAAACTTCAAAACAGTCCACTATTACGGCAACCTTACACCCAAATGCTTGCCTGAATGACATTGGCATTGTAGCTTGCAGCACCTCTCGCTCTGGCCACTCTATTATAAACTCTAATCTTTCATGAAGTATGCCAATTATCTTGTGCCAAATTCGAGAAACAGTGGAACAGGAAACATTGAACCTGAAGGCCAAATCTTGGAGTGGAAGGTTTAGTCTCAACCGAATTAAGACCAACATGAACTGTTTAAATTTGGAGAGCGCCGACAAAGAGCTATAGTTGATGTGTGGCTCACATAGCTGAAACACTTGCATCAAAACTAAGAAATTGGGCAATCCTGTGTAAAATTTAGTCTTCTCTTCGTTGTTCTGAAAAGCATCTGGACTAAATTCCCTGTCCAGTACTTTTTTCCTGAGGTCACTCAGCTCCACTACGGAGTGATTCAGAACATCCTCCATCTTCTCAAGATCCTCCATAGTCAGGTCTGTCTGGCAGCCTGCATCTACATAGAATATATTTGGCAAAGGGGATAAGAGGGGAAAAGATAGTTTAGTTATATAATTTACAAATTGTATAAAGGTGGTGGTAATTATTTGTTAAATTATGATGTAAACAAGTGACATACATAGTTGTCAAAATACATTTAATTTACTCTTGTCTGTCTCTCTCCCACACACACTCTGTCACACACTCTGTCTCTCCCCCTTTCTGTCTGTCTCTCTCACACACACTCTGTCTCTCTCTCTCCCACACACACTGTCTCTCTGTCTGTTTGTCTCTCTCCCACACACACTCTCTCTGTCTGTCTCTCTCCCACACACACTGTCTGTCTGTCTCTCTCCCACACTCTGCCCCTTCTGTCTGTCTCTCTCCCACACACACTCTCTCTCTGTCTGTCTCTCTCCCACCCTCTCCCCCTTCTGTCTGTCTCTCTCCCACACATATGATGTAAACAAGTGACATACATAGTTGTCAAAATACTTAATGTAACATTGGCTACATGAAAGCTCCTCCATGCATTATATTTAATTTACCTTTGTGGTATTCCGATGCTGGGCTCTGTGAGCCCTCACCGAGGTCCAGCAATGCCTCTGCTGCATCGGTGCAGGTCTCATCTGCTTTTCTGGACCTCAACCTTTCCTCACGTTGACATGATGCCTCTGTCGTTGGTTTACCTTGCTGGTAACCAAGGTTAACTGTAGGAGCCCAGTCTGGAGAGTCTACATCGTTGGCAGCACTCGGGCAGCCTGAATAAAATAAATAGCAAAGTGATAAACACCCAACAATGACAGCAAAGAGGGATAACAGTAGTTTCGGTCCTAAGAGATCGTTGAAAACCATTGGCCGTGATAGCTAGCTAATGTTAGCATTGCTTAAAAACAAAGACACCGGAAGATAGCGTCAGCTATCTAGCTGCGAAACACAAACACACAGGGTGATATCACAGATGTAACGTTAGCTATATGTTTCCAGCAATATTGCCTCCTGGTCTGTATTTTTGTCAGTTTTATCCAGCTATGTAAGTAGCTAAATTACTGCCTTACCTTACACAAAGTGGTCACTGCATATACGCGCGTTGTCTGATTCGGCTCCTCCAGACCTCAACCGGAGATTTCTGATCCACGCCTGCCGCCGTTTTTCTGTGACTTTTTTAAACTTCTCCCCTTTATGTATAACCACTTTCGGGACTCGAAAGTACCCCTTGTTTTTTTCCCGATTCGATCGGTTGGTACAGCCGTAAACCGCGCAAAACTTTGGCATTTTAATCAGAGAGTCTCACTGACTATGAGTATCTTCGTTATATGCAAATCACTTCCTGCCCCCCAACAACATTCCACTAGAGCGAATGACGTCACCTGCAAACAACCTATAGAAAGTAGGTAAACCAAATTAAAGAGTTTTCTTTGCCCTATAGGAAAAAAAAGTTTTCTTTGCCCTATTTTTTTATTTATTTTTTTAGCCTAAACTTAACCAGTTGGAAACCAGGCGTACAGTAATAAAATTAGCAATCAACCAATCAATCAATTCAATAGACCATGCTCACTTAAAACAGCGCAGCACTCAGCTGCTCCTCTCTCAGTCTGACTTTCCCCCGCTGTTGCAGACAGGAGTGTGTGTGTGTGTGTGTGTGTGTATGTGTGTGTGTGTGTGTGTGTGTGTGAATGTGAATGTGTACGTGTGTGTGTGTGTGTATGTGTGTGTGTGTGTGTGTGTGTGTGTGTGGGGGGGGGGGGGGGGTGTGGGTGGGTGGAGACTAGAGCCAGCGCTGCAGTCAGAGGGAAGGAAAAATAAATTGAAAAAGAAATAGCAATAATCAATCAATCAATCCGCGATTTTTCTTTTGTTACACAATGATTCATGACCCATAGATTACACAATCCAACATTGTGTAAGAGACTAAGACATTCGCCGTGACAGAATCGCTTGATATTTAGTCTTTTAGTCGTTATCAACATATCCATTTGTTAATGATTATTGTCCGCCATCTTGTGATCCGGCGGAGTGATGTGATGTGATTCGGTTGTGGGCGGGTCCTGGGCCAGCAGCGTGGAATTGTGAAGAATAAACACGTGTAAAATGACTGTTTCAGCCAATCAGAATCGAGAAATTTGCATGCCGTTGTATAACCACATGTTTACACCTCTGTCGGCACACAGGGTTTCTGGGAAGTGCAATGGTTCCCTGGTTGTCTTCATAAACAACAGTTTTCTTATAGACATAGGTATCCATTCCTTCGAGCAGTTGTTCTAGATAAATACATTCATGTATTGTCAAAGGTAGAGCCATATATTCGGCTTCACAAGTTGATAGTGCCACTGTGGGCTGTTTCTTTGTTTTCCATGAAACCAGTGAGCTGTCTGTACCCATGCTCACACAATACGCTGTGGTACTTCTCCTGTCTGTGGCGTCTGCCGCCCAATCTGCATCACTATATGCTTGAAGCCCTAAGCCCTCGCTGCTCTTTCTGAAACAAAGCTGTTTATCTGCTGTACCTTTTAGATAACGAAAACATGTTTTGCTGTAATCCAGTGCTCTTCTGTGGGATTAGCAAAATGCTGTGATAATTTACTCACTACAAAACATAGGTCAGGGCGAGTACATGTTGTCAAATAAATGAGGCTGCCTACAGCTTCTCTGTAAATTTTTACATCTGTAAATTTTTGATCATCCTCATTGTAGTCTAGCTTTTGATCACATGGTGTTTCCCTAGTTCTACATTCTTGCATGTCAAAATGATTCAGGATCTTTTCCACATATCTCTTCTGGGATATTTTTACACAACTGGCAGACTGTTCGAAGTCCATGCCTAGAAATATTTTTAACCTACCTAGGTCTTTCATTTTGAATCTGGTGGAGAGCATACCTTTCACCTGCTCTAGGTTTCTAGTGTTGTCTGCTGCGATGATTAAATCATCCACCCAAATCACAATTATCACTTTTCCTGACTCTTTTGACTCCTTTGTGTAAACACAGGGGTCTACTGGGTTCTGTTTGAAGTGATCTTCAATTAGACATGTATGAAGCATCTCGTTCCAATTTCGCCCAGACTGTTTCAGGCCGTAAATGGATTTTTCTAGCTTACACGCTAGCTTCTCTCCTTTCTTCTCGTAACCTTCAGGTTGTTCCATATATATTTCTCTATCAATGGGTGCGTGCAGGTAGGCTGTCTTCACATCCATCTGGTGTAAAATCAAGTCGTCTTCAGCTGCCTTCTGCATCACTACCCGTACACTGGTCAGATTGGCTGTAGGGGAGAATGTCTCACCATAATCTATTCCTTCCCTCTGACTGTAACCTTTAGCTACAAACCTGGCCTTATCCACGTGGTTGTAATCAATCAGTTTGTCAATGTGCCAACGTTATTTCGTTTCCACACGTCCAGAGTGACATTAATTGCAATGGTTCCAAATATTACGGCATCCAATACGTTCCATAATCCACAGCAGTGGCGGTTCTAGACCCTTTTTAGGGGGGCTACATGTATTAACTCTAGAATTGCCACAGTTATCTACAATAGCAATGATAAAGAAGTGCCAACCACATATTATTATTGTTTTCTTTTAAGGCGAGACACCTGCAGGTGAATAGGCAAATATCATTTATTTTAATTTTTTTTTTAGATTTTGTTATATTTTGCTTCCTAAACATGTCTTCTATGAAACTAGTGACAATAAAACGTCAATAACACACATTTAGTTGTTTATTTTATTTGTTTGCATCCATAATGTGCACATATTTAATGGGGAAGTGCCTCATTTGCATATATAAACATAACATTCAGAAAACTTGCAATACATTTTTTCTTAGTTTATATGTACATAACAAACTGGGAAAGTTTCATAGTGATATCTATTCAAATATTTGTTTGCCTATTAGGGGGTACTACACTGTACTACACTGTTACTACACTGTTTGTAGCCTGTGTGTAGTCCTGTTCAGTTCAATAACATCATTATTATTATTATTATTATTCAGTTATCAGGCATGGGTTTAGGTTGTCAATTACTAATGGTTTGATTAGGTATTGTGTTTGTAAATAGCTGTTTAAAAAAAATGTATGGCATTTTACAATACAGAACTTTGAAGGCGTTTTCCCAAAAATTTGTTTTTATGCGTTTTTCTTACACACTTGGGTATACATCTACCATTCCATAGCACCTACACTTTCCACATTTCTTCCTATATATACCCTGCATCTTTTTACAGAGGGGTTTGTTGATATATCATTCATAGCCTGATTCAGGGCTCTACGCTAACCTTTTTCCCAAGGAGCACATGTGCTCCTAAATGAAAAAAATTAGGAGCACACAAAGAAATTTAGGGGCACCCAAAAATATTTAGGAGCACAGTGAAAATATTTCAAGTAACAGATTTTTTTTAATTTTTTTTTATATAAATGTATATTTGTACTGTGCATGCATGTGCAAACGGGAACGGGACACACATCTGTGCAATAGCACATACCACCAAAGTCACTGGCCCACTGTGTACGTGTGTGTGTATCTGCGTGTGCAAACGGGAATGGGACACAGACATTTTAACTATTAATTAAGTGATTAATGCCTACTGTGGCAAAGTTGTAGCCAACAACTAGGCCTAATAAGAAAGGCAGTGACATTGAACAAAAAGGAGACACTGGCATTACTACCAGGGCCATCAGTAGAGGGGGGAGCTAGTGTTGCTCTTCTAGAAAAATAATCCTTTCAGGGTTGCCTATTGAAATACTGTACACCTCCAGTACAGAAACATTGTTTATGAGTTTGCGTGTCAGGTAGACCATTGATTGACAGTCAATTCTGCCAATTACGTCACACCGCTTGCACTCTGGCCGTCCGGCGCTGCAGCTGGACCCTATTGAAACCAGTCACGTCACTCTACTGTGATTGGACCGTTGGCTTGAGTGCAATGTGGGACTTGTAGTTTTTGAACGATTATAGCGGAGAAAAAAGCACGATTGAGGCTGTAATCTTGAGTCGCACACCGTGCGAGTAATTGATTTTTCCGTTTCGGACACACATATTTCTAGGGGCATATGCGAGCAATATGGTCGCACTGTAGAGCCCTGTGATTTATAGTACATTTAGACCAAAAAACATGGCCAAATAGATTTTTTATGACTGTAGTCAGCATTTCCTGATTCATGGGATGATAAAAAGACATATCCACAATCCCTTCTGTAAAAAGTGCACTGTGTTATGTGTCAACATAATGAAACCATTTTTAAAAATCTGGCATCATCCAATGTTGGTATTTATACCCAAATGTCATATGCAAATTAGTGCATATTTAATGAGGTAATGCCTATTTTGCATATATAAACATAAGATCTCAGAAAACTTGCAATAAATTTTTTCTAAGTTGTTATGTACATAACAAACTGGGAAAGTTTCATAGTGATATCTATTAAAAAAAATCTTTGCCTATTCACCTGGGGTGTCTCACCTTAAGTGTTTTGGTTAATCAGAGTGTATACCAATTGTATAATATATATTATATAATATTATTATCGTTTTTTTTTTTGTTCCAAGTGCTATTTTAGAATACATCACTAACAAAATAATAAAAGAAAAAAGACTCATTTAATCAGATTAATCACTTTATTCAAATTGAGGATTTAGTTTCAGGATAAAAATGTTTAATGTTTTTTATTTAAATTTTTTAATAAAAAACGAGGGTTCGAACGTCCGTTCGAAAAACACTGACGAAGTTTGAATCACTTTATTCAAATTGAGGATTTAGTTTAAAAAAAAAGTAAAAAAAAAGAATAAAATTATTTCTTTCTTTTTTTGAATTTTTGAATTAAAAACGAAGGTTCGAATGTTCGTTCGAAAAACCCTAACGAAGTTTGAATCACTTTATTAAACTTTGAGGATATATTAGGGTGACCAGATCCCAATAAACCAAATGTGGGACAAAGGGTATGTTTGTGAGGGACAATGTGGGACCCCCCCCCCCCCCCCCCAGTGCAGCCCCCTCCCCTTTTTTTGGTGGACTGTCCCTGTCGCGTCTATGCTTTTACCAACACGTTCGTGTTTCCGGGTTCCCGTTTTTTTTGCGCTCTGATTGGCCACTGACCTACGCTAGTACGCCCCCCTCCTAGCTGCTAGGGTGAAGGGACTTGGCTTGGCTGGGAGGCTGGTGGTGGAGGGAGAGGGAGGAGGCGTGGGGTGGGCTGTCATCTTTCAAATATATTTGTAGCTAAACAATTATATTTTATTTATTAGCTTATTCTTAATAATTCTAACTCCATATTATCTTGGCTTACCTGCTGTGGACGTGCATGGAGATGGTAACTGCGAGCAAAGCAGTCGAAAACGGCGCATTTCTGGAGACTAATGTTATGTTTTGACAACAGATGTTTTGACAAATTGCTTGTATTGCCACCCATACTTGCAAATGTTTTATTGCACTTGTGGCAACGTGCGTTGTCGGCATCGACTTTCGTAAAGTGTACCCAGATTTTCGTTGTGTTCTCTCCGCCATGATAATAATAATAATAATGAGCACAGAGCTCGGTCTGTGTCCTCAGCGCTTGAAGCGCTGAGGACACAGACCGAGCTCTGCGCTCATTGTTCTCTCCGCCATGATAATAATAATAATAATGAGCGCAGAGCTCGGTCTGTGTCCTCAGCGCTTGAAGCGCTGAGGACACAGACCGAGCTCTGCGCTCATTGTTCTCTCCGCCATGATAATAATAATAATAATAATAATAATAATAATAATAATAATAATAATAATAATAATAATAATAATAATAATAATAATAATAATGAGCGCAGAACTCGATCTGTGTCCTCAGCGCTTGAAGCGCTTCAAGCGCTAAGGACACAGACCGAGCTCTGCGCTCATTATTATTATTATTATTATCATGGCGGAGAGAACAATGAGCGCAGAGCTCGGTCTGAGCTCGGTCTGTGTCCTCAGCGCTTGAAGCTCTGCGCTCATTATTATTATTATTATTATTATTATTATTATTATTATTATTATTATTATTATTATTATTATTATTATTATTATTATTATTATTATTATTATTATTATTATTATTATTATTATTATTATTATTATTATTATTATTATTATTATTATTATTATTATTATTATTATTATTATTATTGTTGTTGTTGTTGTTGTTGTTGTTGTTGTTGTTGTTGTTGTTGTTGTTGTTGTTGTTGTTGTTGTTGTTGTTGTTGTTATTATTATTATCATGGAGGAGAGCACAAAACGAAGACAACGCACGTTGCCACAAGTGCAATAAAACATTTGCAAGTATGGGTGGCAAATTATACAAGCAATTTGTCAAAACATCTGTTGTCAAAACATAACATTAGTCTCCAGAAATGCGCCGTTGGGACTTGTTTTGTCATGTAGCCTGGATGCCCAGGATGCGGTGTCACCCGCGGTCAGATACTAGTAACGTTACGCGACGCATAGAGGTTCTTTCACATTGGTTGGGGGGGGGGGGGGGGGGGGGGCGTTAGCGCGGATGACAACCAATCATGCGGGACATGGTCTCAATATGCGTGACGCGTGAAAGGAGACAGGAATGCTGTACAATCACGCGCAATGCGTGACGTCTGGTCACCCTAGGATATATATATAAAAACAATTTTTTTTTTAATATTTTTAAATTTTAAATTTTACTTTTTTAATTAAAAACTAAGGTTCGAACGTACGCTCGAAGAACCCTGACGAAGTTTGAATCCCAAAAAAAGGCTTCAGGGACGCCTCTATACTTTCCACAAGCAACTTGTCCTTTTGCGCGATCTGATTGGCCACTGACGTTTCTGGTGTGACGGCAAGTTCTTTGGACGGTTAAGCTTAGGCGCTCTTTCGAAGTTGGTTAAGGTTAGAGTTTGTCTTAGAGCAGGGGTTGCGACCCAAAGGAGGGTCGCGAGCCGCCACGGGGGGGTCGCCAGACGATAAAAAAAAAAAAGGCCACTGAACTTAGAAGCAGGCCAGGACAGTGTTTCTAGTTGCAGAAGCACAATAGTTAGATAACCTAGGTGGGGAACAACCAGGAGATCACTGCAACTCACACAAGTTGGAGAACTCTCTCTCTCTCTCTCTCTCTCTCTCTCTCTCTCTCTCTCTCTCTCTCTCTCTCTCTCTCTCTCTCTCTCTCTCTCTCTCTCTCTCTCTCTCTCTCTCTCTCTCTCTCTCTTGCTCTCACACACACACACACACACAAAAGGAGCCGCATGTGATTGGTGGAGGCGGGACCCTTACAAAAAACTGTTGTTGCTAATCATTGACACATGCTAGCCTGTAATAATCCCCCCCAGAAAAATCTACTTTGCATTTGATATATTGCAAATATATGCCATCACACACACTGGCATTTAAAGGGTTAGAATTATAAAATTAATATGTGGTGTTATGATCAGGGCTGAAGTTGAATAAAAGATTGTATTATTATTATTAGTGTGTGTGCGTTTGAACGTGTGCATGTTTCAACCATACATTTCCATTTATTAAAACAAATTTAAATAAAAAATTAACCCCCCCCCCCCCCCCCTCCTATAATAGTGGGGGTCGCGGCTCTCTGACCCCGTTATTTTTGGGTCACGGCCTGAAAAGTTTGGGAACCCCTGTCTTAGAGCATGGCGATAGAACGCCAGCCCTGATTCCAAACTCTAACCATAACCAACTGCGAAAGAGTCGCCTAAGCTTAACCAGTGATAAACTAGGCGTTAGGTCATTTGCAGGCTGTTTGACGTGGAAATGGGCTAAGACACTGCTCGTCATGCGATTGGGCGCACATGTCACATGACCAGAACTGGGTTTGTTTAATAATGTGTGGCTAGAAGGCTGCTTGCCAAAGGAGTGGAAGCATGCCGTCATCATTCCTATTTTGAAGCCAGGTAAAGTAGCGGCTGACCCAGGGTCTTACCGACCCATAGCCTTGACGTCTGTATTGTGTAAAATTATGGAAAGGATGATTACTAATAGATTAGTTTACTTTTTAGAAAGTAAGGATCTTTATGTTGGGTATCAGAATGGGTTTAGAAATGGCAGGTCTACAATGGAATCAGTAGCTGTTCTAGACCAGGACATTAGACAGGCTTTTGACAATAAGGAAGTAGTGATAAGTGTATTTTTGGATATTGAGAAGGCGTATGACTCTTTGTGGAAAGAGGGGCTGCTTTTGAAATTGTATGACCTAGGAGTTAGAGGGAGATTGTTTAATTGGATAAAGGATTTTCTATTAGACAGGACGATCCAAGTACGTGTGGGGGGGCAAACCTCAAAAACTGTAAAAATAGAAAATGGCACCCCGCAAGGAAGCGTGATTAGCCCGGTCCTCTTCGATGTGATGATTAATGAAATTTTTGGGCAAATTGGAAAAGGATATGGGTTGTCTTTATTTGCGGACGATGGGGCCATATGGAAAAGAGGGAAGAATGTTGAGTATTGTTTAAAGCAGGTACAAAGAGCTCTGGGGGATGTAGAGGAATGGGGAGACAAGTGGGGTTTTAAAATATCCGCCTCTAAGTCTAATTATATGATTTTTGGTTTTAGAAAGAGGGTGCCTAGGGGAAGGCTGGTTATGTATGGATCTCCCTTAGAGAGAGTAAAGGTGTTTAAATTTTTGGGAGTTTGGTTTGACGAAAGATTGAATTGGGCTGTTCATATAGAGAAAATCCTGGCAAAGTGTGAAAGAATAGTGAATGTGCTGAGAAGTTTGGCTGGGAGTGGGTGGGGAGCGGATAGAGAGACCACGTGCATGATATACCAGGCGATGATCAGGTCAACAATTGATTATGGTTGTTATGTGTACGGCTCTGCGGCCAAGTTTAATTTGCGAAAGCTGGATGTGCTTCAGTGCAAGGCTTTGAGAATCTGCTGTGGAGCTTTTAAGACCACCCCTGCTTCAGCACTATTGGTGGAAATGGGGGAGTTGCCCCTAAACCTGAGGAGAGTAAAGTTAGGGCTACAGTACTGGGCAAAATTGAGTGGGACAAGTCTGTCCTTCCCAGCTAGGTGTTTACTTTCAGGAGATGGGGATAAGTATAAACCTTTTTTGGCCAGTATTGATCAGTGGGCCAGGAAGTTGAGACTGCATCAGGGGGGAGTGGCGGAGCACACTCGGTGGCTATCAGTGCCATTTTGGCTATTGCCTGATCGAGTCATTGAACTTAGGTTCTTGAAGGAGGAGGATAAGGGCGAGATTGTGGAGGAAATAGAGAGGTTCCTTCTGGAATCAGGGGCTCTGGAGGTGTACACTGATGGCTCTGTGGATCCTGAAAGTGGGAGGGCAGGATTTGGGTGGTGGGTGCCTTGGTTAGGGATCGGTAAGGGACAAAGAATATCCGATGGCAGCTCAGTATTTGTGACAGAGTTGCTTGCCATCCTCTGGGCATTGTGGTGGGTGGAGGAAGTGGGACCAAGCCAGGTGATTATATGCTCTGACTCGGCTGCTGCACTGATGGCTCTGAGTGCAGGTGGGTCTAAAGCTCGCCCTGATCTCATTCAGGAAATAATGTTGGTTTTATATAGGATTGCGAAGGCAGGCTGGTCAGTGGAGTTTTGTTGGGTCCCGGGACACGCTGGGATTGCGGGGAATGAGATGGCTGACTCCCTTGCCAAACAGAGCCTGGGAAGGGAGGAAGAGATAGGTATTTCAATGGGAAGAGTAGAACTCAGAGATAAGATAAAGAAAGGAGTTGAGGCTGAGTGGCAGGATGAGTGGGAAAGGGGGACCAAGGGAAGGCACTATTTCTCTCTGCAGCCTCGGGTCAAGATCAAGGTGGAGGGATATGGGTCAAGGAGTGATAGGGTGAAGATGTGTAGACTGAGGCTGGGGCACTGTGGGTTGAACAGTAGCTTGTTCATTGTGGGCAAACATCCAGATGGGGTGTGTGAATGTGGAGAGACTGAAACTGTCGGGCATGTCTTCCTAAAATGTGAAAGGTATAGGAAAGAGAGGGAAATCTTTTATAAAAGTCTGGTAGAGCTGGGAGTATCTTCCTTCTCTCTTAAATCATTCTTTGGCATGGATAATGAGAACCACCAGTTGATCACAGAGGCAGTGCTGACATTTCTGCATGCTTCAGAGTTGTACCAGAGGATATAGCGTTAGTGTATGTAGTGGTATTGGACAGGCAGGAGGAGCAGAGAAGAAGGAGAAAGTGTGAGTTGAAGAGGCCTAAAGATGGAACACCACTAGTGTAGTATAAGAAATCCCGCGGAGGGGGGCTCAGACAGGAAGTAGCAGCAGTAGCTGCACTCCAATGGACAATGTAGGTGATGACGGGGTCCAGTAGAAGAAGAAAAAGAAGGAGAAGAAGGAGAAGAAGAAGAGCCCATAAAAAGAATTGCGGAGGGCAGTAATACGCCTCGATGCGTCTACTCTGCCGGAAATTCAAATAAGAAGAAGAAGAAGAAGATCTCATTGTGCATCTTTGAACAGTACTGAACAGTACTGAACAGATAGACTAAACAATATAGATTGAAGCCTGCATTTCTCAACCAAGGTGCCTTGCCTACCGTTTTGCTGTGGAAAGGTGAGTGTCCACAACGGCTAGCTAGCTGTTCTACTTGAATACTGAATGTTAATATTCAATCAGACAATATTGAATACGCTAAATAATTGACAGAGACTGCGCCGAGGTGTTCTAAACGCAGTTAAGGTCAATTATTTTGCGACAATGACCGAGTATAGCTATACATTATCCCGCTTATTACAGGGCTAACTTACTAACAATATACGTAATTCATTTTACACCATCGACAAGACGAGATCAAATGCAGACACAGTTGTTCTGTTGCTCCTCTGTCATCGGCAGGTGTGTGGACTTGATTGCACCTGATGTAGTGCAGCTGTGCATATGGTAAAGCTTAGCTTTCGTGACTGCGATCAAAATGCTTGATTGTGATTGGTCAATAGCGCTTTGTTGCCCCTAGCAGCGGTCATTATTCCGCGTTGCCCCTAGCAGCGGTGAATTATCGAGAAATAATTGACCGCTGCTAGGGGCAACAGAGCGCTATTCACCAATCACAATCAAGCATTTTGGCGAATGTTAAAACGCCATGTAATAATGAATGTTAATTCAGGTTGACAGTTGAGATCATTTGACAGTTGACAGGGGGCTGGAAAGTTGATTTAATAAAAGAAAAAATACTAATTTAATCAGATTAATCACTTTATTCAAATTGAGGATTAAGTTTGAGGATATATAAAAAAAAATTATTTTATAAAAAACAATGAGAATAATTATTTTTATTTAAATTTTTTTAAAACCCTGACGAAGTTTGAATCCCAAAAACAGGTTTCAGGGACAGCCTTACCACACATTATTTATATTATTCAAATGGACTCAAACATGTTCCATTGTGATGTCACAGTATGATGTCATAATAGCACATTCTAGAACATTTGTGATGTCACAGTATGATGCCATAATCAAACATTCTAGAACATTTGTGATGTCACAGTATGATGCCATAATCAAACATTCTAGAACATTTGTGTTCTATATATATTCAAAATTCTCTCAGATGGGGGGTGTGAATGTGGAGAGACTGAAACTGTCGGGCATGTCTTCCTAAAATGTGAAAGGTATAGGAAAGAGAGGGAAATCTTTTATAAAAGTCTGGTAGAGTTGGGAGTCTCTTCCTTCTCTCTTAAATCTTTCTTTGGCATGGATAATGAGAACCACCAGCTGATCACAGAGGCAGTGCTGACATTTCTGCATGCTTCAGAGTTGTACCAGAGGATATAGCGTTATTGTATTTATTAGTATTGGACAGGCAAGAGGAGATAGTGTGTGTTGAAGATGAGAAGAAGAAGAGGGTAAACAATCAAAAGTTGGTTTACCAGAGGCCTAACTATGGCACATCACTAGCGTAGTATAAGAACTGAGGAGGGCAGTAATACGCCTGCGGGAAATTCAAAAGAAGAAAGAAGAAGAAGAAGAAGAAGAAGAAGAAGAAGAGCTCATCAAAAGAATGGCGGAGGGCAGTAATATGCCACGATGCGTCTACACTGCCGGAAATTCTAAAGAAGAAGAAGAAGAAGAAGATATATTTAACAATGGCGACGGTGACATGAAGGGGAGTGACATCAAGTGGGAATTGTTGAGCCTTGACGAGTATAACTTGATCATGGCGAGAGCTCAAAAGGAGGCGCAAGCACTCAGGGAGGGGAGGAGCGACAGCGATAGGGGTGAGAATAGCCAGGGCAAAGGGAAGGAGTCGGGTGGTGACAGAATGGAGTATAGTGGGGAGGAGAGTGAGAGAGAAGGGTGGGAAAAGGTGGGGAAGAGTAGGGAAAGTGAGGGAAAGGGGAGTAAGAGGAAGAAAGCGAGGGGCGATAGCTTGAGTGGTTCAGAGGATGAGGGTAGAGGGAAGGAAGTTGCAGAAGGGTTGAATGTAGTGGTGCGCTTTGAGGGAGAAGAAGGAGTTAGGAATATAGAGCCAGGTCAGCTGTCAAAACTCATTAGAGCACAGTTAGGAGAGGAGGTACGGAAAGGTGTTGGGGGATGGGAACTTGTTTATAGGGTGTGTAAGTGCAGTGCAGGTAGAGAAGGCAAGGGAAATGAAGAGCATTGACAAAGTGAATGTCTGTAGAGTAGTGGTAGTAGGGGAGAAAAGGGATGGTGGTTGCAAGGGGTTAATCACTGGGATTCCAATCAAGGTTAGTGAAGAGCAGCTGTTAAGAGAGTTGAGGAGTAACGCACATAATGGGAAAGTTAAGAGGGTAGAAAGGATGAAGAGAGGTGCAGAGAAGGAGGCGACAGGGACGATAGTTATTCAGTTTGAGGGTGAGGTTGTTCCTAAAGAGGTGTTTGTAGGGTATATGGCATATAGGGTTAGGGAGTTTGTTCAGAATCCGCTGCGATGCTATAGGTGCCAGGAGTTTGGCCATATAGCCTTCGCGTGTAGGAGGAAGCTGAGGTGTGTGAGGTGTGGTGGGGAACATGAACATGAATATGGGAAGTGTGGAGAGGGAGTGAGGCCGAAGTGTTGTAGCTGTGGTGGGGGGCATAGTGTAGCGTTTAGGGGTTGTGAGGTGATGAATAGGGAGGTAGAGGTTCAGAGCGTGAGAAGGGAAGGAAAGATGTCGTATGCGGAGGCAGCTAGGGTGGTAGGTCAGGGAGATCAAGATAAGGGACAGGGGGGTGGGGAAGGGCATTCGGCGGAGAGGGTGGAGCAGGAGGTTAAAAAGAGGGTGTGGGAGGAGAAATTTAATATTGTGGCCTTTGTGGCAGGAGTGGTTAACGCGACAGCTTTGGTTACGAGTAGAACGGAAAGGATCACGTTGGTAGTAAAAGAGGCAATTCTGCACTTGGGTATGGAGGGTCTGAAGTGGGAGGAAGTGAATGGTGAGTTAAATAAGGGGATTGTAGGGGACCAAGAAGGCCAGAGTCAGATCTCAGGGGGCAGTGAGTGCATCACTGAGGGGGGCGGTAGCTGCACTTCAGGATGGTGAAGGGAAAGGGGGCAGAGACCATACTATGGCAACCATACTAGCGTAGTATAAGAACTGAGGAAGGCGGGAAAGTCAAAAGAAGAAGAAGAGCTCATCAAAAGAACTGTGGAGGGCAGTAATACGCCACGATGCGTCTACACTGCCGGAAATCTAAAGAAGAAGAAGAAGAAGAAGAAGAAGAAGAAGATCTCATTGTGCATCTTTGAACAGTACTGAACAGTACTGAACAGATAGACAACAACATAGATCGAAGCCTGCATTTCTCAACCAAGGTGCCTTGCCTACCGGTTTGCTGTGGAAAGGTGAGTGTCCACAACGGCTAGCTAGCTGTTCTACTTGAATACTGAATGTTAATATTGAATCAGACAATATTGAATACTGAATGTTAATTCACCCTTTATCTGCCAGGGATTATTCTGATCTTAATCCACTGTCTGCCAGTACTGTAAGTCTATGGAGATGTTCCCCTTCTTTGCAGGGCTATAACTTTTTAAATTGTATTGCTAAATTGACATTACTATGGCCCATTCAACGTCAAGTATCTATCGTTTAGGATGTAGCAACTTTCTACTTCATTCACATATTCATACTAAAATACGGTCTAAAGTATAAATATGTTTTTATCGTTTTCTGCAGCATTCTGCAGAACGTGATTTATAGCCATAAATACATATATTACATCATCAAATGTAGTTTGATACTGATTGACGTCAGATAAAAAATGTCAATTGTACAAGGTCCTTAACGTCATGCCTCATCATCTGCTGGTGACCGGAGGGGGGGGGGGGGGGGGTTATAAGTCCGTGGCCGACGTTAAATCATTTATGTAGTATGGGCGATACATAGATCACATCAGTTTATATGGATCATAATAAGCAAACACGCTGAAACTTACCGCAGCTTCCTCTGACCGTTGGGTGGTCAGCGTGGAGCAGAAACTTCGCGATTATGGGATGTTGATATATGCGATCCATTTCCAGGTTGTATAATAATATATATGTCCAAATCATGTTGTCTATCGAGTTATTGGCAACGGATCGCTATCCAGTGTGTGCGAGTGGCCGGACCGAATATGGATGAGCACCACTTCCTGCCGCTCATTTCCGGTTTGGGCGATCCGCCGATCGGCCACCAGATGGCGCTTTTGAACCGTTGGAGTGTTGAGAGGAGATCAACAGGAGATCTCAAGTCTCCGTGGGTGAAATATGATTGACATGACAGATTTTTGAAATATTGATCTCAAAGACGCCTTACGGCGTCATTGGCAGATTACGCATGGCGGAGAATGATGTGGTAACACGTCATTGGCGAATAAAGGGTTAATTCAGGTTGACAGTTGACATCATTTGACAGTTGACAGGGGGCTGGAAAGTTGATTTAATAAAAGAAAAAATACAAATTTTTATCAGATTAATCACTTTCACAATCAAATTTAGGATTTAGTTTGAGGAAAAAAATAATAATAATAAAAAGGAAAATGAGAATACTTTTTTTTTTTTTTTTTTTTTTTTAAACGAAGGTTCGAACGGCCATTCGAAAAACCCTAATGAAGTTTGAATCACTTTATTCAAATTGGGGATTTAGTTTGAGGATATATATATAAAAAAAATATATATAATTATAAAATTATTCTATTTAAATTTTTTTTTATTTATTAAAAACGAGGGTTCGAATGTCCGTTCGAAGAACCCTGACGAAGTTTGAATCCCAAAAACAGGCTTCGGGACAGCCTTACCATACATATTATTTATATTATTCAAATATTTACATTTACATTTACATTTAGTCATTTAGCTGACGCTTTTATCCAAAGCGACTTACAAGTTCTGTACGACAAGCCATCAGGAAGAGCACAACTCTATCAGCTGAGTAACAATGTTCATCAAAGTGTTGAGTGCTACAGTGTAGGTTAGTTTATTAGGACAAGTGCATGACAGTATGGTTAGTTAGGGTTAGATTTTTTTTTTTTTTTTTTTTTTTTAATTCAGATAATGGTTGAAGAAGTGAGTCTTTAGTCGACGGCGAAAGATTGGACGTGTTTCGGCTGTCCTAACTGGGGTGGGTAGTTCATTCCACCATTGTGGGGCAAGGACTGAGAATAGGCGACTTCTCTTTGATGACCCTCCCGGAGCTTGGATAGGAGTAGGTCTGAGGCGGCCAGAAGATGCAGAGCGTAGGGGTCTTGAGGGTGTGTAGTTAGAGACCATTGACCGGAGGTAGGCGGGAGCAGTTCCCTTTGCCGCACGGTATGCTAGGTCAAGGGCCTTGAAGCGGATTCGTGCAGCAATGGGGAGCCAGTGCAGGTCCCTAAGAAGTGGGGTGACATGGGCCGACTTCGGTAGGTTTGAGATCAGGCGGGCCGCTGCGTTCTGAATGAGTTGAAGAGGCTTAGTGGCAGTGGCCGGGAGGCCAACGAGCAGTGCGTTGCAGTAGTCGAGGCGGGAGATGACTGTTGATTGGACGAGGAGTTGGGTGGCTTCTTTTGTCAGGAAGGGGCGTATCCTTCTGACGTTGCTCAGGAGGAATCGGCAGGTTCTGGTTGTCGCTGCGATGTGAGCAGAGAAGTTCAACTGGTCGTCGAGGACAACACCAAGGTTCTTGGCGGTCGGGGACGCGGTCACAGC
The DNA here is from genome assembly GCF_963971535.1 of Notolepis coatsorum. NCBI lineage: Eukaryota > Metazoa > Chordata > Actinopteri > Aulopiformes > Paralepididae > Notolepis > Notolepis coatsorum. The sequence goes on along the minus strand of NC_140166.1, from coordinate 51,186,600 downwards.
TGCATTCTCGACTGTGATGGAAAGGTCGGTCAGGGGGGAGGATTTGGCCGGCAGGTGGAGCAATTCTGTTTTGCTTAGGTTCAGTTTGAGGTGGTTGGTCGTTGGTAGACTCAAACATGTTCCGTTGTGATGTCACAGTATGAGGTCATAATAGCACATTCTAGAACATTTGTGATGTCACAGTATGATGTCATAATATAACATTCTAGAACATTTGTGATGTCACAGTATGATGCCATAATCAAACATTCTAGAACTTTGTGTTCTATATATATTTAACAATTCTCTCAGAAGATCTCATTGTGCATCTCCTGTGAACAGTACTGAACAGATAGACTAAACAACATAGATTCTGCAATTCTCAACCAAGGTGCCTTGCCTACCGTTTTGCTGTGGAAAGGTGAGTGTCCACAACGGCTAGCTAGCTGTTCTACTTCATCATCATCATCAAACCTTTATTTGAATAGGCAGGTTAATTAAGAACAAGTTCTTATTTTCAATAACGGCCTATTTGGGGGTAAAAAGCCCCCTAGGGGAAAGGGGATGGGGGATAAAATAAAATAAATAAAAATAAAACACAAAGGAACATTATTAAAAAGGCAGGACATACATACAGAGCAACAACTGAACTGAACAACAACTGGCGGACAACAGAACAATAGTGGCAGCATGGTGTTAGCACATGGAGAAACATCTACATGAGTGCCCTAGGGAGTTTGTTAAAGTTTCCTTAAACAATCGAATTGAAATAAACGTTTCCATATTTAAGGTTTTTTGTAGTGTGTTCCAGCTATCAGCTGCTGCATACTGAAAGGAGGAACGGCCTTGTGAGGAGTTGGCATGGGGGGCGTTTACCAGGATATGTGTGGCTGACCGGGTGTGGTAATTTGGGAGTGGACGAGGGTGGACTAGGCGAGTAAGGTAAGGGGGATTACGGCCTAGACAAAGGCCAGCCAGTGGATGTTGCGTCTAATCTCCAGGGAGGGCCAGTTTACTAGGGAGTATAGCTTGCAGTGGTGGGTCCTGTAGGGGGCATTGGTAGCGAAGCGAATGGCGGAGTGATATAGGATATCTAAGCGCTCTAGATCACCTTTACGGGCCAAGCGGTAGATTACATCGCTAAAATCAAATAGCGGCAGGACAGTCATCTGGACCAGGGTGAGTTTAGCAGATCTAGTGAAGGAGGAACGGTTCCTATACAGAAAGCTAAGCCTTGCTTTGACTTTGGCCTGCAGTTTAGTTAGGTGTTCAGAGAAGGAGAGTTTGGTGTCGATCCACACTCCCAGGTATTTATAAGAGGTGACCAGCTCAAGCTTTTTGCCATCGGCGGCTACAATGGTGCCAGTCTGGGAGGTACCCTTGTGGCCGAACCACATAACTTTGGTCTTGCTGGTGTTTAGGACCAGGCAAAGGGCGGAGAAACCAGCTTGGATTTTTAGAAAGCTCTCCTGGAGAGTTTTCAGGACAGCATCCGGGGAGGGACCAGAGGTGTACAGGACTGTGTCATCAGCATAGAGGTGAATTAGGGAGTTTCCAGCGAACTGGCCTATGTTGTTTATATAGATGGAGAAGAGGATTGGAGCTAGTAAGGAGCCTTGGGGGACCCCCTTAGAGATGGATAGGGACTGGGTTAATAGGTTGTCGGTTTGTATTGACTGAGTGCGATCAGAGAGGTAGTTCTCGAACCATGCTACACTGTGATTAGTGACACCAATGTCTCTCAGCCGCTCCAAAAGCTGTTCATGATCCACAGTGTCAAAGGCCTTGGCCAGATCTATAAAGGCAGCAGCACAGTAGAGTTTGGAGTCAAGGGCATTGAGGACATCATTGAGGACTTTCATCATAGCAGTCTCACATCCATGCCCTGAGCGGAAGCCAGATTGGTTTTCCGAAAGCATGTTGTAGGTTTCTAGAAAGCTTGTGAGTTGTTTGCAAACTAGTCTCTCTAGCACTTTTGCTATACAGGGTAAAATTGAAATTGGGCGGTAGCAGTTGGGGTCAGTATTGTTTCCTCCTTTGAACAGGGGCCGTACCAAGGCTGCTTTCCAAGCAGAGGGCAGTTCTGCTGTATGCAGGGATAGGTTACATAGATGGGAAATAGGTTCAGCAATGATGGGGGCTGCAGTTCTGTAGAAAAAGGGGTCTAACCCGTCAAGGCCCGGAGGTTTCTTGGGGTCGAGTTTGCTGAGTACTTCTAAAACCTCCTTCTCAGTAAATTCCTGCAGTGCAAAACTGTGATGCGTGGCTGGATTAGGGGCACGAAGGTTGTATGGTGAGGCAGGTGGCGCTGTAGGGCTGAGGGGCAAGGGGTTGGATGGTGGGGCAGGGGGTGCCATGGACTCAAACAGGCTCCCAGCTTTAATAAAGTTGATTATTAAAGGCCTCTGCCACACGCTCATTTCCAGTAATTACCATATCCCCAGTTACTAGGGAGGTGGGCAGCTGGGAGGATGAGGGTTTGTTCTCCATCTCTTTAACTGTTTTCCAAAACCTGCTTGGGTTTGAGCTACTGAGTCTAAACTGCTCTTGAAAGTAACCAGTCTTGGTTTTGCGGATAGCCTGGGTGCATTTATTTCTTATTTGTCGAAAGGATAACCAGTCTTCATGAGATTTTGACTGACAAGCTTTACGCCAGATGGTGTTTTTGAGGTGAAGTTGTTCTGCTACGTTGTGGTCGAACCATGGGCTGCATCTGTTTTTGATCCTCATTCTCTTCATAGGGGCATGTTTGTTGACTATTTTACTGAATGAGTCATTAAAGAGGGACCATGCATTGTCAATATCAGGGATTAGTGTAACGCCCCCCCCGGTTGCTGCGCCAGCCGGTGGACTAATTCAGGTGGCGCAGCTCTTGTGTTTATTTATTAATGTGTTTCATGTGGTCCTTATCAATCTGTTGTCTGTACATTTGATGTCTGTCTTATCTGTGATGTTACACTCCCTGGTCTAAATGTCTTCCCTATCTGTGTTGGTTTTGTGATCTGGTCAGTGTTGTGTTTGTGTGTATTTATATTTCAACTTGGTAATGTTGTGTGTCACTCTGTTTCCCCAGCTGAGTCTAATCACCTAATTACCCCCCTGTGTCAATCAGTGTCTGTATATATGCCTGTTACTTCCTGTCTTCCCTGTCGCGTCATTACTCTGTGTTCCCTGGTTCCAGTCGTGTTTTGCTCGTGTTTGTCAGCTGTTCGCTGAACACTTTTGTAAGTAGCATAACTTGTTTTGTGGAAGTCTTTATCGCTCCTTGTCACAGAGGATATTATTATTTATTGTGTTTATGATTTGTAGGGCATTTAGCACGTTTGGAGACTTGCCCTCTCTCTCTTTGTTTTTGAGCTACTCGTACCTACATTAAAGGAGCAGTGCTCATATTTCAAGATTCAACACCTGCCTCCTGTCTATCCTCTGCTTGTCTGCGCTTGGGTTTTACTCTGTCCACCACCGTCATGTCTAGTCGTAACAGAATGACGCGACCAAACCACAACCCAGCAGATAAGAGGAGAGACGGAGCTGCCAACCCAGCTGCGCTGATGGTTCTGGGTGCCTCGACCATGGGTGCCATTCCCGCTGCCACTTCGGCTCCAAACCCTTGGGAGGGAAGTCGCCTGGTCCGCAGGGGAACGTCCGGGAAGGGACGCGGATCCCGACGCCACAGCCCCAGAGGGAGAAGGGGTTCCAGAGACTACAGGTCCCCTTCACCGCCCTGGTCAGGGTCTCTTCCTCCCGAGGAGGTTCCTGAAAGTTATCCCTCGCTCTGGGACTACCTCAGGTCCCACATCACCGGCGCGTCGTCTGCCCGGAGAGCGACGCCAGATCACACGGCCGGAAGGACCCCAGTCGGGGGTCCTACATCAGGTCCTACGACGGGTCTCGCCGCCGAGGAGCCTCCGGACCACAGTCATCCGCCGGGTCCTGCCGCTGTGGAGCCTCCAGTTCGGGGTCCTATGCAGGATCCCACTGCAGAGAAGATCCCAGTCCCAGGTCCTACCCCTGGGTTATCTTCTCCACCCCTCCCCCTCCCCTGTTCCAATCGCTCTGCCGCCCCGGAGCCTCCTGTTCGGGGTCCGGTGCAGGGTCCTGCTGCTGAGGGGATTCCAGTCCCAGGTCCTACTCCTGGGTTATCTTCTTCACCCCCGCCCCCCCCCCCCCCCTGCTCCAATCCTCCTCGCTCCTTTCGTCAACCCCCTCCCCCCGGCCCTATTCCCACAGTTTTTTCTTTTTCTCGACCCCCCTTCTCCCAGCCCTTCTTCATCGATGCTGCATCCCACCCTCCTACCCTGCCTGTTCCTGGGTGGCCTGGTTGTCCGCCTGGTAGTCGTCCATTGAGGGGGGGGGGTACTGTAACGCCCCCCCCGGTTGCTGCGCCAGCCGGTGGACTAATTCAGGTGGCGCAGCTCTTGTGTTTATTTATTAATGTGTTTCATGTGGTCCTTATCAATCTGTTGTCTGTACATTTGATGTCTGTCTTATCTGTGATGTTACACTCCCTGGTCTAAATGTCTTCCCTATCTGTGTTGGTTTTGTGATCTGGTCAGTGTTGTGTTTGTGTGTATTTATATTTCAACTTGGTAATGTTATGTGTCACTCTGTTTCCCCAGCTGAGTCTAATCACCTAATTACCCCCCTGTGTCAATCAGTGTCTGTATATATGCCTGTTACTTCCTGTCTTCCCTGTCGCGTCATTACTCTGTGTTCCCTGGTTCCAGTCGTGTTTTGCTCATGTGTTTGTCAGCTGTTCGCTGAACACTTTTGTAAGTAGCATAACTTGTTTTGTGGAAGTCTTTATCGCTCCTTGTCACAGAGGATATTATAATTTATTGTGTTTATGATTTGTAGGGCATTTAGCACGTTTGGAGACTTGCCCTCTCTCTCTTTGTTTTTGAGCTACTCGTACCTACATTAAAGGAGCAGTGCTGATATTTCAAGATTCAACACCTGCCTCCTGTCTATCCTCTGCTGGTCTGCGCTTGGGTTTTACTCTGTCCACCACCGTCATGTCTAGTCGTAACAGATTAGACTTATTCTGTCCCATTTAACATTAGCTAGGTCATGGAGGAAAGCTTGCTCATCAAACTTGAATACTTGAAAACTTGAATACTGAATGTTAATATTGAATCAGACCTTATTGAATACTGAATGTTAATTCAGGTTGACAGTTGACATCATTTGACAGTTGACAGGGGGCTGGAAAGTTGATTTAATAAAAGAAAAAATACTAATTTAATCAGATTAATCACTTTATTCAAATTGAGGATTTAGTTTGACGATATAGAATATTTTTTTATTACATTTTTTTAATTAAAAACGAAGGTTTGAACGTCCGTTCGAAAAACCCTGACGTTTGAATCATTTTATTCAAATTGAGGATTTAGTTTGAGGATATATACAACAAATTAAAAACAAAATTTATAAAAAAGAAATTCAAATGGAACTCAAACATGTTCCTTTGTGATGTCAAAGTATGATGTCATAATAGTACATTCTAGAACATTTGTGATGTCACAGTATGATGTCATAATAGAACATTATGGTCTAGAATTGTTTAATATATATAGAACACAAACGGCTAGCTGTTCAACTTGAATACTAAATGTTAGTATTGAATCAGACAATATTGAATACTGAATGTTAATATCAGACCATATTGAATACTGAATGTTAATTCAGGTTGACAGTTGACATCATTTGACAGTTGACAGGGGGCTGGAAAGTTGATTTAAAGGGGACATGCATTATAAATGCCTTTTTTCTGTGTTTAGCATGGTTTTATAGTAATACAGGTTAGTATCAATGGGTCTGTGTCTCTAATTACCATATTGACTCATCAGTCTAGTCTCGAGTTCACGAGATCTTCCCTCACTCAACTAAACTGTTCTGATTTGACGGTTTCTGTGACGTCGACATATCATTGATCTGCAGTAACGCCCCCTCTATGGTTGTAGTGCAGTGTAACCCGACATTTCCTCAAACGGGTTTTCACAGGCAGAGAACAAGCGAGAGGGAGAGAGAGAGAGAGAGAGATAGAGAGGGATGGCGGGAGGGACTGCAGAAATGTGTGTAATGTGTGTGCGCGCCATCTCTCCCTCGTCGGGGACACACACATACACAAACTTGACTGCATGTGTGTCGGGGACGTAGGCATAGTCTAACCCGACACTTCCTCAAACGAGGTTTGACAGGCAGCGAACTAGTCAAGTCAAGTCAAGAGTTTTATTTGTCACGGCATACAAGTATACAATGAAATGCGGGTGGTCTTGCCCGCAACGATGTGCAATACAGTAGTAACAACATATAATAGAATCCAATCCAATAAAACAATATTGTGCAATAAACAGTAACATAGTAGGGCATATCGGTATTTGTACATAAGTTATTTACAGAGCATGGAGCACATGCTAGGTCCCGTGGTAGTGCAATACACTGTTAGCTACGGATGAGGCACTGGGTCTTTCTGTACATTGCTATTTCATACAATCTCAGGTTATACTATACTATTTTTAAAGTGACCTTTCCTTGGTGGCCATAAGTGTGGGCGTGTGCAGCATGAGTGTGTGGTTGCTCATGTTAAAGTGGCTGCTAGTGTGTGAGCGTGTACAGTGTGTGTGTGTCGTGTGTGTGCTCATGTGTGCTTGTGTGTGGAGAGTTCAGTGTTCAAGGCTCTGATGGCCTGGGGGAAGAAGCTGAGCCGAAGCCTCTCTGTCCTAGTAGCTGGGGTTCGCAGGCGTCTGCCTGACCTCAGCAGCATGAACAGGCTGTTGTTGGGGTGGTGTGGGTCTTTCATTATTCTGCAGGCTCTGGATTTGCACCTCTTGTTGTATAGGACCTGCAGGGGTGGTAGTGCAATACCCGTGGTACGCTCGGCTGAGCGCACCACTCTCTGTAGGGCCTTCTTGTCCTGTGCCGTGCTGTTTCCATACCAGGCAGTGATTTTTCCAGTCAAGATGCTCTCTACAGCTCCGGAGCAGAAGGACTGGAGTATCTTCCCAGATACTCTGAACTTCCTTAACTGTCTCAGGTGGTAGAGGCGCTGCTTCGCCTTTTTTACGACTGAGTCTATGTGTGTTGACCATGTCAGATCCTTTGAGATGTGGACCCCCAGGTACTTAAAGCTGCTCACCCTGTCCACGGTAGCCCCGTTTATCCTCAGTGGTGTGTGTGTCTCCTGCTGTCCTCTCCTATAATCCACGATCAGCTCCTTGGTTTTACCAATGTTCAGGAGCAGGCTGTTGTCCTGGCACCAGCGTTCCAGTACCTCAACCTCCTCCCGGTAGGCCTTCTCGTCGTTGTCCGAGATCAGCCCCACCACCACTGTGTCGTCCGCAAACTTCACTATGGAGTTGGAGCTGAACTTGGCCACACAGTCGTGTGTGTATAGTGAGTACAGCAGGGGGCTCAGAACACAGCCCTGGGGGGACCCGATGCTCAGGGTGATGGTGTTGGAGGTCTGACCCCCCACCCTGACCACCTGGGGCCTTTCGCTCAGAAAGTCCAGTATCCAGGTGCTCAGAGCGGAGCTCAGACCCAGCTCGATCAGCTTGTCCACCAGTCTGGTGGGGACTATGGTGTTGAACACTGAGCTGTAGTCAATGAACAACAGTCTCACATAGCCCCCCTTCTGGCGGTCAAGGTGAGAGAGGGTGCTGTGCAGTACTTGGGAGACCGCATCGTCAGTGGACCTGTTTGGCCTGTATGCAAATTGCATGGGGTCCATATCACTGGGGAGGGAGGCACAAATGTGATCCTTGACCAGCCTCTCGAAACATTTCATGGCCACAGAGGTGAGTGCCACCGGTCTGTAGTCATTGAAACATGTTGGGGAGGGTTTCTTTGGTACAGGGATGATGGTAGACATCTTGAAGCAGGCAGGGACCACTGACTCCGCCAGGGATTGATTAAATATGGCGGTGAACACAGGGGCTAGCTGCTTGGCACAGGACTTAAGTATGCGTCCTGTTATACCATCTGGGCCAGCAGCTTTTCTGGTGTTCACCTGCATAAATGCTCTTCTCACACTGTGTTCCGACAACGAGAGAGCGTCCCCGCCCCCCCGCGGTTGCCCCCCCCCCTCCACAACAGCCGGTGTGCCACTGACGTCACTAGCTGTTGAGCTAGCGGGGAGAGCAGAAGTGTGTCTATGTCTCTCTCTCTCCCTCTCCCTCTCTTTCTCTCCCTCTCTCTCTCTCGAATGCAGTGAGCGCTCCGTATTATGATCATGATCATTATGATCGACTGGAATAAAAAATAATAATAATAGGTTTACTACTTACATACTGTAGTTGTCTCCTTAATACTGTAGTTGTTCTTTAATGTTACCTAAATGTCATAAGTGAATTATATAGAAACAACTCACCAAAATTGACTATTGCACTTTGATTTGACAAAAAAAATCCACCAAAAAAAAATCCCCCCCCCCGCCCCCGCACCCTCCCTTGCCTGACCATGGCATTTAGTGAAATTTATGCTACTGCTCTAGGGGCTGAGCCCCCCTAAAGGTCTGATGCTAGAACAGCCCCTGGGCAGAGATCTTGTAATCCACTAATAACTGTATAATATCTAATCTCTGTTTCGCCTTTGGGGAAGTAGGACATGATGATGTTGGGTGGTGGGTAGGATGGATTAGTCGGCGAAGTCACACGTGTTAGATATCAATCTGATTGACAGTACAAGAAAGCCAATGGTAATTATCCATTAGAAGAATATATTGGTCTACAATTGTGTCCATCAATGAGTTTCGTGACCATCAGCCAATGGCCATGCAGTATCGTGTGGCCCGGCCTTCAGAGGGCGGGTTCAGTTGTCACATATAAACGGGGAGTTCCTCTGTTTCGCGCACTCTCAACTCGTCTTCCCTTGTTGTGATAAGACTTGTTCTTCTACCTCCAGACAAAATGAGGGAAATTGTCCATCTCCAAGCCGGTCAGTGTGGAAACCAGATTGGAGCAAAGGTTAGTAAATATTCTGTGTTTAATATCCAAGATAAAGCAGAATCCTCGGTCGACGGTTAGTTCAGAGCCCGGTGCTTTGTGTGCGTGTCTGTAACCACAGTAGCACACCCTGCCGTTACCAATGTCACTGGCCTTCTTCATGTCAAATAATTGTCATCACGTACTTTACATGTCCTGGAAATGTCCATATAAAGCTTTTTTCTTGATTTTACCTCATGAAGTCCCAAAGGGACACCAGTGGAACATCCTGGTGGGGTCATGTGACAGATAATTTGATGTTGTGCTCCCATAAACCACCTTTCCACAATGATGACTGATGGTGGTGACTAAATTACAGAAGTAGCTAGCATTCGGGTTCGAGCCCAGCTCTCGGCATTGCTACCAGCTTGGCTGGTCGTTCATACTAACACAATTGGCAGTGTTAGGGGTGGGAAAGCTGGTGGGTGGGTCCTGGTCGTTGTAAACAGCGACTCCAACAGTTCGGTCGGGGCGCCTGCTCAGCGAGGAAAGGATCTAAGGGGGGTAGTGTGATCCTTCCACACGTTACACCCTCTCAGTGAGAGTCTGCGCTGCCAGGTGAAAAGAAGCGGTTGATTGGCTACACATGTGTCGGAGGAAGCATGTGATAGCCTCCACTCTCCCAGACCGACCGTAGGGGGTAGGTGCGCAGCGACCAAGAAGGGGATTGGGAATTGGCATAACGACTAACATTGGGATGGGAGAAAAACTGAGGAAAAAGGAGGGGGGAAAAGATAAAAAAAAGATAAAAAGAAGTAGCTAGCATTCAAAAGCTAGATTTTTGTTGCTAAAAGGTAAGATTTGCCCATTTAAGAATTATAATGCTTACATAACATGGTCTTTATGATATATAACCTGTTGTGAACACATTTCTTGAATAAAATGATAAAGAAAACAATTGATAAAAATCGCTGTGACACATACGTCACACCGGGCATATCACCTTAAAATGTTCATGAAAATTTGCTGTGACACATATGTCACAATGCGAACAATTATTATGATCTGCTCAGGTAATTTGTCTGATTCAATGATATTTAGTTAATATATTTTATATTGTTCAAATGTTCAATTGTTCAAAGCATATTAAAACAAATATCAGTCATATTTCAATGTAGTACCCTGTAGTGCCATGTAGTAGTACCCTGTAGTGCCATGTAGTACCCTGTAGTGCCATGTAGTACCATGTAGTACCCTGTAGTGCCATGTAGTACCATGTAGTACCCTGTAGTACCCTGTAGTACCCTGTAGTGCCATGTAGTACCATGTAGTACCATGTAGTACCCTGTAGTGCCATGTAGTGCCATGTAGTACCCTGTAGTGCCATGTAGTACCATGCAGTACCCTGTAGTGCCATGTAGTACCATGTAGTACCCTGTAGTACCCTGTAGTGCCATGTAGTACCATGTAGTACCCTGTAGTACCCATGTAGTACCCTGTAGTACTGTGTAGTATCCTGTAGTACCCTGTAGTACCATGTAGTACCATGTAGTGCACTACATGGGAATTAGGAATAAGTTTAATGATTAACGCCCAATGTGACATATATGTAACATTTCAGATATTTGCCATTAGGGGGCGCTATTTTGAAAATAAATTCAGAAATGTGTTCTTTGTAGTCTATTTAGTCAGTCTTATGCCCCTCATAATTTTCCTTGAAGTAGAAATGGGTGTGGGTTCTAATGGGTTAATGCTCAACAGCCTGCTCTTTATGGAATTCATTGAGCGCGCGCCGCACTCCGGATGTGGGCGGTTAGTCAATGACGTCAGCACGAACATTTCAAAATGGTAGTTTATGGATTTCAGCCAGCGGTTCCCGCGCGTGCGCCCAGTGCTGCATGGAGGGAGATTTTCAAATGTCTGCGCCAGTGACACTAATGATGACGACATGTGTTCTAAATTGTGAAAATCTTTACATATTACGTAAACATGGAAGTAGTTGATCCCCTGGGCTTGGAAGAATAATAGGGTTTTTGCCATTGCTCGTATATTATTGCTTAATGCTTACCTAATTCAATGACTTATCTCTTTCAGTTCTGGGAGGTGATTAGTGATGAACACGGCATTGACCCAACGGGCACATACTGCGGAGACAGTGACCTGCAGTTGGACAGGATCAATGTCTACTACAATGAAGCATCGGGTAACTTTTAATTTTGGGAATTCCTAATTGGATGATGATGACATTCCATTTAGCCAAGTTCAATTGCTGTTGTGTTTTTCTGACTTGCTCTCCCCTCTCTTTCCCCTAGGTGGTAAATACGTGCCCCGTGCTGTGCTTGTCGACCTAGAGCCAGGGACTATGGACTCAGTGAGATCCGGACCCTTCGGCCAGATCTTCAGACCAGACAACTTTGTGTTCGGTAGGTAATGAAATTGTCATAGATTGTGTGACAGACACAATGTGATTGTATTTGTGTTATTTAGTTGCAGTGCCATGTTTGGCCACTAAGTGGCGCTCCATTGTTTGTGCCTGATGTAGCTACAGGTTTAATTTGATTTACCCTGAGCCAGTGACTTCTTCACTTCCTGTTCCAACTGACGTCAGACGGCAGCATCAAGGGTCAACTTGTTATAGTAGTTTCCCTAGTAACGATGTGGCTAGTAGTTTTAATATAGTTGTGTATATTGAATAATGCTGTATGGCCATAGTCCTTATTGTATAATTTGTAAATAATAAATGAGTTTGTGCCAAATCCCAAAAGCAATGTCTAAGCTATTGTGCTAAGCTATCCTGGTACTGTTCATGCTGACAAGTTGACGTCACACAGCCAGACATGTTACATTTAATGTTGCCACATGTCCTGTGCAATGGTGTAAAGTATTTTTACTCAAAAGCACTGTACCAAGGTACATTTTTGAGGGAACTTTGTACTTCTACCGTACTACATTTCAATAGAAATATTTATCAATTACTTTGAAGAAATATAATTTGTCATGCGAGACGTGTCATGGGTAGATGAAGCTGATTCACATTTGAAGTCTTGTCAAACTTCCAGAGGACATTGACGGGAGCAACCACAACTGGACCACACATAAAAACTAGAATATATACACATTACATTTTTATACTTAATAAAGAAATACTTTATATTCAGTGGCTAGTTCTAGCTGAAGCCGAACTAGAATGGAGAATTAAGACAACTCCTTCCCTCCACTAGTCTGAGGGTCCACCTTGGGCAAGTGTTGGTACCCTCTCTAGCCTCCCTACCTAGGGATACAGGGGCCGCACTGCCTTGTGTGTGTGCATAGGGATACGCAAAAACTAAGGGGAGAACCCTGAAAGAAAATCGCACAGCCTTGTGTGTAGGAATACGTAACGTATATTTCTATAATGTAACGTATCTCTGATAGATCGTTCTGAACTTGTATAGTGGAATTTCCCTTCTCTCTGCGTTGTTGACTCTGTGTTCATTCATTCAATTGGTTCATTTGAAGGAATTAGGCACGGACGAGAGCGCTCGGTTCCAACCAGACGATCTGTTTTTATTCATCAATAAAAGCCTCAGATCTTATTCTAAAAGTGGTTTCCAGCTGCTCCCATATTGACAAGATACGAGCTGGATTCCATAAAGGTTCACAAAGAGATTGTTCTCCTCTGCTATGCTGCTGCGAGATCAGAAAAGCCGTCTTCTCCTCTTTGTTGATTCGGGTCGGACTGGCAACACGCGGCTGGCTCTTTGTTGTGCTGGTTGCCCCTGGCAACACTGGTCTCATCGATCGTCTGGGGTAGCGCTGGGTGCGCTTGTTTTTCCTTCTGCTTCTCTCCTCTCTCCGCCAGTTCCTGTATTTAAAGACAAACAGCCCGCCCCCTTGCCGCGTCGCCCTAGTGACGATCGCTAGGGGCGTCACTTCTTTCTAATTGGCTAAGCTTGACGTCGGCCATTTTGGGGATAGTACCCGTCGCCATTTTTTCACCAGTTTGGCTCCTTATATGGATGATTCCAGTTTTAACGGGCCGTCTCTCCTGAACAGAAATAACACATGAGTTGCTTCCTAATTTAACAGCTAAAAGTACTTTGTCATGCTTTTATTGTCTTTAAACTTAGAGATTATTCTTTATTTTGACTAGACAGTTTCTAACAGTCTTTTCTTGAGTTCTTGGGCCTTCTAAATATATCTTTAACCCTATTATTGATCTTTAACCATGGTTATTATATTTATATATTTTCTAAAGTAATACCTTTGACTTAGTTTTAACCTTTTCAAACACTCAGCCTATTAATCTAATTTCTAATCTTAGTTAATAATATAGTTTGTAGCTTAATTTAACTTTTAAAAGATCAATCCGTATCTTGTTTAGTCTCAAACTGATCCATACAATAATCTAAACCGGTCTAGTCTAATTTCAATACATAATACTTTATAGTTTAGTTTACTGTTGTCCAAATTTAGGCAATTAATTACAAAGGAGTTCCTGTGGCTAGAAGACGACCAGGTGCCCTGTTCTTGGAAGTTGGACTCATAAAGATTGCTATTTCTAACAGTGGGTCCCTGAGTGACCTTTTTGTTAGGTTCTGGCTTGTATAAACAGATGAACTGTTGAACTGCTAACTTTATCTTGTCTTCAGGACCCATATATGGCCTAGAGTATTTACAGTTGGCCTAATCAATCACAATGCATCCATTGTGGGGGAAGGTTTGGTCAACAGCCATCTGGTTAACTGTTACACTTACTGGCAGCCAGAACCTGGTGGTATCTAAATTACATTGTGGTTTCCTGTAGAAAGGTTCCATTTATAGTTGCAGCGAGAGAGACATATTTGCTTTTAACTGAAGTCTATCGAATATTTACCATTGTATAGTCGGTTTGCACTTTTTTAACCTATTGACTTGACCAGATATAAAAGTACAGCTTCTGTTTTCCTATACCTCTTACCACTCGGATTCGTCCCCTGCAAGTGTACATTCCTTCGGAGAAGACATATTTCATTTTGATAATATACGACATACGCAATGGCTAGGTCCTTGCCGACAATGGGGTTACCTGTAAGGAAGGGCATCCGAGGTATAAAACTAGCTACAAACAAAAAATAATGACTCCAGTGGCGGGGAGTCATCGTCCATCCAACTTCACTGTAGTGGGAAAATAGGGACATAAAACGAAGATGATGATGATTCAATATCACTTTCTTTCTCTTACCAAGGTAGAATTGTGAATTTTAAGACCTGAGGTTTTCATCTGGGTATTTCGACTTTTTTTACTTGGTAAATAAATAAAAATAAATAAACTATGTTCCACCACTGGTCCTGTGAGATTAGTGCTGATGTGTTGTTGTTGTTTGCAGGCCAGAGCGGTGCAGGTAACAACTGGGCGAAGGGCCACTACACGGAAGGAGCGGAGCTGGTGGACTCTGTGATGGACGTGGTGAGGAAGGAGGCCGAGAACTGCGACTGCCTGCAGGGCTTCCAGCTCGCGCACTCCCTGGGCGGCGGCACGGGCTCCGGCATGGGCACCCTGCTCATCAGCAAGATCCGTGAAGAATATCCAGACCGCATCATGAACACGTTTAGCGTGGTGCCGTCGCCCAAAGTTTCGGACGTAGTCGTTGAGCCTTACAATGCTACGCTGTCGGTCCACCAGCTCGTAGAAAACACAGACGAGACCTTCTGCATTGACAACGAGGCCTTGTACGACATTTGCTTCCGCACCCTCAAACTTACAACCCCCTCATACGGCGACCTCAACCACCTGGTGTCGGCCACCATGAGCGGCGTCACCACCTGCCTCAGGTTCCCCGGACAGCTCAACGCCGACCTGCGCAAGCTGGCCGTCAACATGGTCCCATTCCCCCGGCTGCACTTCTTCATGCCCGGGTTCGCCCCGCTCACCGCCAGGGGCAGCCAGCAGTACAGATCCCTGACGGTCCCAGAGCTCACCCAGCAGATGTTCGACGCCAAGAACATGATGGCCGCCTGCGACCCCCGTCACGGACGCTACCTCACCGTGGCGGCCATTTTCCGCGGCCGCATGTCCATGAAGGAGGTCGACGAGCAGATGCTGAATATACAGAATAAGAACAGCAGCTACTTCGTTGAGTGGATCCCCAACAACGTGAAGACCGCCGTCTGCGACATCCCTCCCCGCGGCCTCAAGATGGCGGCCACCTTCATCGGCAACAGCACGGCCATCCAGGAGCTGTTCAAGCGCATCTCCGAGCAGTTCACCGCCATGTTCCGGCGCAAGGCCTTCCTCCATTGGTATACCGGAGAGGGCATGGATGAGATGGAGTTCACAGAGGCGGAGAGCAACATGAACGACCTGGTGTCGGAGTACCAGCAGTACCAGGACGCCACCGCCGACGAGGAGGGCGAGTTCGACGAGGAGGTAGAGGAGGAGGATTTAGCTTAAATTGGGTGTAATGGTGCCTCTACCAAGCTGTGTAATTCACTGACCTGTCAGATGACCTTTCCAGTGTGTTTCCATCATCTGTCCTTATGTTTTGTCACCTTTTTGCTGGCTCTTCTCTTGTCTGTTGATGAGTGTAGTTCAAAGAGTTCCACTATCTATTACAGATAGATTGATGGGTGGGTGTAGTTCAAATAGTTCCACTATATATTAAAGATAATTGATGGGTGGGTGTAGTTCAAAGAGTTCCACTATATATTAAATATAGATTGATGGGTGGGTGTAGTTCAAAGAGTTCCACTATACAGCTACCAGAATTATTATTATTTTTTACAGATAGATTGATGGGTGGGTGAAGTTCAAAGAGTTCCACTATACAGCTACCAGATTTTTTTTTTCTTTTTTTTTTTTTACATGTAATAATAATAAAGTTCCTTTTGCTTAATCTTGGTCTTGGTGTAAACTAGTGGTGGTCTTCAATTCACTGATTCTTGACAGAAATGACTGAAATGCAAGGTCTCAAATGATCTTATTATGAAATTTGATAAGTGAAGTGTGATATACTCGGCTTGTGTGGAAGATGGTGCTTTTTCACAAAAGGAATCCAGTCCATGGCAACCTAATGCCAAATCATGTGCTAGTTGTATGATTCATAACATGGGGGATTTGCTTTTGAACCAGATTAGTGCACGTATTATTTCCCTTGATGGCCAAATAATCCACCACTGCTAAATGACAACTTTGTTAGGTGTTAAGTCACAAGACTAGTAAAGAACATTAACTTCACATTTTGAGATCTGCCCTCGGTAGCAATGTATCCCTAAGGCCAGATCAGGGCAAATTTACCAAAACAAAGTACATTTAATGCATGAAATGATGTTCATCTGATATGGGTAGTCTTCTGGTCTGGCATAGGGTCATGTGACTTTGACTAGGTGACATGTTCCTCACACAGCTCTGATCGCCCAGTCTACACTTTCAGCTTAAAGGGGACCTGAATTTATTTCCTGTGTCAGTTTGCTAATAAAATTTTATTTGGGCGTCATGCACTGTATCCAATGAGGTTAAGACATCGGCGTATTTAGACCACTTTCACTGGGGCACGTGCGTTGATCAGCTGTGCCCCAATGATCAATGTCCCCAGAAAAATTATAATAATAATAAAATTTTTTACTTCGCGTTGAAATATTATAGTGAAATATTTTGCACTGTTGTCGCATTTATCTTGTTGAAATCCTCCAACAGGCTCTTTTTTGTAAGTTGACTGGTTTGCACACCCCTATGACAGCTAATACATGGTACATCCCATGGTGCTCAGCTGTCAGCAGTCAGCTGCCCTCGCGCAGTTCACAGGTATCACACAGAGCTGCTGTTGCATTCTGTCATGATGGCAACCCCTGCTAAGAAAGTTAAAGCGAAGGAAATTCGGGCATTCCAGCCCTCGTGGACTGACTACTACGGGTTTGTGTGTCAGAAGGACCGTGCTGTGTGTACTTATGTTTAGAAAATGTAGTTTGCCGAACGTCAGGTGTGAAACACCATTTTGAGACAAAGCATCAAAAAAGTTTCAAAGATCAGGCGGATCAGGCAGAATCTATTAAACGTGCCGTGGCCAGGTATGGGAAGCAAGGCAGCACCCTCAAAGTGTTCACGACTGCTAAAAACCACGCAACTGAAGCAAGCTATCTCATTGCTCATTGCATTGCGAAATGTGGAAACCCATTCACTGAATATATCTGTTTGCAGAAAATGAAGCAAATTTACAAAACATGTTGAATATTATGAGTTCTTGGTGCATGAAATGGAGACTTGCGATTAACAGTGAAAAAACACAGATTATGCACTTCAGGAAAAAACATGAACAGCAGAGTAGCCATAAGTTTCAATTTGGACCAACGCCCCTGATTTACACACATTCTTATAAATATCTTGGTTTCACCTTTAATGAGTACATGAGCTTCATAGAAGGAAGGAAAATAATGTCTGAGTCAGCAGGAAGGGCGCTAGGGGGTGTGTTGAGTCAAATGAAAGTGTGCACTGACCTTGGGTTTTCAACATTTACACAATTATTTGATTCAATGGTGGGTTCTGTTTTATTTTATGCTGCTGGAGTATGGGGTTTTTGTTATGGTTTGTAACCGACCCCAATCGCACAACACAAGACAGGTATGAGAGTAAGCCAAAACAGGGCATTTATTTCTTACATAACAAAAAGCGGCACAGTCCCTTTACGGGAAAACACAAAAACACTAGAGTCAAGGAAATATGGAAAATGCGGCACTGTGCCTTTAAGAGGCGAACAGGCTAAGGGACTAAGGCTAAGGACCAGGGCTAAGTGTCAGGGCCAGGAACAGGGGCACTGGAGAGGGGGACAGGGACAGAGGCCCGGAGAGGCGGGCTGGAGACAGGGACAGAGAACAGGGTTAAGGCCTTGGACAGGGCGAGGGCCAGAGCTGCTTACAGGGATGAGGACATGGTTCCGACGGCGGAGGCCTGGCACGGGAACAGGGGCCCGACAGCGGGGCCGGGCACGGAGATCCTCCTCTTCGGATGCTGCAGAACAAAGGGGTCCCAGGGGACCGGGGCAAAGAGACGCCATCCTCCCGTGGAAATAGGGAGCGATGCGCGCCGTCTTGACGTCTGGAGTGGGAACACCACTCCAGGCTTGGCACGGAGATCCTCCTCGGATGCTGCAGACGGGCAGCGCAGAACACAGGGGTCCCAGGGGACTCTTAGAGAGCGAAGACGGTGTCCCACTCCAGGCAAACTGCGACAGGTGGTGATGGCTGGTATGTCGTCTCACGCCGGAGACGCGGCAGGTGATGGTAACGTACAGGATGGTAATGTACAGAACTCCATGAACACAGAGTGAACACAGATACAGATACAGAGTCCAGAACACAGAACGACCCGACAAGGACTGGAGGGGAGTCTGCAACCTATGTACTCTCCCGAGGTGATTGCAAACTCCCAACAGGTGCGTGAAGGTAGAGGATCAAGGATGTCCAAGGGTGGGGGCTGGTGAAGAGTAGAGGAGAGTAAATCATCACAAGGGTGGGGGCTGGTGTAGAGTAGAGGAGAGTAGACAGGGAAAACACAGGAAAAAGGTCCAGGGACAGGAGAATCCTCACAGTACCTCCCCCTCCACGGGAGCCACCGGGCGACCCAAAAAATCAGACAGCGGGGCATGGGACATGACAAAGCAACAAACAAAAAAAAAATTGGCCATGCTAGCAGGGGAAGCTACACCTAAAGTGGGGCTAGCAGAGGGACTGGGTAGCTGCCAGAGCATTGCTAGCTACAGGGCCTATGCTAGCTGTACTGCTACATTAGCATAGAGGCTGCGCTAGCTGCCGGAGCTAGGCTAGCAGACAGGGCTGGACTAGCAAAGGAGAACAAGCTAGCTGGAAGGACAGTCCTAGCTGTGGGGAACAGGGTAGCTAACAGGGGAGCTAACGAGGCTAACAGGGGAGCTAACAGGGGAGTCAACAGGGGAACTAACAGGGGAACTAACATGGGAACTAACAGGGGAACTAGAGGGAGCTAGAGGGAACTAACAGGGGCTAACTCACATACACTGTCTGTGCTGGCTGGGGTCGTCGACGGGTCGGGTCGTACTGTCATGGTTTGTAACCGACCCCAATCGCACAACACAAGACAGGTATGAGAGTAAGCCAAAACAGGGCATTTATTTCTTACATAACAAAAATCGGCACAGTCCCTTTAAGGGAAAACACAAAAACACTAGAGTTAAGGAAATATGGAAAATGCGGCACTGTGCTTTTAAGAGGCGAACAGGCTAAGGGACTAAGGCTAAGGACCAGGGCTAAGTGTCAGGGCCAGGAACAGGGGCACTGGAGAGGGGGACAGGGACAGAGGCCCGGAGAGGCGGGCTGGAGACAGGGACAGAGAACAGGGTTAAGGCCTTGGACAGGGCGAGGGCCAGAGCTGCTTACAGGGATGAGGACATGGTTCCGACGGCGGAGGCCTGGCACGGGAACAGGGGCCCGACAGCGGGGCCGGGCACGGAGATCCTCCTCTTCGGATGCTGCAGAACGGCAGCGCAGAACAAAGGGGTCCCAGGGGACCGGGGCGAAGAGACGCCATCCTCCCGTGGAAATAGGGAGCGATGCGCGCCGTCTTGACGTCTGGAGTGGGAACACCACTCCAGGCTTGGCACGGAGATCCTCCTCGGATGCTGCAGACGGGCAGCGCAGAACACAGGGGTCCCAGGGGACCGGGGCGAAGAGATGCCATCCTCCCGTGGAAAATAGGGAGCGATGACGCGCCGGCTTGACGTCTGGAGTGGGAACACTGGAAAACCTCCCGTAGAGAATTAGAGAGCGAAGACGGTGTCCCACTCCAGGCAAACGGCGACAGGTGGTGATGGCTGGTATGTCGTCTCACGCCGGAGACGCGGCAGGTGATGGTAACGTACAGGATGGTAACGTACAGAACTCCATGAACACAGAGTGAACACAGATACAGATACAGAGTCCAGAACACAGAACGACCCGACAAGGACTGGAGGGGAGTCTGCAACCTATGTACTCTCCCGAGGTGATTGCAAACTCCCAACAGGTGCGTGAAGGTAGAGGATCAAGGATGTCCAAGGGTGGGGGCTGGTGAAGAGTAGAGGAGAGTAAATCATCACAAGGGTGGGGGCTGGTGTAGAGTAGAGGAGAGTAGACAGGGAAAACACAGGAAAAAGGTCCAGGGACAGGAGAATCCTCACAGTACCTCCCCCTCCACGGGAGCCACCGGGCGACCCAAAAAATCAGACAGCGGGGCAGGGGACATGACAAAGCAACAAACAAAAAAAAAATTGGCCATGCTAGCAGGGGAAGCTACACCTAAAGTGGGGCTAGCAGAGGGACTGGGTAGCTGCCAGAGCATTGCTAGCTACAGGGCCTATGCTAGCTGTACTGCTACATTAGCATAGAGGCTGCGCTAGCTGCCGGAGCTAGGCTAGCAGACAGGGCTGGACTAGCAAAGGAGAACAAGCTAGCTGGAAGGACAGTCCTAGCTGTGGGGAACAGGGTAGCTAACAGGGGAGCTAACGAGGCTAACAGGGGAGCTAACAGGGGAGTCAACAGGGGAACTAACAGGGGAACTAACAGGGGAACTAACAGGGGAACTAGAGGGAGCTAGAGGGAACTAACAGGGGCTAACTCACATACACTGTCTGTGCTGGCTGGGGTCGTCGACGGGTCGGGTCGTACTGTCATGGTTTGTAACCGACCCCAATCGCACAACACAAGACAGGTATGAGAGTAAGCCAAAACAGGGCATTTATTTCTTACATAACAAAAAGCGGCACAGTCCCTTTAAGGGAAAACACAAAAACACTAGAGTTAAGGAAATATGGAAAATGCGGCACTGTGCTTTTAAGAGGCGAACAGGCTAAGGGACTAAGGCTAAGGACCAGGGCTAAGTGTCAGGGCCAGGAACAGGGGCACTGGAGAGGGGGACAGGGACAGAGGCCCGGAGAGGCGGGCTGGAGACAGGGACAGAGAACAGGGTTAAGGCCTTGGACAGGGCGAGGGCCAGAGCTGCTTACAGGGATGAGGACAGGGTTCCGACGGCGGAGGCCTGGCACGGGAACAGGGGCCCGACAGCGGGGCCGGGCACGGAGATCCTCCTCTTCGGATGCTGCAGAACGGCAGCGCAGAACAAAGGGGTCCCAGGGGACCGGGGCGAAGAGACGCCATCCTCCCGTGGAAATAGGGAGCGATGCGCGCCGTCTTGACGTCTGGAGTGGGAACACCACTCCAGGCTTGGCACGGAGATCCTCCTCGGATGCTGCAGACGGGCAGCGCAGAACACAGGGGTCCCAGGGGACCGGGGCGAAGAGATGCCATCTTCCCGTGGAAAATAGGGAGCGATGACGCGCCGGCTTGACGTCTGGAGTGGGAACACTGGAAAACCTCCCGTAGAGAATTAGAGAGCGAAGACGGTGTCCCACTCCAGGCAAACGGCGACAGGTGGTGATGGCTGGCACGTCGTCTCACGCCGGAGACGCGGCAGGTGATGGTAACGTACAGAACTCCATGAACACAGAGTGAACACAGATACAGATACAGAGTCCAGAACACAGAACGACCCGACAAGGACTGGAGGGGAGTCTGCAACCTATGTACTCTCCCGAGGTGATTGCAAACTCCCAACAGGTGCGTGAAGGTAGAGGATCAAGGATGTCCAAGGGTGGGGGCTGGTGAAGAGTAGAGGAGAGTAAATCATCACAAGGGTGGGGGCTGGTGTAGAGTAGAGGAGAGTAGACAGGGAAAACACAGGAAAAAGGTCCAGGGACAGGAGAATCCTCACAGTACCTCCCCCTCCACGGGAGCCACCGGGCGACCCAAAAAATCAGACAGCGGGGCAGGGGACATGACAAAGCAACAAACAAAAAAAAAATTGGCCATGCTAGCAGGGGAAGCTACACCTAAAGTGGGGCTAGCAGAGGGACTGGGTAGCTGCCAGAGCATTGCTAGCTACAGGGCCTATGCTAGCTGTACTGCTACATTAGCATAGAGGCTGCGCTAGCTGCCGGAGCTAGGCTAGCAGACAGGGCTGGACTAGCAAAGGAGAACAAGCTAGCTGGAAGGACAGTCCTAGCTGTGGGGAACAGGGTAGCTAACAGGGGAGCTAACGAGGCTAACAGGGGAGCTAACAGGGGAGTCAACAGGGGAACTAACAGGGGAACTAACAGGGGAACTAACAGGGGAACTAGAGGGAGCTAGAGGGAACTAACAGGGGCTAACTCACATACACTGTCTGTGCTGGCTGGGGTCGTCGACGGGTCGGGTCGTACTGTCATGGTTTGTAACCGACCCCAATCGCACAACACAAGACAGGTATGAGAGTAAGCCAAAACAGGGCATTTATTTCTTACATAACAAAAAGCGGCACAGTCCCTTTAAGGGAAAACACAAAAACACTAGAGTTAAGGAAATATGGAAAATGCGGCACTGTGCTTTTAAGAGGCGAACAGGCTAAGGGACTAAGGCTAAGGACCAGGGCTAAGTGTCAGGGCCAGGAACAGGGGCACTGGAGAGGGGGACAGGGACAGAGGCCCGGAGAGGCGGGCTGGAGACAGGGACAGAGAACAGGGTTAAGGCCTTGGACAGGGCGAGGGCCAGAGCTGCTTACAGGGATGAGGACAGGGTTCCGACGGCGGAGGCCTGGCACGGGAACAGGGGCCCGACAGCGGGGCCGGGCACGGAGATCCTCCTCTTCGGATGCTGCAGAACGGCAGCGCAGAACAAAGGGGTCCCAGGGGACCGGGGCGAAGAGACGCCATCCTCCCGTGGAAATAGGGAGCGATGCGCGCCGTCTTGACGTCTGGAGTGGGAACACCACTCCAGGCTTGGCACGGAGATCCTCCTCGGATGCTGCAGACGGGCAGCGCAGAACACAGGGGTCCCAGGGGACCGGGGCGAAGAGATGCCATCTTCCCGTGGAAAATAGGGAGCGATGACGCGCCGGCTTGACGTCTGGAGTGGGAACACTGGAAAACCTCCCGTAGAGAATTAGAGAGCGAAGACGGTGTCCCACTCCAGGCAAACGGCGACAGGTGGTGATGGCTGGCACGTCGTCTCACGCCGGAGACGCGGCAGGTGATGGTAACGTACAGGATGGTAACGTACAGAACTCCATGAACACAGAGTGAACACAGATACAGATACAGAGTCCAGAACACAGAACGACCCGACAAGGACTGGAGGGGAGTCTGCAACGTATGTACTCTCCCGAGGTGATTGCAAACTCCCAACAGGTGCGTGAAGGTAGAGGATCAAGGATGTCCAAGGGTGGGGGCTGGTGAAGAGTAGAGGAGAGTAAATCATCGCAAGGGTGGGGGCTGGTGAAGAGTAGAGGAGAGTAGACAGGGAAAACACAGGAAAAAGGTCCAGGGACAGGCGAATCCTCACAGTTTTGATGATGCACCTGAATGTAATGCGA
Source organism: Notolepis coatsorum (assembly GCF_963971535.1). Classification (NCBI taxonomy): domain Eukaryota; kingdom Metazoa; phylum Chordata; class Actinopteri; order Aulopiformes; family Paralepididae; genus Notolepis; species Notolepis coatsorum. Next base: position 51,163,329 of record NC_140166.1, on the reverse strand, counting down.
TCCAGAACCGGGCCATAAGATACGTTTTAGGAGTCCATAAATACACACCAAAAGGGGCTATAGAAGGGGACATGGGGTGGGACTCTTGACACTGGTCAAGAGAGATGTCCATGATTTTTTCTTCTACTGACTTGAGTATGATTTTTATGAACAATCTGCAGTGTAAGGTTCACATAATTAAAACAAAATTATCAACAATCCATCAGGATAAGTGGAAGGTGGAGATTTGGAAAAAACCTAAACTTAGAAAATATGTTGCAATTAAAAATGAGTATTTTACTGAACCTTATGTAATGTTAAACTTAAAGAGAAGACGGAGGTCTCTGTGTGCCCAGTTGAGGTCTGGCACCCTGCCATTGGCTGTGGAAGTGGGTAGATTCCAGGGTAAACCTGAGGAGGAGCGGTTGTGTGTTCTGTGTGATCTGGGAGTGGTGGAGGATGAATATCATTTTGTTTTTTATTGCCCTTTGTACACCGCTTTGAGGAGGGCTTTATTTGAGAAAATTCAAATTGTAAATCCAGATTTGCTTTGGCAGTCTGAGAGTTGTATGTTAAGTTGTTTTTTTGTGGAGGACATCTTCGGTTTTGCAGGATTTTTGGAGAAGGCATGGCACTTGAGACAAAACACACTGTATCCTATATAATTGTATTTGAATTCATCTTGTTTTTCTGTTTATTTACATTGAGTACAGCTTGTGTTATATTACGTTTTATTGTATTTTCTTGTATTTTCTTATGGCCATCTTGGTCTATATGTCATTTGTTAAGTAATTGGTAAAGTATATTATTATATACTTATTGTTATGTGTCTTGTAAGCCCATATGGGTGGGCATACATCTGTATGTAAGACACGAAAATAAAAAATATCAAATCAAATCAATTCAAATCATATCAAGGAGGCTTTTCTCTGTAGCTCAGATGTTTTGTTTGAAGGCTTGCCAAACAAAGAGACAATCAAATCAAGGATAAAAGATATCCCCATGTCAGCTCGAAGTGTCGAGCGACGCATCAACGAAATGTCCGAAAATATCAGAGAACGGCAAACAGCTGGATTAAAAGATGCTCCGGTGTGCAGCTTAAAGGAGCTCAGTAAAGCAAAACAGGGTCAGGGATCTCACTGGCAGCGACATGCAGGTAGGCAGCTGTTTATTTTCCTGCATGTTAACTTGAACGTATTTCTCTCTCTCTCTCTCTCTCTCTCTCTCTCTCTCTCTCTCTCTCTCTCTCTCTCTCTCTCTCTCCCTCTCTCTCTCTCTCTCTCTCTCTCTCTCTCTCTCTCTCTCTCTCTCTCTCTCTCTCCTCTCTCTCTCTCTCTCTCTCTCTCTCTCCTCTCCTCTCTCTCCCTCTCTCTCTCTCCTCTCTCTCTCCTCTCTCTCCTCTCTCTCTCGCTCTCCCTCTCTCCCTCTCCTCTCTCTCCTCTCTCCTCTCTCTCTCTTCTCTCTCTCCTCTCCTCTCCTCTCTCTCTCTGGCCTTGAGCTGTGTTCTGGTCATGTGACACTACACATATTTAATTGATACCCTTTATTATTTCAATTTAGCTGGAAATACATTGATACATCATTCAGTAACATTTTCAGAGCCTTATAACAAAAACATTATTACGGTCACCATTGTGACCAGTGGGATTTTTTTTACTCAAAATGTGAGTATTACCAAGTCACCTTGTGTTCTTAAAACAATGACAGTAAACATAGTTTTATTAGGTTGAAATAATGTGGTTGTGTACTTATTCTTTCTGTTAACTTATTATGGATTGAAAACTGAAAACCAAACAAATTGTGCTATATATAGCCTACCGTCTGTGTCGAATATGAAATAAAGGCATCTAAAAAAACAAGCTCAATCAAAAGATTCTACATAATTCCAAGATAGTGAAGAAAATTACTAGGAAGAACAAAGGCAGAGGCTCTGGTCAAAGACATCCTTGCTCCAAAGGCAGTGGGTGATGTTCTCAAGGCCTTAACATCAGACAAACCCCTCCCATTCTCCATACAGATGGATGCATCTAACCTAACCCTAAAACCGAAATAAAGTTAAAAATAAAATAGTTACAAAATCTGCCAATTTTTGCCCAAAAAACGGGCAAAATCAGCACAAAAAAAATTCACGTGCACGCTTCGCTCGCCCGCTTCACATCCCTAGGTGCCCCCCTGTGCCCCAGTACACTGCTTGGTCTAGATACGCCCTGGGTTAAGGTAGGGTGGGTTAAGCGGTGGTCTAAAGTAACCCATCTGTACTTGTACTTGAATCAGGCACGGTGACAGCATTTACCTTTCGGAAATCAGTACAAATTCTAGGAGTTCCATCCGATTTGGGAGCCAACAAGCAAGGTGAACTCCAGGGACTGCAACTTGGCTTGGCTAGACCATGTTTCAACAAATAGTCAACCTCCTGTTGCATCATGGCTCTCTTGGTGATGTTAACACGGTATGCATGTTGCTTGATAGGCACAGCATTGTTAAAGGTGACATGCATTATAAATGTCTTTTGTCAGTGTCTAGCATTGTATTATAGTAATAGGAGTTAGTATCAATGTGTTTGTGTCTCTAAATACCATATTGGCTGATTGCCGTCATTCAGGTCATTCATTTCCTGGTCCATTTTAATCAGGTCGTTCTGATTTGACTCGCATGGTGACGTCATGTGGCGAGGATGGAGCGGATAGTGATCCGATTGGCTCTGTGGTTGTAGCGCACCAAACAGTGTTTGACAGAGAGCGAGCGCGAGAGAGAGGGAGAATCAGATAGACCCTCGCGACAGAGCACACATACACACACGCGCGTCGCGCTGCGTCGCGCTGTCGTCTCTCGGTCTGTCTCTCTCTCTCCCCCTCTATCTCTCTCTCTCTCTCGATTCGGGAGCATAAGTAGCGCGCGGCACAGTGGAAGACTTCCTCAAACGGGAGAGGGAGAGAGAGAAAGAGAAGGGGACCTGCGTATCTCGCACGCAGCTGTGTTTACACAGTGCTCTCTCTCTCTCTCTCTCTCTCTCTCTCTCTCTCTCTCTCTCTCCTCTCTCTCTCTCTCTCTCTCTCTCTCTCTCTCTCTCTCTCTCTCTCTCTCTCTCTCTGTCTGTCTGCCACTCGCAGACTGTGTGGATGACTGTCACTGAAAGTGCTTATGGGCGGAGCCCAGCCAATATCAGGCTGAAATCGTGAGTCTGGAAAATTATGCTTAGTACTCCATTAGAAATATAAAACAATTTTTTTTTTAAATAAACCTTACAGATGTCTTCCATAGACTCACAGGAATGGTGTAAAGTTGCCCAAATAGTGCTAGGAATAGCAATGCAGGTCCCCTTTAACATTAACATCATGGGTCAATACAGAAGTACAGGAGGGAACATCACCAAACAGAGCCATGTAGGCCTGAATCAAAGTTGTGATGTCCTCTCGCTGCTCCTCAGGTAAGTGTGCTAAGTGAGTGGGCAGGTTCAATAACATCTCAGTGTTGGACAATCTAGCACACTGGTGTGCTGCATTGCGCAACTCTAAGCCATCTACATCCTCAACACTAACGTTAGGAGAGTCCGGAACTATAGGAGTTGAGGCAACAGCAGAGACGGCCAGTCCTGCTGTCCGGTCTGAGGTCTTCACCTGCAGACTATCTCTGGAGAAATATGGCTTAAGCATATTGATGTGGCAAACACGAGAGTGACGTTTACGACCAGGGGTGCGAACTACATAGTCAGTATCACTTATTTTCTTGTCTATTGCATACGGTCCGGAAAAACGAGCGGAAAGAGCAGAGCCAAGGATAGGTAACAGGACTAGAACCTTATCACCTGGCTGGAAAGATCGAGAAACAGCTTTCTCGTCATAGTGCCGCTTCATAGTTCTCTGGGTAGAGTGCTTCTTTTGCGAGAGAGCATGCCTGATGCAGTCGCTCTCGAAACTGGCTAACAAAATCTAGAACATTAGTGGGTGTGCTGGCACCCTTTGACATGAACCGTTCTTTAAGAACTTTCAGAGGTCTTCTAACAGTGTGCCCGAAAACAAGCTCAGCAGGACTGAAACCAAGAGACTCCTGCATGATCTCTCGTGCAGCAAATAGAACAAGGGGGACACCCTCATCCCAATCTTTCTCTGTGTCTAAGCAATATTTATGCAACATGGACTTTAATGTCTGATGCCAACGTTCTAGAGCCCCCTGAGTTTCAGGGTGGTAGGCACTGGACACTATATGTCGGATACCCAGGGAATGAATGAATGAATGAATGAAAACTTTATTTAACAGATTGCAGAATGGGTACAATACAGTACGGCTCAATACATACAATTGTTAAGGGGATGCAGACCTGAGAAAGACGTTTGTCTTGTTTCCATCAGGGTCCCCCATTTTCAATTCATATAGACATTTATGACATACACAACATACATGACATTTATGGCATAGGGACATATAGGTATTTAGTACTGATACATTTGTGACATAAGCGGTATTCAAATATACAGTACTGTTACCCCTAGATCCTGACAGAGTATATACATATGATGGGGAGGGGACTGTACATTAGGAGGGGATGGGTGGGTGGGAGGGAAATATACATACGGCGGGGAGGGAATATATACATGCGGTGGGGAGGAGACTGTCTATTAGGAGGTGGTGGGGGTTTTGGGCATTTACGGTGGCAACACTTGCTCAAATAACCTAGACAGAAAGTTGGTGCCTTGGTCAGTCTGTACTACCTTAGGCAGTCCAAACGTGAAGAAGAACTTGGTCAAAGCCTTAATTATTACAGGCGCTGTCATTTTGCGAAGAGGTATAGCCTCAGGAAAACGGGTGGCAGTACACATTATTGTCAACAAAAACTGGTTGCCGGCTTTGGTCTTCGGCAACGGACCAACACAATCAACTATGACATGTTCAAATGGTTCACCAACCGCTGGTATAGGACAGAGGGGAGCAGGTGGAATTACCTGATTTGGCTTTCCGTTGATCTGACAAGTACTACAGGTACGACAGTACTGTGCTACATCGGACTTCAAACCGGGCCAAAAGAAATGTTGAAGTATTCTGTTGTATGTTTTAGTGACTCCCAAATCCAAGGGTGGTCATGGGCCAAGAACAGTACATGCTGATGATAACTGCAGGGAACAATCCCATGCTCCAGTCTGGTTCCTGATCTGGTAGCCCTATCTCTGATTGCTCATGCTCTGCCTGTCTAGTAGCATGGGACCTCCATGTACGCATCAAAACTCCTTCATCCACAAAATAAGAATGCAACTCTCATCTGTTCTGTCTCAAGAGAAGAGAAACATTTAGCAAGAGAAGGGTCAGCCTTCTGGGCAGTAATTAGCATTTCATGAGTAACTGGTAACTTCAATGCATCGTAAACTAGTTAAAGTTGTCTTTGGGGTTGCCTCACTATGAGTCGGTGGTTTGTCACCGGTGTCAGAAGTTGGAGCCAGCAACTTCTCCCTGACAAAAGCTGAAGCAAAAACAGAGTCAAGTAAATTTCATCACCCCTCTTTTTCAATTGAGCCCGAGTGACACTTGCAGAAAAAACTTCAGGGAAGTTCTGTGACAGGTCATCAGGCAGAGAATCTGTGTCTGGGTGATCCAACATTTCCAGCACAGCGTTCACATGGCCTTCAGCTAAATCATTTCCCATGATAAAGGAAATGCCTTTAACTGGCAAGGAGGGTCGCACCCCTACTTTAAAGAAACCAGTGACCAAATCAGATTGTACATGAATACAGTGTAACAGGGCTGGCACGAAACCCATCTCAATACCTTGAACTAGGACACTAGAACCACAGGAAGATTTCTCAGACAGAGGTAGTACATCAGAGAGGATAAAGGATTGTGAGGCTCCAGTATCTCGTAAGATCTGAACTGCACACAGATCTTTTTGATCCCCTGTCAAGGAAACTAAACCCTTGGAAATAAATGGCCTGAAACAAGGGTCGAGAACATCCTGATCATGGTGCATCTGCCGATCAGAACCAGGAGCAGGTGCCATTTTTTTTTTTTTTTTTATTGATCTTTTTCCCCTCCTTTTTTCCTCCGATTTTCTCCCATCCCAATGTTAGTCGTTATGCCAATTCCCAATCCCCTTCCTGGTCGCTGCGCACTTACCCCCCACAGTTGGTCTGGGAGAGTGGAGGCTATCACGTGCTTCCTCCGACACGTCTAGCCAATCAACCGCTTCTTTTCACCTGGAAGCGCGGACTCTCACTGAGAGGGTGTAACGTGTGGAAGGATCACACTACCCCCCTTAGATCCTATCCGCGCTGAGCAGGCGCCCGACCGAACTGTAGGAGTCGCTGTTTACAACGACCCGACCCACCCCGCCAGCTTTCCCACCCTCTAATACAGCCAATTGTATTAGTGTGAATGGCCAGCCAAGCTGGTGACAACGCCGGAGCTGTGAGCTGGATTCGAACAGGCGAATCCAGCGTCTCCGGTGTTGGTGACGAACGCAATCTCCGCTACGCCACCTGACCGCTCGAGCAGGTGCCATTTTAATCAGACCAACCCCTTTGGGTTGCCTAAAGTTCTGAGAGGACGGTTGCTGCTTACGTTTCAATGTTAAACAGTCAGAAATAACATGACCAGATCAATGACAGTAGTAACATTCCCGCTCCTCTTTAGAGCGTGGAGGTGACATTTTTGGTCGGGGGTCTGTGAATTCTGAATGGTTGTGGACTGTAAGGGACCAAGCAGCCAGACGAGGAGGACACAGTGGTGTAGTCAAAAATAAGGGTTTTATTTACCCATGAAAATACAGCCAAAACAATAAGAGTCTTATTTACCCATACAAAATACATAATTTACAAACATAACATAAGTGGTCCAAATAATAAAAGGCAGGAGTAAAAACAGACCTGAACGGAACAGAAGACCCCCCCCGACATCTCCCGTGACATGGTTCGGTCCACCACCCCCCATCCGGCTATTTAGAGTGGACCAGTCGCAGCTGCTCTGTTTGCTCAGCGCGAGGACGGCTGGCTGCAGAGTTGGAGAAACAAACAATGAACAACATGCATGCACTTAACCATGTAAGTCAAATAATAAAGAATGGATATGATATCAGTACGCAAGTCTATGTGTCGTGTGTCATTATGTGAAATAGAAATTGTGTATGTGCATCATGAATGTAAACGTGTACAAACATTAACTAACTAAACAAACAATACGGTGAGGGAACAAGTTAACATGTGCGGGTGCGGTGCACAGATGTATCGGTCACAGGGACAGAATGTTTCTGAGAGAAATCATGGGAGAGAAAGGAGTCACGCCTATCCACAAACACAGTTTTATGGGTTAGCGCAAACTCATCAGCTAATACAGCAGCCTGCTGCAGAGTGGATACATTCTGCTCACTCAGGTAACTGACAATACGCTCTGGCAAACTATTCTTAAACTCTTCTAATAGAATGAGTTCTCTGAGAGAGTTAAGATCTGAGGCCTTGCTTGCTGCACACCACTTATCAAAGAGAGTTCCCTTCTCTCTAGCAAACTCTACAAAGGTCTGGTTGGCAGCTCTCTTGTGCGAAACCTCTGCCTATAAGCTTCGGGCACAAGCTCATATGCACGAAGGATGGCAGCCTTCACAGTATCATACAATAAACTATCTTCTAGGGAAAGTGTTGAACAAACCTCTTGGGCTTTACCAGTCAATTTGCATTGAAGCAACAAAGGCCAGACCTCTTTTGGCCAGCGCAATGAAGCAGCAATACGCTCAAACACATTAAAATAAGTATCAACTTCTGTCTCTCAGAACGGAGGCACCAAAGCAATATGTTTACTTATATCAAAAGTGTGTGATGAATAAGCTATGGAGGAGGACATACCAGGGCCTGGTAGAGAAGTCAACAGCGTAGCAGAGTTGGATTCACTCCTTAGGACTTCCAGCTCCATCCTCTGCAGTCTGAGCTCTTTTTCCATTTCATGCTCAAGCTCCAACCTACGAATGTTAACAGCTCTTTCATTTTCTGACTCAAGCTCCATTCTACGAAGCTGATACTCCACCGCACATGCTTGTGCCTTCTCCTGAGCCTCCATCTGGAGACGTGCTATCCTAACTTTGACCTGGGTGCGTGAATACTTTACCCAAGGCAGTTGTCCTTCCGCGTTCGGTTTGCGCGCCCTGATTGGCCTCTCAGCGCCAAATCGCGTTAGCCCTACTATCGCCTAACTACTCGCTCAATATACTACAATCACTCAAGCGCCGTGCATCAGCTTTCAGTTAACGTCGTATTGTTTTTGCCTCTCTATTAACGTAACGCGCTATTCATATCAATCGACATCACATCAATATAAATAACGTATTGTTTTCATCTCTCACATCAATATAAATAACGTATTGTTTTCATCTCTCTATTAACGTAACTCACTATTCATATCAATCGACATCACATCAACCCAGCCTCCTCCAATGTACAGTTTCTACGTCAAATGTATATACACTCTTTTTCTGGACACTTTTTGTATCACAAACAGTACTGTATTTGCAAATCTGGTATGTCATAAATGTATAGATGTAGCAGTACTGTCTATCTGTATGTCGTGTGTGTCATATATGTTATGATGAATTGAAAATGGGGGACCATTTAGTCTAGTTTATTAGCCATAAAGCATTGAGTCATAGTGAGTTGAGTTATAGTTAGTTTTAGTATTATGATGCACGGCGGAGATGAAAACAACGGGCAATATGAGGAAATGGGCGAGGACTGTGGAACTGAAAGCTGATGGTAGCGAGTTGAGCGATAGTAGTATTGAGCGAGTAGTGCGGCGATAGTGCGGCTAACGCGATTGGGCGCTGAGAGGCCAATCAGGACGCGCACACCGAACGCGGAAGGACAACTGCCTTGGGTAAAGTATTAACGCGACCTGGGCTCCTTCTTGAGACCCATTTGACACATAGTGCTGTGACAAACTGTCAAAAAGGGCTTTAGTTTTTGAGATACCCCTACCGGAGGTAGAACAAAACACAAATGTTTTTCCTCATCTCTAAGGTCTCCCATATATGAAATGGATTCTTGTATACAAATATTTTACTGATATTAATTGATAGATATTGTTATACACCCCCAAAGGAAAAAATAACCAAAATATAGCCTGGCCGAATGGGAGTTGAGACATATAAACTCATGTAGATTAATAATACAAGCTCCAAGAGCTGTCAAATTTGACATGCTAGCAGTCAGTCAGTTGCTTAACATAATAGAAAAACCTGGATGTGAATATCTTTATGCATGTAGGAAATATATACCTATGTACACATACTTAAAATAAGCGGACATGTAAAAAATGAATATCTATGCAGAATTTACTTTGTAGTAGCTCTGCCATGGATTGTCATAGAAACACAGATGAGGGCTTTTTCGGAAAGGTGTGGTTGGCCTGAATCCAAAGCATAGCAAATATAGCATGCATGGTCAGGGAGTTACATCAGTAAATGTATGAGGTGTCCTAAATGAAAGAAAATTAAACATTGACATAATGAAGTCTTCAGTCCAAAGCCCATTATCAGTGGTGAGAAGCATGTTGACAAATTCAATATTACTGCAAAGTAAAGTCACTTGAGGTAATGTTCTGGTCTATAATGTTAATATATTTATGATACATTTAATAAATTATACATTTCATATGATACATTTTATGATACTTCATATGGAAACAAAGATCCAATTGAATCAGGTCAACACCTTTATTTCAATCTACTGCGTTCTGAGCCCCCTGCTGTATTCACTGTACACACATGACTGTGTGGCCAGGTTCAGCTCTAACTCCATAGTTAATTTTGCGGATGACACATGGTGGTGGGGCTGATCTCTAACAATGACGAGAAGGCCTATCGGGAGGAGGTTGATAAACTGAACGACTATGCTTGCACCTCATGGTACCAAAGCACCTCAAAGGCGCTAAAAACAAAATTACAAACATCTCAAAACAAACTGGTCAGACTACTGCTTGACCTTCCTAGAATCAATGGCACGCTTGTGCCGGGATAACAGCCTACTCCCTTTTTTTTTAACACATTTTTTTTTTTTTTTTTTTTTTTTTACATGACATACAAACATTTACAGTAGAAATCCACTATAAAACACATGAATGCTCTTACTCATTCTCCCCCCCCCCCACCGGACCCCCCTTGAATACATCCATTATTCCGTTTGATACCAAGGATTAATAGTTCATATAATGCTTTATCCTCTCCACCACTTCTGACCAGATTTCTATGCTGGCTTCATTAACACCTAGAATTCGTGCGGTAGATATCTCTAGGTAAATCACATCAAGATAGGTAAGAATCCATACCCTCCGGCACATTTTATCAGGTTGAATCCAGCGTGATGCTACTAGCTTTTTGGCGGCCGTAAGACCGGACAAGATTAGCCTCTTTATATGTACAGAGTGTGACTGAGAGACATCATTCAGCAACAATACAGAAGGCATTACAGGTATTGTCAAAGACAAAAATCCTGATAATAGTGTGGTTATTTCTTCCCAAAATATCTTAACAGGTGGACATTCCCAATACATATGCATAAATGTACCACTATCACCGTTTGTACATAAGGAACATCGAGAGTCTTGTTTAAGCCCCATACGGTTCAATCAAATAGGAGTTAGGTAAGTCCTATGAATAAAATTAAGATTTATCTGTTGATGATCCGGGTTACGTGACGATAGCCGAACGTTTGCCCAGACCTCAGCCCAATCAAAATCTACTTCCAGGTCTGGTATATCCTTCCTCCAAACTGAGTCTAGGGGAAGGGCTTCATACGAAGATGTAAGTAAGTGACGGTAAAAGTCTGTGACAAATCCTCTCGATGTCTCCCTTTCATAAAAGAACTTGTGATATCTGTGGTGCTCAAGTGGTGCCTTTAATGGGACTCCATGAGCCTTCAAGCATGCTAATAACTGTCTGTAGAAATAATATGTGGAACTGGTGAGGTTAAATTTGTTATGTATATCTTGATAGCTACAGAAACCCCGTTCGTTGAAGATATCTCCTAATGTATGTATGCCATTCTTTTCCCATTTGGGAAATCTGATAGGTTGTTGTGCAATAAGGAGTGTCTATGTCATTTATGTTGGTTAGTAAACAAATTTTGTGTTCTCACGCCATATCCGGATCACATGTGTAATAAGTGGGCCAAATTTCAAGTTGCATTGCTTAATTGATAGGTTAGTGTATACTACATCCTGCAGTCTATGTGGTGCCACAATGTTTTCTTCTACTGTTCTCCAGGATACAGATGCTTGAGAATCAAACCAGGTGATCAGTGGTCTTAAAGAGTACGCTTTAAAATAGTGGTAAAAGTCTGGAAATGCTAAACCTCCGTCGGCTTTGTTTCTCTGTGCGGTGGATCTTTTAATTCGTGGAGGTTTGTTGTTCCAGATAAATGTATATGCGGCGGAGTGTAATTTTTTCCAGTAACCAGCAGGGGGGGGGGGGGGGGGGGGGGGGGGGGGGGGGGTAACGGTAGCATTGAGCTGAAGAAGTTGATTCTGGGTAAAACAACCATTTTAACTATTGATACTCGGGCCTGTACTGAGTTTTTATGTTTTGACCACCTGTCAAAGTCATTTGTGATCCTTTCTTGGATTCCTGTATAATTATACTTCACTGTTTGGCATATAGTGGGGAATATTTCAACTCCAAGACATCTAAAGTGTTCTACCATTTGTATATTTCCCAAAGGAAGGTAGCCTTCGCAGTGACATTAAGTGGAAGGAAGGCCGATTTTGGCCAGTTTATCCTAAATCCCGATAGATTGCCAAAGTTGTCTATCAGCTTGAGAAGATGAGGCAGTGAGGTGGTAGGGTTTTGCATGAACAATATTACATCATCCGCATATAAACTAATATGATGCTGTGTGCCCCTAATTGAGATCGGTTCTATGGATTGGGATTGTCTTATATACTGTGCTAAAGGTTCTAAGGATAGAGCAAATAGTCCGGGACTAAGAGGACAACCCTGTCTAGACGAACGCGAAACAGGAAAGAGAGGGGAGGTGAATTTACCTGTTATAACCATGGCCGATGGCTCTGTGTATAGTACTTTTATCATATGAATGAATCCTACTCCTAACCCCATCCTTCCGAGTACTGCCCATAAATAAGACCATTCCAACCTATCAAAGGCCTTCATCGCATCCAAGGATAATATAGCTGTAGGAGGCACGGCATCCTTGCTGGCGTCTATCACATGTAGTAACCGTCTAATATTATCCGTGATCAGGCGGCCTCTTATGAAGCCTGTCTGATCAGGATGAACTAGAGATGTCATATGCTTTTGAAGTCTGATGGCTAGTACCTTAGCATACACCTTGAGATCGGTTCCGAGGAGGCTTAAGGGTCTATAACTACCACATTCGGTGGGGTCTTTGTCTTTTTTAAGGAGGACAGATATGAGTGCCATATTGACGTCCCTGGGGAAGTATAAGAAGTAAGATAACAGCCTACTCCTGAACATTGGTAAAACCAAAGAGCTGATTGTGGATTTGAGGAGAACACAGCAGGGGACACACATGTCACTGCGGATAAATGGGGCTATTGTGGACAGGGTTAGCAGTTTCAAGTACCCGGGAGTCCACATCACAGAGGACCTGACATGGTCAACACACATACAGTAGATTCTGTGGTGAAAAAGGCGAAACATCGCCTCTATCACCTGAGACAGTTAAGGAAGTTCAGAGTATCGGGGAAGATACTCCACTCCTTCTATTCCGGGGCTGTAGAGAGCATTCTGACTGGAAACATCACTGCCTGGTTTGGAAACAGCACGGCACAGTACAGGAAGGCCCTCCAGAGAGTGGTGCACTCAGCAGAGCATACTACGGTTATTGCTAGGGATGCCCCGATCGATCGGCCACCGATCGTTATCGGCCGATACTCAGTATAAATATGCAATCTGTGAATTCCGATAATGAGTCATATTCGCCGATCGCGGAAACCGATCAAGCGAAGGTCTCACTCGCTGTCTGTCTCAGACACACAGGACCTGCAAACTGCCGCTGCTCCTCCTCCCTAGCCCCGCCCGCCCCCGTGTAGAGTTTGTAAACACTGAGGACTGAGAGGAGGCTCCCCTGCTCGAGTCTGTAGTGCATTCGACCTGAGCTAACGTTAGCTATCTAGCTATCGTTACTGTTTAAACAAAATTACCCAGTCAACTATTCACGTTTAGTAGGCATTGTCTAACGGTATTTAGCCGGCTAGCTACTGATAGCTCCTGATATCAACAAATGATCCAGAAAGTCTAGTTGTCCATGTTCATACCTCCGTTAGCTTGCGTTAGCTTGCGTTAGCTGACATTAGTTCTCTGTTCAAAACGAAATGTCCCATTGAACTAAAGTTCTGTCTTAACGTCATCTAGCCGGCTAGCAGTAGCTACAGATAGCTCTTGATATCAATGTCTTATAACATTGATTCAATGCGTATTGGAGCTGAGGGCTTGCTGAATGTGAAATGACCAAAGAACCGTAACGTTACCAATAGGGTCCAGCTGCAGCGCCGGAGAATCCTTTTTGGAGCTGGAGGCTACTAGAGTACACAGACAGTGGAGCTGTTTGCAGATAGCGAGCATTTTGACTTGTTGCGTGATGGCGATGTCTCGCAGATAATACAAGTACAAGTCTAATTATATAATATATATATTTTATAAAAAAAAATATATATATATATAAAATAATTTTTAATTTCTTTTTAATCAAAAACAATCGGTATCGGATCGGTATCGGCCGATATGGCTCACGACGATCGGTGATCGGTATCGGTGGCAAAAAACGTGATCGGGGCATCCCTAGTTATTGCACTACCACCCCTGCAGGACTTATATAACAGGAGGTACAAATCCAGAGCCTGCAGAATAATGAAAGACCCCCACCACCCCAACAACAGCCTGTTCAAGCTGCTGCGGTCAGGCAAGTGTCTACGTACACACACTATGAGCACAGAGAGACTCCGGCTCAGCTTCTTCCCCCAGGCCATCAGAACACTGAACTCTCCACTCACAAGTACACATGAGCACACACACACACACACACACACACACACACACACACACACACACACACACACACACACACACACACACACACACACACACACACACACACACACACACACACACACACACACACACACACACACACACACACACACACACACACACACACACACACACACACACACACACACACACACAGCTGATGAATCTGTGGTAGATGCTAGTGTGTACCTCTGCTCATCCAGGTTGGTGCAAGGACGTCCATTCTCCATTTTCTTTTGGCCATACAGGAGGAGGGCATACTGTGTTCTCTGAAGAGATTCTATGTGGCCCTGTATTGGTTATGTAGTTGCTGACGACAAAGCTACATAGAGCAGCCTTGTTCCCACTGATCCTCAGGTATTTCCTGTAGTTAGGAACACTTGATTGTCCTGTGATAATGTGTTGGTCTGCTGGTTTGGATGGTGCCTCTTCTTTGTCTTTCAAGGTCTTTGATTGAGTGTTGATGGTCATATCTGTCAAACACTATAAAAAACGCAGTTGATGCCTTCCTTTTCCATTAACGTTGCTAATGGGACACACTCACCCAGATCATTGTATGTCTGAAAGGGCCACAGAGAATCTCTTCAGAGAACACAGTCGTCTTAGCAGGTGGCTTTGAAAATGGTGAGGAGGTTAAGACGATTAGCAAGTCAGGCGTTGACTGCTTGACAGATCATTATAGTGACCAGGAGGAGGCTGACACAAGATTGGTGTTATATGCAATACACCTTGTTGCACAGTCACATTCTCGTCTCATTGTCAAATGTGATGATACAGATGTACTGGTTTTGCTTGTGTACTATTCATGTGTAGCAGGGTGGATTATCCCTGCTTCGTGGGAACCGTGGGGTGCGGTCAATAGGTAGCGAGACACAGTAGCACCCTGGCCAGCTGCACCTCCGTCTTTGGGGTCCGGAGCGTCAACTGGAGGCTGGTAGTGGGGGTGAATGAGGCCCAGGGTTTACAAACCTGGTCCGGTACTCTGGTCTTCCTCCCTCTCTCTGGAGTAGTCCGCAGTACTCCCCAACACACCCTCACCCTCCACAGTTGCCCCTTGTTCCCTCCCACACCTACTGACCGGATGGTAGAGAAATAACTGGGTTCCCCCCGCAAGCAGTACCCTCCCTTAGTGAGACGACCAGAACCCTTACAATGGAAAAGGTAGAATAGCAAGGGGTTACGATTACATATATTACCCGTAGCAAAGGGTTAGGGTTAGGGTTAGAAATAATGAAAGACACACACAGTGCTCCCGCTCTGGATGACTGTATTGTAACTCAGCCTGGTTACAACAAAGCTACGGCTGGTGATTACTGCACCATGGGTATCCATACAATAATTACTGGCATGAATTATTAGCATAAGTCAATTACAGTATCACACACAGGCACCAAGTGCTCTCAGGTACCCAGACTAAACGCTGCCCACGTCTGGGCGGACCACAGTATTCACCTTCTTTAAGGAATTACACTCTTACTGTCCCCGGTTGAGAATATGGGGAAGGAAGGGGGAAGCATAGGGAAGAGAATAAAGGGATTCACAGAACGGGAATTATTTAGGAAATACACGCCTTATCACGCTCAAAGAAAAGGAATAAAATAAAAGAGTGAGCCCACAAAATACCTTGCAAAAGTCCTATGCTAATACCGGTATATATTGTCTGGGGTACCCCTATTGAACTGTGGTTAACAACGTTAACTTCGCCCGCGGGCAGCACCACACTGTATACTGTACATGAAGTCGGGAGCATCAATGCTCGTTTGTACTCATCCGAAATGGCCGCCTCGTCACTCCACTGTTGTCCGGGAGGCAAGATGGCGTCGAACACTCGCGCCGCAGGGGCTAGCAGGCGGAGCTATAGCAGAGAGGCAGTGCTGGCTGAGCTGGTGCTGGGCGAACTCTGCTGGTGGTAAATAACTCCCCGTGTCCTGCAGGCAGCCTGGAGCAGATGTGCTGCTGCTCTCCGGTGCAGACAGCTGTTGACGCCCGGGCAGACTGCTTGGATGTCCCGTACGTCTCTGGCACGCAGACTATACCGTCACTGTAACTAGGTATAACACGAGCAATGCTACTGTGATCCTTAGCCGCACGCTACTTATACCGCTCACTGTAACTAGGTATAACTCGACTCTTAGTGCCCGACTCTGCACTTAATGTTCATAATATCATAACACTGGTACTGCTAGGATATCGTCTCCACTAGCCAGTACTTCCTATCACCCGTCTCTGTTCCACGGGGCACTCCGGCATAAACGTCAGCAACGGGGCTGTCTAGAGCTCCCCCGTTAGACGTGACTTCTCGTGGTCAAGTTCACTGCCGAGAAGAGAACGACTTCCGCTGCACTCCTCTCTTTATCATCTCTCAGCTCTCTCCGCCACTCTCTGCCTGCTACTGCCCCCTGCTGGTCCCGCCTGCCAGTCACACGGGGAGACGCACTGTAAAATATGAATCAATACTGTCATTTATGATCCGTATTCACATGCTCTTGGGACGGGGACGTTTGTGTCATTGTTCGTGTGAATCAATGACACTAGTTAGAATGTCTTTGTGTACAAAAAGGGATATAAACACAGTCAGCAGTTCTGAATAATATACCATATTTTCCAGACTGCTACATTTCCCCCCACTTTGAACTTGCTAAGTCCTCTGCAAGTTAACAACAAAACAACAAAACAAACGCATGCATGAAAACGGTCCTGAGACCAACAGTTTCACACATCGGTTGACAATTACACATTATGCCAACAGTTTTACACATCGGTTGACAATTACACATTATGCCAACAGTTTTACACACTCCCTCAGGAGTTGGACACACTGTTCCGCGAACACGCTCTTGAGCACGTAGTCCTGGCGATACCGAGCGGGTAGCCGACCTCTGGTGCTCCTCTGGGGCCGAGCGGCCTCCACTCTGGGGGGTTCCACCTCCCCCGCCTCCGACTCCGTGTCGGATTCCTCAGTGTCCGTCGGCGGGTCACGGACCACGGCCTCACCCCCCGGGGCCATCGGTGGACCGCCCGCGGCCTCCTCTTCGACTCCGTCTCCGCCGCCTTCCCCCTCCTCTCCTGAAGGGGTCGACTCCACCTCTGACTCGGCGCTTACGGCCTCCTCAGGGGCGTCCCGCAGGGGACCGGGGTGGTTACACGCCCTAGGATGCGGTTCCCGCCGGTGCCCGAAAGCACCTCCGATGTCTGATTCGGACGAGCTCCGCGGTGCCACCGGGATCTGTCGAGGGGCCCTCCCCCGCACTTCCGGGTCAGAAGCCGGGAAGGGACAGGTCTTGAGCTGGTCTCGATGCACGGTCCTTTCTGGACCCCCTGCTTCGGGCCTGACCGTGAACACGGGCGTCCCTTCGTGGCTCTGCTTAACCACCACATATGACGTAGGCTCCCACTTGTCTTGTATCTTATTACGGCCCCGGATTCGGTGGTCGCGTATCAGGACCCGGTCTCCGGCCCGCAGGAGTGCACCTCTGCTCTTCCTGTCGTAAATTCTCTTGCGTCGATGGGATGCCTGCTTCGCCGTGGCCTCAGCGGCCTCCGCGGCGGCCTTTAGTCGCTCGTGGTGACTCTGCACCCACTCATCTAGGTCCGCCGCCCCCTCCTCAATGACGTCTCTGCCCCCTAGGACATCTCGGGGCATCCTAGCGTCCCTCCCGAAGAGCAGGTAGAAGGGAGAGTATCCAGTGGAGGAGTGCTCGTGGCAATTGTATGTAAGTACCAACTCGGGTAGGTGCTCCTTCCAGTCCCGCTTCTTCTCTGCGGGCAGACTACGCAGCATGTCGTGCATTGTCCGATTGAATCTCTCGCACTGCCCATTCCCCTGGGGATGGTAGGGCGTGGTGCGGCTCTTTGAAATCCCATACAGTCGGCAGAGCTCCTTGATGACGCTCGACTCGAAATTTCGCCCTTGATCAGCATGGAGTCGGGCAGGGCAACCGTAGTACACGAACCAATACTTGATGATGGCAGCGGCGGTGGTCTTCGCAGTCTGGTCTTTGGTCGGTACGGCAATAGTGAATCTGGTGAACATATCGGTCAGCACCAGTACATTCTCATAGCCACCCACCGACCTCTCCAACACGGTGAAGTCCATGGCCAGGACCTCCATGGGTGCCGTCACGTTAGTGCAGGTCATCTGTGCCTGGGCTTTAGGGAACACGTCGCGGGCTAATGCACATCGCTTGCATTGCTTCACCCATTGCTTCACCTCTTCTGCCATTCCGATCCAGTAGTAACCTCGCCTCATCAGGACCACCGTCCCTTGTCCCCCGTAGTGTCCCGCGTCTTCGTGCTGGGTCTCGTAGATCCTCCTTCGCAGGGCTGTGGGCACCACCAGCTGGAGAACCTCCTCTCCATCCCGGGGATCGCTTACGCGCCGAAACAGCACTTGCTGATGCAGACGGAATCGTTCCCACTGCCCGTATAACTTGCGGAGTTTCGGGTCTCCTTCCTTCAGCTGTACTTTAGTGGGGGGGACCCCCTGTGCCACCGCCCGCCACACCGGACCCAACTCGGGATCGTCCGCCTGGAGCTGTCGCATTTCCGCCCAGTCATATCCGCTGTTCCCCTTCTGTGCCGCTATCCGTCGTGCGCCGACACTCGAGACCTCCCGCGTCTCTGTCGGTCTCCCAGGGCACAGCAGGGCCCGCACTTCCTCCGCTGGGACCATGACGTAGCCCTCGCGGGCGACTGGGGCGGGGACGGACAATGGAACGGCCCGTTCTTGGAGACCCTGACGGGTGTGGGTGCCAGCCGCGGCTATCATTAGGAAGTCTTTCTCAGTGTCTTCCACTTCAGGTTCTGATCGCATCGGCATGCGAGACAGAGCGTCTGCGTTCTCGTTGAGTCGACCAGGTTTGTAGTGCACCACGAAGTCATACTCCGCGAGCTGAGCGTTCCACCGCTGCTCCACTGCTCCCAGGTTGGCCGTGCCGAGGTGTCTCAACGGGTTGTGGTCGGTGATCACGGTGAACTGGGCGTACATCAGGAGGTCTCTGAACTTCTCGGTGACCGCCCACTTCAGGGCGAGGAGTTCCAGCTTGAACGCACTATAATTTTGGTCATTCCTTTCGGACCCACGCAGGCCTCGGCTCGCAAAGGCGATGACTCGCTCCACGCCCTCCTGTTCCTGACTGAGTACCGCTCCCAGTCCCAAGTAACTCCCGTCGGTGGTCACTATGAAGGGGAGCTGGAGGTCGGGGTAGGCCAGCACCGGGGGTGTCAAGAGGCACTGCCGCAGATGATCGAAGGCCGTCTGACACTGCGGCGTCCACTTGAAGGCCTCGGGCCGGCCCTTGGCGAACCCCTTTTTTTCTTTCCCCATCAGGGCGTGCAGTGGCTGGGCCACCTGGGCGAAGTGGGGCACGAACCGCCGATAATAGGACAGGAACCCGATCACCTGCCTCACTTCCTTCGCTGAGCGTGGCGCCGGCCAGTCCTCCAACGCCTTCACTTTGTCGGTGTCGACCTGTATGCCGGCCGCGGAGACGACGTGTCCCAGGAACTTGACTTCGGTCTTCAGAAGGAAGCACTTCCGGGGCTTGAGTTTGAGTCCATGCTCCCGAAGCCGTCCAAACACCAGGTCCAGCTTCTGACAGTGGCTCTCGAAGTCGCTGGCGAACACCAAGACGTCGTCTAGGTAGACGAGTAGGACGTCGAAGGCCAGGTCCCCCAGCACGGCGGTCATCAACCGCTGGAACGTCGCTGGTGCGTTACACAGTCCGAAGGGCATACGAGTCCACTGGTAGAGGCCGAAGGGCGTCGTGACAGCCGTCTTCTCTTGGTCTTCCTCTTTCACCGCCACCTGGAAGTAGCCGGCGGTGAGATCGAGCGAGGAGAAGATCTTGGCCTGCCCCAAGGCGTCTAGGGACTCCTCGATACGAGGTAGGGGGTAGGCATCCCGGTGTGTCACGTTATTTAGGCGGCGGTAATCGCAGCAGAACCGCACGGAGCCGTCTTTCTTTATGACGATCACGGCTGGTGACGCCCACGGACTGCAGCTCTCTACCAGGACACCCAGGTCCACCAGATCTTGCACGTGTCTCTTTACTTCTTGGAACACGTGGGGCGGTATTCGGCGGTGCCGTTGCTTGACCGGGTGTGCGTCACCAGTGGGAACGTAGTGTGTGACCGTGGTTGTGTAACCATAGTCCCCGTCGTCAACGGAGAACACCGCCTTGTGTTTCTCCAATACTTGATTCAGCCGACTCACTTGGGCCGGTGTGAGATCCTGCAGGTTCGCCTGTACGTCCACGGCGAGCCCGCGGGTCTTCCCGTCCGGCTCCGCCTCTGGCGGGCGGTCCCGAGTCTGAATCGCCGTCACTCGGACGCCTCCTTCCACTTCCTCCACGGTCACTCTCTCCTTAGGCCGTACCTGACGGGGGCAGTGGATCTCTGCCAACCTGGCCCGGGGTCGGAGCACCATCTCGACGTTGGTCGGGTTCAACACCCGCACAGGCACTCTCCCCTGTCGGGCGTATGCCACCACGTTCGCCACCAATAGTCCGGGAGGCAGGTTGGCCCTCGGCGTGTGCTCTATCATCACGGGACGCCGCATCCCCGCTGTCGTCTCACAACGGCCTGGGACGACCACTTCGCTGTGCGGGGGAATGACCACTGGTTCCCTGCCGGCCACTTTGACGTACCCCATCCTTCCCGGGGCGATACACTCTCGGGCTTCCTGGGCCATGGCGGCGACCACACGGCGGATGGCGACGCTCCCCGCGTCGACACGTCTTCGGCTCGCCGGCCGCATCCCCTTGATCCCCTTGAACAGGCCATCTACCCCGCCGAGCACGTTCATGCCCAGAAGTCCCGGGATAGCGTCTCCTGTGGCCACTCGGCCTGGATCGTCTTTTAGTATGAATATGCATTTCCCCGGAAATGTCATATCCAGGCACTTCACTTCGGCGTAGAGACACCCCACCACTGGGATCTCCAACCCGTTGGCGGCGAAGAGAGTGATCCAGTTGGAGGGGGTCAACCGCGACCGCGGGAAGTGTCTGCGGAAGTGGCTTTCGGTCATGGTGGTGACTTCGGCGCCGGTGTCGAAGAGGCAGCAGGTCTCGACCCCGTCAATCTGGACGTCTAAGGTGAGACATTCCCCCATGTCTTGCGTCTTAGTGCCCCCTGCGGCCGAGTCGGCGACTCCGGTTACGACGCCGTTGACTGCCCTTCGGGATCCGGGTCGGTCCCCTGACGAGCCCGGAACTTCGGGGGTGGGGGCAGGGTGGGGCTCGCTGGCGTGGCGGGGGCACTCCCTGCTGATGTGGCCCGGCTGATTGCAGGCATAGCAAATCAACCTGCCCTCTTCGTCCCGGCGGGGCAGTTCCCGCTTAGCGGCGGGCGCGTCGTCTCTGCGTCGCCGTCCGGGGCCGCCTCTCTGGGTCGCGTCCCGCGTCTGTTGGACGGCCTGGAAGAGTTGCTCCTGACGTGCGTCCAGCCGCTCTTGCCCTGCGAAGAGCCGCTTAAAAGCTCCCTGTATTGCGTCTCCGCTCATCGGGGCCTCTCGTCCTTCTGCGGCTGCGGCGTGGACCAGGGCCTGGGCGCCACCCCTATTGGGGGGCAGGACCATCTCCTCCTCCGACCAGTCTATCGCCGCCATCATCAATTCGAGAAACGTCTGCTCTCCGTTCTCTTTTATGGACTTCTTCATCTCCCGTCGCAGCATCCCATCCTTCAGGCCTACCACAAACTGCTCCTGCAGCCGGGCGGCAGGATCCGCGACTCGTTGGGGTTCCCGGCCCTGTATGCGACGCATCTGTTCCTGTAGATCATACGCAAACTCCCTCACGGTCTCGCCATCTCCTTGTCGGCGGTCGAGGAACTCTCTCAGGCGTTCACTGACCGAGGTCTTGTCTCCGTACGTCTCCTGCAGCACCCGGAACACGGCGTCCGGCTCCGGGGCGGTCCCTTCTAGCACGAAGCGCACTGTCCGTTTAGCCGCGCCCTTTAGATGCTGCTGTACGAACTCCGCCTGTTCGTCACCGGGCACTCTGCTGCTCCGAAAATGCACCTTCATGTCTCGGATCCAGTCGTCCACCAGCGGCTCTCCTCTCTCTTTCCCCCCTCCAAATTCGCTGCACTTCCGCTCTCGTTGGACGTACACCACTGGGAGGGGCGCTGGAGGAAGCTGTTGGATCATGGCTTGGGCCAAGGCACGCGACTCTCTGTGCCTGGCCTGCTCCAGTTGTTCGTGTTGGTGGTCTAGGGCTTCCGCCTGGTCTTGGAGTTGACCCTTTAGGAACTCCACTTCGGCGGTCAAGGTCTGCACCGTCTCGGCTCCCCCCTCTTCCTCTTTGAGCGGGGGCGGCGAGTCACCTCCTTGCGTCACCCGGGACGGCCCGGCTTTGGCATCGGGCTTCGGGGTGTCGTTGTCCGACATCTCAGGTCTCTGGGTCGTCACTTACAAGGGAGTGGAGTAGGATGTTGATCCTGTTCGTGACGCCAAATGTAGCAGGGTGGATTATCCCTGCTTCGTGGGAACCGTGGGGTGCGGTCAATAGGTAGCGAGACACAGTAGCACCCTGGCCAGCTGCACCTCCGTCTTTGGGGTCCGGAGCGTCAACTGGAGGCTGGTAGTGGGGGTGAATGAGGCCCAGGGTTTACAAACCTGGTCCGGTACTCTGGTCTTCCTCCCTCTCTCTGGAGTAGTCCGCAGTACTCCCCAACACACCCTCACCCTCCACAGTTGCCCCTTGTTCCCTCCCACACCTACTGACCGGATGGTAGAGAAATAACTGGGTTCCCCCCGCAAGCAGTACCCTCCCTTAGTGAGACGACCAGAACCCTTACAATGGAAAAGGTAGAATAGCAAGGGGTTACGATTACATATATTACCCGTAGCAAAGGGTTAGGGTTAGGGTTAGAAATAATGAAAGACACACACAGTGCTCCCGCTCTGGATGACTGTATTGTAACTCAGCCTGGTTACAACAAAGCTACGGCTGGTGATTACTGCACCATGGGTATCCATACAATAATTACTGGCATGAATTATTAGCATAAGTCAATTACAGTATCACACACAGGCACCAAGTGCTCTCAGGTACCCAGACTAAACGCTGCCCACGTCTGGGCGGACCACAGTATTCACCTTCTTTAAGGAATTACACTCTTACTGTCCCCGGTTGAGAATATGGGGAAGGAAGGGGGAAGCATAGGGAAGAGAATAAAGGGATTCACAGAACGGGAATTATTTAGGAAATACACGCCTTATCACGCTCAAAGAAAAGGAATAAAATAAAAGAGTGAGCCCACAAAATACCTTGCAAAAGTCCTATGCTAATACCGGTATATATTGTCTGGGGTACCCCTATTGAACTGTGGTTAACAACGTTAACTTCGCCCGCGGGCAGCACCACACTGTATACTGTACATGAAGTCGGGAGCATCAATGCTCGTTTGTACTCATCCGAAATGGCCGCCTCGTCACTCCACTGTTGTCCGGGAGGCAAGATGGCGTCGAACACTCGCGCCGCAGGGGCTAGCAGGCGGAGCTATAGCAGAGAGGCAGTGCTGGCTGAGCTGGTGCTGGGCGAACTCTGCTGGTGGTAAAGAACTCCCCGTGTCCTGCAGGCAGCCTGGAGCAGATGTGCTGCTGCTCTCCGGTGCAGACAGCTGTTGACGCCCGGGCAGACTGCTTGGATGTCCCGTACGTCTCTGGCACGCAGACTATACCGTCACTGTAACTAGGTATAACACGAGCAATGCTACTGTGATCCTTAGCCGCACGCTACTTATACCGCTCACTGTAACTAGGTATAACTCGACTCTTAGTGCCCGACTCTGCACTTAATGTTCATAATATCATAACACTGGTACTGCTAGGATATCGTCTCCACTAGCCAGTACTTCCTATCACCCGTCTCTGTTCCACGGGGCACTCCGGCATAAACGTCAGCAACGGGGCTGTCTAGAGCTCCCCCGTTAGACGTGACTTCTCGTGGTCAAGTTCACTGCCGAGAAGAGAACGACTTCCGCTGCACTCCTCTCTTTATCATCTCTCAGCTCTCTCCGCCACTCTCTGCCTGCTACTGCCCCCTGCTGGTCCCGCCTGCCAGTCACACGGGGAGACGCACTGTAAAATATGAATCAATACTGTCATTTATGATCCGTATTCACATGCTCTTGGGACGGGGACGTTTGTGTCATTGTTCGTGTGAATCAATGACACTAGTTAGAATGTCTTTGTGTACAAAAAGGGATATAAACACAGTCAGCAGTTCTGAATAATATACCATATTTTCCAGACTGCTACACATGCAAAGGGATGTTTGGATCCTCAACAGTGTTCATGCACTCTGGACATGGCCCAAAGGAAAGATCCATCGATCAGAAGCTTGGAGCAGCACTTTGTGAGTGTTTTTACCTGCATGCCACACCCTCACAGGTTGCGATACCACAAGCAGCTTGTACAGAATTGGGAAGACTACTGCCTTTACAAGACTGAAGACCCATCTGAGTGAGTTAAAAGAAATGGCCAATTTTAGACTATCTGAAAGCCTAGAGGAGGCTTTTCCTGTGGCAAGAAAGTATGCCCTCCTCCTGTATGGCCAAAAGAAAATGGAGAATGGAGATCCTTGCACCAACCTGGATGAACTGAGGTACACACTAGCATCTACCACAGATTCATCAGCTGCAAATCTACCCCCAACAGAAGATGCCTTCCAGCAACATGTGTTGAGAGTAGGGATGCTCGATATTGGCTTTTTTACCGATACACCGATATTGTCCAACTCTTAATTTCCAATACCGATATCAACCGATACCGATATATGCAGGGTTTCCCCCCCCCAAAAAATTTAATAATTTCAGGTAATTAACATTACATATCTCTTGTTGTGGAATTAACACAACATTATGCATACTAAAAAAAAAGAAAAAAAAAATATTATGATTTTATTTTGAAAACCGATAACGATATTTTCCGATATCACATTTTAATGCCGATATCGGCCGATAATATCGGTAGGCCGATAATATCGGACATCCCTAGTTGAGAGCCTTGTACCAAACAGCAGTGTGGCGTCACAGCCATCGGGCCAAGCCTCTTCTCTGGAACCCAGTTGGTAGAGGGTGGAGGCTCAGAGAAGATGGGACCATTGCACCTGTTATGTTCCAGAAAGCACCGGCACCTAAGGAAGTTTGAGACATCACCCACCTGTACTGTAAAGATGGAAACTGCAATGATGCCAGCAAATGCCAATGTCTTTCAGTGGGCTTGACTTGCACTGAGTTTTGCTTTTGCTCTTTCCCTGACTGCCCAAATATGATCCATTTAGTCACTGATGATAATGTGGATGAGTGACGGTGATGTGTTGCTAGAATCAAGAGGTTTATTTGTCACATACATACCAGGGCATACAGTGAAATGCGGGTGGCCATGCCTGCATCGATTGTGCAATAATACAATAATAAAATAGACATAGCAAAAACAGGTAAGACATAAGATGTGCATGATAGAAATAGACATGCTAAATTCCTGAGAAGGCACTGGTTCCTATGTACACTACTATACAATATACAATTTTAACTCCGTCATTATGGTTTACTTACTATATCTAAACTATACTATACAAGAACCACATCTGTTCTTTCCTTAAAGTGACTTTTATATTCTTCATTCCTTTAAAGTGACTTTTCCATTTAGTTTAAAGTGATTGTTTAAAGTGGTTGCAGCATGTGTGTTGTGTACTTGTGTGTGTGTTTCTGTGTGTTTCTGTGTGTGTGTGTGTGTGTGTGTGTGTGTGTGTGTGTGTGTGTGTGTGTGTGTGTGTGTGTGTGTGTGTGTGTGTGTGTGTGTGTGTGTGTGTGTGTGTGTGTGTGTGTGTGTGTGTGTGTGTGTGTGTGTGTGTGTGTGTGTGTGTGTGTGTGTGTGCTCATGTGAACTTGTGAGTGGAGAGTTCAGTGTTCAGTGTTCTGATGGCCTGGGGGAAGAAGCTGAGCCGGAGTCTCTCTGTGCTCGTAACATGTGTACGTTGTAAAGTTTTAGAATGAAGGCTCCGACACATTGATTCCAGTTTGACTCTTTATGAACGTTTTCAAGCTTACAGACACATTCCTGCTGTTATGGCTAGAACTACCACAATGACAATACTCCCGCTGCTTCTCCGTATTGCAATGACAAGATCACCCGAGTGTCTTGCTCTTGAGGAGTAAAACATAGAGCGCCCTCTATAGGTCAGAACTAAACATTACCAAGCTCACTGAACATTATGAACATAAAGTAAACTATGTGAACCATGGACATTACAACCCTCCTTTCCTTACATTTCTTTTCTTTAACAATAACTACACATTAGTTGAACTCAACAATGTATTTTAGAACATTATTACATTATGCACATTATTCAAAGTCAGTGAGGTATGATGGGGGTCTTCTGCTTTCCCTCACTGGGTACCTGTGACCAGGTGGCTGTGGCCTGGGGCTGTCAGGGCGTAAACGTTCTGCAGTGTGGTGAGGATCTATTTCAGTCCAGTCTATGACACCTTGCATGTCAGCTGATTGAGAGTGGTGATCATCCACCTTAGGTAAATTCTTAAAGTGGGATGAGTTTCTGGTGATGACATGATTGTTACGTTTAGCTGTCACCATGGAGCATTTGATTGCGATGATCTTGTATGGGTGGGGATTGTAAGCAGGGCATAGCTTCCCTTCCTTCTTTTGACGACAGAGAACTCTATCACCAGCCTTCAGAGCCAAAGGAACCACATGGCGCCTCCTTTACGCATAAAAGAGTGGGGGACGACAATCTTTGTGCCACGCAGTACAGTGTCACCATTAGCAGTCACTGTCAGTTCATCTTTTATTTTCTTGAACGACACAAGAGCAGATCTGTCAACTCCATCAATAGAGTCCCGTTTGTCAGACAGCAACCTCCATGAGTCATCTTTAATGAGTCAAATTACTTCACGTAGAGTGGGATCAGTTGTGGTTGCATCCTGAATTTCTGCCAGTGTCATCGCCTTGGGTACAGCATTTTCAGTGACAAAGTTTATGTATTCTTCAGCTTGTCTTTCGTCGTCTGACATAGCGTGAGAGATGTGTGATACCTGTGCCGGGTGGCGCGACATGTAATCCGCCGGGTTGTCTTTGCCAGCCTTGTGACAGACTGTGTAGTTGTATGGTTGCAGACGCAGGCTCCAGTGCTCTATACGAGCAGGTGGTTTGGATTTGGGGTTATTGAAAATCCATTCCAATGGTTTGTGATCACTGACAAGTGTGAAGGCTGCACCATAGAGGTATATGTGATAATGTTCACAGCCCCAGACAATAGCAAAGGCCTCACGTTCTGTCTGTGAATACTTTTGTTCAATGGGGGACAGTGCTCTACTTGCATAGCTTATCACTCTGGCCGGCTCATTTGGACTGTTCCTTTGTGCCAATACAGCCCCAAGACCTACTGGGCTTGCATCAACAACCAGTTCAGTTAGTTTGTGTGGGTCAAAGTAGGTCATCACAGTGTCACTAGTAAGGCTGCGTTTCATCTCATTAAGAGACCTCTGGTGTTCTTCGGTCCACGTCCAATGAGCAGATTTCCTTGTCAGGTCTCGCAAGGGTTGAGTTATAGTGGCAAAATCCTTTATGAATCGGGCGCTGTAGTTTGCCATGCCAAGGAGACTGCGTATCTCACTTGCATTGGTCGGGGCAGCAGCATCATGAATCGCCTGAACCTTCTTAGGATCTGGAGAGAAACCTCCATCTGAGAACGTATATCCGAAGAAGTCAAAAGTGGTCTGTGCGTATGAGCACTTGGCCTTGTTGAGAGTCAGGTTTTTTTCTTTCAGTCGCTGAAAGGTTGCCCTGAGAGCTTGATCATGGGCAGCCCTGGTTTCCCCAAAAAACAGAATGTCATCACTGAGGTTGATGACTCCTGGAATGCCATCCAGGGCCTGTTGAATGGCATTTTGGAACACCTCTGCAGCCGACGAGACCCCAAAGCTCAGTCTCTTGTAACGTCGTAGCCAGTGGCGGTTGGAATGCCCCACGGGCCCTGATGCGAGATTGACAGCTCGGGCCCCCCCCCCCCCCCCACACGATATTTATTGTATTATTAAAAGAAATGTAATCAACATTTTTTTTTTCCCAACATGAAACAAAACATATCACAATACAATAATAATACGTCAAATGTATATACTCTCTTTTCTGGACTCTTTTCGTATCACAAACAGTACTGTATTTGCAAATCTGGTATGTCATGTATAGATGTAGCAGTACTGTCTATCTGTATGTCATGTATGTCATTATGTTATGATGAATTGAAAATGGGAGACCCTGATGTAAACAAGACGAAAGTCTTTCTCTGGTCTGCATCCCCTTAAAGGATAACTCCACTATTTTGGGAAATTAGCTTATTTAACATCTTCCCTGGAGTTAGACAAGAAGATGCATACCTTTTTTGTCTCTGTGCGTGCATTTTAGCTTTGGGAATAGATGCTCCGTTAGCATAGCTTAGCTTCATCACTGGAAGTGAGGCAGGACAGTAGCCTTACAGTGCCTTACAGTGTATTGCAAGGTCTGACATTGACCAAACTTGATATGCATGACCTTGGTGGGCTCTAGGTCAACTCCTGAAAAGGGGGTCAATGTCAGACTTTGCAATCAAAAGTTAGGGGGCCCTTGCCATAATTTCAGTGCGCCCCTAACTTTTGATTGCAAGGTCTGACATTGACCCCCTTTTCAGGAGTTGACCTAGAGCCCACCAAGGTCATGCATATCAAGTTTGGTCAATGTCAGACCTTGCAATACACTGTAAGGCACTGTAAGGCTACTGTCCTGCCTCACTTCCAGTGATGAAGCTAAGCTATGCTAACGGAGCATCTATTCCCAAAGCTAAAATGCACGCACAGAGACAAAAAAGGTATGCATCTTCTTGTCTAACTCCAGGGAAGATGTTAAATAAGCTAATTTCCCAAAATAGTGGAGTTATCCTTTAACAATTGTATGTATTGAGCTGTACTGTATTGTACCCATTCTGCAATCTGTTAAATAAAGTGTTCATTCATTCACCATGACATTACATTAGTTAGCATCCAAGCTAGCGTGATAACGTTAGTAGTTAGAAACGGCTAGGCTGCCTGCTTACCTGCAATAACGTTGTCATCGTCCTGGACAGATAGACTTGTTAAATCATAATATATCCACACTTTGTGCTGGTCCTCAGTAAATGTCCCCTTTAGCTGCTCGGCATCGTCGGATTTTAATACACCATCGTAGCGGTGGTGATGTTTCAGGTGACTTATTATGTTGGATGTGTTATAGCTTGTTGCCCCTATAGCAAGCGATCTTTTTCCTCTGATGACGCGTTCACGTTACGTGGGAAGAAGCGGAAGAACCAGAGGACATCTCGTTGCTACAACTAGGAAGCCTTCACGCATTGACTCGATGAAACGCCCACATCCATACTTCCGCAATTCGTGACGCGAAGTGGGAGATATCGGGGTCTATAAAAAATCGCATATGTCCTAGTAGGAATTACCACTAGGAGGCTGACGTGAATGGTTTTTCCCAGTCGGAAGCTGGTTCTTCCGCTTCTTCCCACGTAACGTGAACGCGGCATGAAACTATTCGTAACCGACGCCTGCTTGTGAAACTTACGTGGCTACGTCACAGCCAAGAAAGGGAGCGCTGGATTTGTGTAAAACGCCCTGTTCCTAAACCACACTGTTACAAAGGGTCAGATTAAACCGAATATATATATTTATTGCTTGAGATCCCATGTATAATATTTGTATATCGTCTGATATCCCTTGTATATTCTTTGTACATATACACGGAATATCCCTTTACCTAGGTACAGGCCAGACCATAATATTCGTTCTCCTATTGGACAGCGTCCCCTAGGCGCCAGCGACCATACCCCCAATGTCTAGTTCAAAGCCACCGCCAAGGCTTGTCTCAACATGCCCAGTTTTGCGCAGTAATACGAGACAGAAATAAGGTTGGCACTAGATTATTCATCCTACGTATAAATACGTTGCAGGTGGATACAGCAGTTAGTTACCCTCAAACGTTAAAGCCTTCATCACGAGTCAACGACCAAGTGAAGTGAGCAACCTTGCATCTAAATAGAGCACTTATAACCGCGTGCGAATAGGATAGTAAAAGTGTCAGAGCTTAGTGAAATAACGTCAAGTTCGACCTAGTTAAATGTGAAGTACCGTGCACAGGAGAATCTACACCGGTGAATGCAGAGCCTTTTCCGGCTGGATTATATTGATTTGGTACCGTGGTTGCTGGAGCAGAGAACCGTCTACCCCGCTGCTGTGTGGGATTTACCCGTGAGGAGCATCACTCGAGCCCGTCTCTAGGAAGAGGCTGGCTGGCTTTCATCCATGCTGCACGCATACTTGGATTATAGCTGCTGCTTTCGTCTGCTGATCGAGGGAGTATATGTACCGCCTCCCGTAGCTGGAGCTTATTGATTCCTCGTTGATCCAGACTTTTGCTCCCGAACATTCCTCTCCCCTGCTGGCTTACAACCGGAGGGAACCCCTTAGTATCTCCAGCTGACCTACGAGTGTGCCCTATATAATTCTTATGCTACAGGTGGTATTAATTATCCCCTTCGTAATATGCTCATGGACTTACGCTCTTGACCTATTCATGCACATTCTTCGCCTTACAAGCGCAACTCTCATTCTTAATAAATGTAAGATAATCTTGGTGCTCTTCTAATAAATATTATTATAAACAGTACTTTCTTGTTAAGCCGTGTTATTGTGGGGGTGTTCATCACATATACCTGTGTACTGTATGGCCAGTAGTAATGTACATAACGCAGTAGTGGTTTAATGATACCATACGTATTCAATACAGTCAGGGAATTGTACCCCTCAGTTACACACACGCTATCAGTCGTACTCGTACCACAGTACTGGCAAAACGGGAGGAGCCTACAGTCAAAACAAACGCACAGTCTGTCGATCCAGTCCCACACGCGAACGGCAACTCCATTCAGTCCCGGGCCCCCCCTCCCCCCAGACCCCCCGCGGGCCCTAAGGCAGCTGCCTCGGCTGCCTCGCCTATATCTCCGCCCCTGGTCGTAGCCCTAAATGAGTGGAGAATGTTGTGATGTATCGTGAGGATGGATCCAGTTCTAGCTGATGATATCCACTGTTTAAATCCAGCTTTGAGAAGAACTTGGCTCCATTGAGTGCCTGTATCACGTCATCTACTGTGGGTGTGAGATGTCTTTCTCTTTCGATGGCACAATTTGGTACCCTCATGTCCACACATATACGCACACCTTCCGGGTCTTTTGGCTTTGGAACAACAACTATCGGAGAAACCCATGGAGTGGGGCCATCAACCTTTTCAATCACATCGAGATCCTCCAGGTGTTGTAGTTCAGCTTCAATCCGCTTCCTCACATGAAACGGCACTTTTCTATGAGGTTGTGTGACAGTAGAAACGTCTTTCTTTATGTGCAACTTGACTTGGACCCCATCCAACTTGGCCAATCCATGGAATAGACCATCGTACTCAGTGAGGATATCATCCACTGTATTTGCTTCTGTCTGTTTGCAAGCTGATGTGGGCTGTATGTCGACCAGTTGTCGTGGAGATGGGAGCTGTTCCTGCTGCTCTGGGGATGTATGAAGGGCATTGGAAATCTTGATTAGCCCAAGTTGACTGGCAGTGTCATATCCGAGTAAACTGCCATTATTTCCTTGTAACACATGGAATGTTGTAGTTGTGAACTGTGATTTGGACTCCACCAGCGAGGTGAATTTTCCCAGGGCAGGTAGTGGCTTACGAGAGCCATAGGGAAATATGGGAACAGTGCATTTGGTGAGTGGGGGCTTATATGTCAGTCTCTGGTAAGTTGCCTCATCAATGATATTTACAGTTGCCCCTGTATCCAGCATCACATTTATTTTGCAGTCACCAACCTTTATGTTTGCATGTGGGAGGTCTGATTTAGTTTGAGAAAGTGTGTACAGATACTCCTCAGAAGATTCTCTGTCTGCATTTGTTGAGTTCGGTGTGATTTCCCTGTCACTGGTGTGCATATAATGCACTTCATGTCGGTCTCTGGTGCCCCCTTGTGGTCATTTGGAACGACAACACTTTGTGAAGTGTCCTTGTTTACCGCAGGTGTTGCACGTTCTCCCCCTCGCTGGGCACAGTGTTTCCTCACGATGGGGAAAAGTGCCAGAGCAATTATAGCATCTTTTATTTGTAGCTCCCCTCCCCATATTCATAGCCAAAACATCTTCCTTCATGTTTCCTTGAGCCGAACTGTGTCGTGTTTGCTCCATTCCTGATGCTTGAGTCTCGGCAAGTGCCATGGTTCTACCTAGTGATAGTAGCTCAGTCAGCGTCATCTCCGGTTTCTGTAATGCTTGACGTCGCAGCTTATTACATGTGCACGTCTGGATAATCATCGTCTTGATCTCTCTTCCAATATCAGAAAACTCACAGGTTGCTGCTAGCTGTCGCAGCCTGGTGTGATAAGAGTCGAGACTTTCTCCAGCCAATTGTATAGCTTGTCTGAATTTGTAAGTCTCGTATGTGACGTTGAGTTTAGGGGAAAAATACTCACTCAGTTTATCTTTAGCTTTTTTATAGTCTTTTGCGCCCCCCTGTCTGACAGTGTATCAAAAATATCCTGTACACCTTCCCCTGCATAATGTAGAAGCATCGCACGTCGTCTTGTTTCATCCTTGACATCCAACGCAACAATGACATTTTCAAAACGCTGTATCCACTTTCTCCAACGGATAGATGAGCTGTGATCGTCACTTGTATCAAAAGTAGGGAACGATGGTAATGCAGCAGCCATGGTTATACAAAAATATAACTGTTACTCCTCGTTGCCAGTGTAAAGTTTTAGAATGAAGGCTCCGACACATTGATTCCAGTTTGACTCTTTATGAACGTTTTCAAGCTTACAGACACATTCCTGCTGTTATGGCTAGAACTACCACAATGACAATACTCCCGCTGCTTCTCCGTATTGCAATGACAAGATAACCCGAGTGTCTTGCTCTTGAGGAGTAAAACATAGAGCGCCCTCTATAGGTCAGTACTAAACATTACCAAGCTCACTGAACATTATGAACATAAAGTCAACTATGTGAACCATGGACATTACATACGTAGGCGCTTGCCTGACCGCAGCAGCTTGAACAGGCTGTTGTTGGGGTGGTGGGGGTCTTTCATTATTCTGCAGGCTCTGGATTTGCACCTGAACTTCCTTAACTGTCTCAGGTGATAGAGGCGCTGTTTCACCTTTTTCACCACAGAATCTATGTGTGTTGACCATGTCAGGTCCTCTGTGATGTGGACTCCCAGGTACTTGAAACTGCTCACCCTGTCCACGATAGCCCCATTTATCACCTGTGTGTGTCACCTGCTGTATTCTCCTAAAATCCACGATCAGCTCTTTGGTTTTACCAATGTTCAGGAGTAGGCTGTTATCCCGGCAGCGTGTAGTCTTTTACCAACGCACTTTCAGTTTTCCGCAATCTGATTGGCCACTGACATTTCTCTCAGCGCCAATCGCGTTACGCCTAGTTCTATCACTGGTTAAGCTTGGCGACTCTTTCGAAGTTGGTTAAGGTTAGAGTTTGTCTTAGAGCAGGGCGATAGACCACCAGCCCTGATTCCAAACTCTAACCTTAACCCAACTTCGAAAGAGTCGCCAAGCTTAACCAGTGATAGAACTAGGCGTTATCTAGCTAGCAGGCTGTTAGAGGCAGAACGTGATTGGCGCTGAGAGAAACGTCAGTGGCCAATCAGATCGCGGAACCCGAACGCGGAACTGAAAGTGCGTTGGTAAAAACCTACATGCATCCCGGCACCAGCGTGCCAGTTCATCAACCTCCTCCCGATAGGCCTTCTCATCATTGTTAGAGATCAGCCCCTCCACCATGTGTCGTCCGCAAACTTCACTATGGAGTTGGAGCTGAACCTGGCCACACAGTCATGTGTGTACAGTGAATACAGCAGGGGGCTCAGAACGCAGTAGATTGAAATAAAGGTGTTCTATTTCTATTTCAACCTGATTCAATTGAATCTTTGTTTCCATAAGTATCATAAAATGTATATGAAATGTATCATTTATTAAATGTATCATAAATATATTAACATTATAGACCAGAACATTACCTCAAGTGACTTTACTTTGCAGTAACATTGAATTTGTCAACATGCTTCTCACCACTGATAATGGGCTTTGGACTGAAGACTTCATTATGTCAATGTTTAATTCTCTTTCATTTAGGACACCTCATACATTTACTGATGTAACTCCCTGACCATGCATGCTATATTTACACATGTGGTATTGCTGGATTCAGCACAACCACACCTTTCAGAAAAAGCCCTCATCTGTGTTTCTATAACAAGTCATGGCAGAGCTACTACAAAGTAAATGAGAACATTCTGCATAGATATTCATTTTTTACATTTCCGCTTATTTTAAGTATGTGTACAAAGGTAGATATTTCCTACATGCATAAAGATATTCACATCCAGGTTCTTCTATTATGTTAGGCAACTGTCTGACTGCTAGCATGTCAAGTTTGAAAGCTCTTGGAGCTTGTATTATTAATCTACATGAGTTTATATGTCTCAACTCTCATACGGCCAGGCTATATTTTGGTTCTTTTTTCCTTTGGAGGTCTATAACAATATCTATCAATTTAACAAGTTTTGCAGTAAAATATTTTTATACAAGAATCCATTTCATATATGGGAGACCTTAGAGATGAGGAAAAACATTTGTGTTTTGCTCTACCTCCGGTAGGGGTATCTCAACATTTTGGGGGCATTGTCACTAGGCTAACAGGAGAGGCCAAGTCAAAATGTGGCAATGTGACTTTCACACCTGCCTTCTCAGCACTTTTAACATGAGCTTGCTCCTCAGATACAGAAGGCTGTGCTTCAGTAGGTTCACCAGGAGAACTTGCATGTTCATCAGAGACCACAGGTAAAACAAGCGTCCCCTGCTCCAACAGCTTACCTACCACAAGACACTTGATATCACGCTTAAGAAGCTTGAGTTCCAACCGAGAGTTGGAAATGTGTGGCAATCTCCATTAAGTCTGCCTTGCGGCAGCTATCCAGGTCTTCCCAAGTAGGATTGTTCAAGAATTCCCCCAGATCAAAAGTACTAACTGCAATTTTAAACAAATTATTTACTATACAAGTTTAAACAAACACAGTTCACCAAATCCATCAACCAACAATGAATCACGGGTTAAAGAATCACGGCAGAGTCCCCATTTATGTTACGACCCCTGTGGGTCTAGGGGTAAAGGGCTGTAACATAAATGTTGGTTGATGATGGACCAGGTTTGTAAACACAAGCACATGTAGCTCAAGGGTGAGCCAAGGCCAAAACAACAAACAAACACCACTATTCTTCAAATAAACAAACCTAATCTATGGTAAAATAAATGACATTACCTAAACTATCCTTACCTAACCAAAACAGGAGAAAACAATATCCAAATGAAATGGCAGCTCACCCCATCTGTGCTTCCTGAAAAAGAGGAAAAAACACATTAATGATACATACAAGAATGGAAAACATATAACAAAACAATCTATAGCTAACAATGCTCTCTCTGTGGCCATACACACACAAAGGCAGTTCAATGGGGTCAAGGTTACAAAACATCACCAGGCCTAGCCTCATGCCAGAGAGAGAGAGTGACTGAAGTGAGAAGCCATGTTTTAACAGGGTGTGGTGATCCATGATTGGGTGGTGGGTGATGGCTTCTGATTGGGTCTTGGAGTCTTGAAACCCATCCACCAATCGGTGCTGTGCTGCTATGTAGTCCACCAATGGAAGGGCAGGCATAGCAGGTACCAATGGTGGGGACGGGTTCTGGCTGGAGGGAGGAAACAAAATGGAGAACAAGTCCACACCCTGGGGAAGCACATACATTGGGATGTAACAGTACTTAAGTAGAATTTCCAGGTGCTTTACTTCAGTATTTACATTTTAGGGAACTTTGTACTTTTGTCAAAGGAAATATTGTCCTTTTCTATTTATCCAAACCCATCGGTCACTAGTTACTTTGCATATGTAGCAGGGTGGATTATCCCTGCTTTGTGGGAACGGTTGCTGGCAGTCACAAGGTAGCTGGACGCAGTAGAGCTCCGTCTGACTGCACCCTAGTCTTTGGGCCTGGAGCGTCAAACTGGGGCCCGGTAGTGGGAGTGAATGGGGCCCGGTATTTACCAACCTGGTTTGGTACTCTGGTCTTCCTCGCCTCTCCGGGGCGGTCAGCAGTACTCCCCGCTCTCACTCCCCTGAATACCTCCGTTAACCCTCCCACACCTAGTGACTGATATGCCTAAATAGATTCGTTCCTCCCGCAAGCAGTACCCTCCCTCGACGACCACTAGAGACCTTAATGACTGGAAGGATAAAGGGTTAAATAATAATAATATTACCCGCATCAAAAAGGGTTAGGGTTAGACTCAATAATGGACACGCACACACAACAATTCCCGTCTTAGTTCGTTTAGTGTTACTTATACTGGGCAGTGACAAGTATTACTGGCAGTGAGTCAAATGGCATATACTATCATTATTCCTAATTACTAATAATTATAATAATAACACATATAACACTTATACAATAATACCTTCCTCTAAGGCTTTACATATTACAGCAGCAATAATGTACCCCTGGAAGAAACAGCTTTAACGAGACGGGAAATTAAGAGGCATGACCATACACGTTATTACACTCAAAAGAAATGAAAAGGTGGGCCCACTTTACCTCACAAAAGTCCTAAACTAATGCCGGCATGTAATGTTTATGGGGTACCCCTATGAACTGTGGTTAGCAACCATTAGCTTCGCCCGTAGGCCGCGACACACTGTGTACTGTGCAATAGGATCCTGAGCACCGAAGCTTTAATGTACTCAACCTAGATGGCGCCTCGCCGCGCCACCACTGTCCGGGTGGTAAGATGGCGTCGAACGCTCTCGTCACGGGCGCTAGCAAGCGGGGCTGGAGCAGAGGGAGCAGTAGCGGGCTGAGAGCGCGTGCTGGGTGATGGCGACCTCTGCTAGACGGGACGACTCCCGTGCTGGGCTGAAGACAGCCGGTGCAGAGCAGATGCAGAACGCCGGCGAAGACGGCTGCTGACGGCCGGTGCTGGGTCGACGCGCGACAATACTCTGGCCCTACCTTAACTGAAGCTACTCTGTGGGTCCCAGACAGCCCTCCTGCTAGCCGCAACATACAATGACGCAGGGTGCCTCTAAACACCGGTCCTCTTCAAGCCACGCTGGCTGGGCACCTCACTGGAGGGGATAATGTTAACATAAGCCAACACTTGGCTATACCGCTTGTCTTCTAGGATAACTCATTGTATCACTAGGGTTATTCAGTGGGGACATGCAACACGCTACTACGCTTATATTTCTAGTATAACCCGTAATATACTCAAGTTCAATACGTTCACCCGTGTGGTCCACAACGGGGCTCTGTCAAGACACGACCGACCAGATCCAAGTCCAATGTCGAAGAGGCTGGCTCGCCTCACTTCCGTTCCCGTTGACTTGCTTCTCCTGCTGTCTCTCTCTCGTGCGCTCCGCCTGCCACCGCCGCCCCCTGCTGGTACCGCCAACTAGCCCCACAGGAAGCACTGGGTGGAAAGAATATGATTCAGTTCACTGTTTATAATCCATATTCCAGCCGGTGAGAGAAGGAGAAACCTGCGTCATTGTTCGAGGGAATATCAATGGAAACTAGTTAATATGTCTTTGTGCACAAAGGGGAGATAAAAGGCAAGTCAGCACTTCTGAATAATAGCCACATATTCAGGGTGCTACACATAGAAAACAAGGCAAAATTTGAAGCTAGTCAAATAATCAGCCAGCATAACGACCATGTGACACTTTAACACAACCTTTACAAGTCGATGGATGAAGAATGAATGCTTCAGACAACTGAATACACAAACTATATATTACATGTACTTTTACTTTTGATACTTCAATGTCAAAAACGTCTCAACCTTTACTTATGTAGAATTTTCAATGGAGGACTTTTACCGGAGTACCATTTTATCTGGGTATTTATACTAATACTTAAAATAGTGGTACTTCCTCCACCACTGCAGATGAGATACCAAGTTTTTAGGGAGTCCTATTTGCTAATATCAATAGCTGACAGAAAATGTACTTGGGTCTAATCTGTTCCCTAGCAACGCAATTCCAGTCCAATTTCCGCGGGTGCCCAATTCTTGTGGCACGTGTCTTCAATCATGACAAACTTTACTATTAGATCCCTTAAGCCTAATGCAGGATATAGCTTCCGTGATGCCACATTCCAACTTACCATCCAGCATCCTCGCTGTAACTGAGGGGTTACAAAACCCTGACTGTATTAAAGATTGTGATAGATTAAACCACTACTACATATTATTATTACTTGCCAGACAGTACAGTTAAATATGGCAGACACTCAATAGGCGGCACGGTGACAAAGAGATCACCGTGACCCCCACGGCCCAGAACAATCACTCCTAGACCTTGCTGACTTCCTAGCCAGAGAGGTCAGCAGCCTACGGATCGACACCTTCGCGTGGGTCGGCTCTAACACTAAAGATGGACCGAGAAGGTTTAAAGACAACAGCAGGCCCATCACCGTGATGCACCAGGCAGAGGCGGTGTCACGGCAGACGAGTCACAACCCCCACGCCAAGGAGAAATGGAAGGCTGCCTGTCAGTACTGCGACAGTGAACACTGGCTGTCACAGTGCGACGCCTTTAAAGGACTGACTACAGCCGAAATAAGTCAGTGGCTTAAGGATAACCGCCGCTGCTTCCGCTGCGCGCACGGCCACATGGCAGCAGAGTGCCGCCTCAAGAAAAGGTGCGGCAAGTGTGACGGCGCCCACCTAGAAGTCCTGCACGAGAGCAATAAACGCCCACCAGGAGACCAAAGTAGGCCCATCACAGTGATGTACCAGGCCGAGTCGGTGTCACCACAGACCAGTCTTAACCCCCCCGCCAAAGAGGGATGGAAGATCACATGTTTTTACTGCCACGGTGGACACTGGCTGTCACAGTGCGACGACCACAATTGTAACTGAGGGGTTACAAAACCCTGACTGTATTAAAGATTGTGATAGATTAAACCACTACTACATATTATTATTACTTGCCAGACAGTACAGTTAAATATGGCAGACACTCAATAGACGGCACAGTGACAAAGAGATAACGTTTACAGTATTTTATTATCAATGTCAAATATACAACTGAGAATTATTTGGTCGCTCTTTTATGGCGAATGATATTAGAATGTCAGAGTATCAAAGTCAGTGGGAATGAATAATTCCTAGGCTAATAATACTAGACCGGAACGCTGCATGGCGTGAGATGGCGATATAGGGGCAAACGAGGGTATAGCTGGAGACTGGTGATTTTCCCCACGGAGTGGTAAACTCCAGAGGATTGAAGAATAGGCGGATACTCCGGCTGGTCACTGAAGAAAGGGGGTCTCATACGGATCCGGTCCTTGTAATCCAAGTGCTCGATAGCAGGGTAATAGCTCTTAATCCAATGCCCGACGGCAGTGATGATAGCTAGCTAGCTTCGTCCTCGAAGCTAGCCCGATGTTTCTCCACGGTACTACGTTTACACAACTCACTATAATCCACCAACAATGGTTCTACAATATCAAGGTCGTATCTAAGGAGCTACTAGTTATCCGTAACGATACACCGCGGTAGGTTCCACTGCTCACATGTCCAATAGTTCTGCTGCTAGGTTCACCTCGTGTTCTGATACTAATTACGTTAAGTCCACACACACTTGCTAAGGTTCACACTGGTTACTAGGTTCACGCTTCACTTCACGTTACTGTTGCACACCGAACTTCGGACGAACTGCACACTACATTAGGTTCACACTTCACTCTGCTACTAGACGAACTGCTGCTGCTTGCGCCTTCCACAATATATACTTAGAGTGGTTTCTAGGGTGCAACCGAACCTCTTGTCCGGAATCAATGCGCTGGCCAAGGGCATGTCTCAACTTGTCCAGACTCGTCTTTGAACTTGTCTGGGGGGCGCGACTGTTGGCGCCGCCAGTGTCAAGGGCGTTGTCCAATGAGGAAAGCGAATAATGCTATGATTCAAACGGAGGCTTAAAGGTATATAGCTTATATATATAAATAATATACAAGTTATATAAAATAATAAAACGTATATTCTCAGTGTTAATCTGGCCCTTCAGAACAGCCGCCTCCTAATTAGTCCGCACCTAATTAATAAATAAATGGGCACAGATTAATATTAGTGTCCAGTCAACTTCTCCATACTTTGTTATGAGGAGTTGGAACAATCTACAAAGTCAGTGGGTCATGGTCGTCGTCAGGGGAGTCAGGGATCTCCGGCAGCTCTATCAACTTAGCTACAGGTCTGGTGTAAGTCCGCCCTTGGACGATGACTTCTGCCGCTCTGACCTTCCCATCGGAACCAGTAATCACTCTGCTCACACGGCCGGCCGGCCACGTAGCTCGGGGTAGTGACTGGTCTATTATCATTACGACTGTATCCACCTTCAGGTTGTCCCTGTCCTTTACCCACTTCTGACGGGCTTGAAGGGATGGTAGATAGCGTAGGAGGAAGCGGGCCCAGGACTGGTCGGCCAGTACTTGGCTGTGTCTCCACATCCCCCTTGCTTTCATCTCGTCCTGTCTGTACACCGTCTGAGCAAGGGCCGGGTCCGGCCGCCCCATCAAGAGGTAGTTTGGGGTGATGGGTTCGATGTCAGCTACATCGCTTGGAGCGTAGCTGAGGGGCGTGGAGTTCAGAACTCCCTCTTCTTGAGCCCTCAGGTTTGTCACTGTTCCGTACGCCACTTCTGAGGCGTCGCTGAAGACGTGCAAGTCTGTCTGACCCTTCTCCAGTCGCACGGTAGGGGGGGAGTGACTCCGCGGGATGGCCACCTCGCGGAGTGAGACAATTTCACCCTCCCACTCTTTCCATGGGGTAGCTAGGTACTCGGGTATGGGGTCTTCCCAGCCCTGCTCCTTGGCCCACGGTTCTCTCACAGGCATCTTCGTCCGCTTCAAGAGTGGGATTGCGTATCTGAACACTCCGTCGACCTTGACTCTCGTAGTCTTCTGATCTAGTAGAGCGATGGCGTATTTGTCCTCTTTGGGCCGAACCGTCTTGCGTTCGGTCTTGAATGGCATCGCGTCTAGTGTCCATAGCCTCTCAACGGGCTGTAAGAGAGTGTTGTCTGTGTCGCTCACCTTGGTGTAAAGGCA
Source organism: Notolepis coatsorum (assembly GCF_963971535.1). Classification (NCBI taxonomy): domain Eukaryota; kingdom Metazoa; phylum Chordata; class Actinopteri; order Aulopiformes; family Paralepididae; genus Notolepis; species Notolepis coatsorum. Next base: position 51,122,057 of record NC_140166.1, on the reverse strand, counting down.
GCGTGTGGTCGTTGGTTGGCTGGCAGGTCCGTAGAGGGGGCCCTGGAGCGTCCACCCCAGTCGGGTCTTAACCGCGGCTGGGCATCCTTTGGGTCCGATGTGGGCCGCCTTGTTTGGGACAATGAGGTCCGCGTGGTCGGAGCCAATGAGTAGGGTCGGTGTAGCTCCGCTGATGAGCGGTATGGGCAGTAGGCGTAGGTGGTCGTACTTTTCCATCAGCTGTGGGATGGGGTAGTCGTAGCGTGACAAACCTATGTCGTCGCTCATGAGCGCCTTGTTGATGCTGTACCGCTTCTCAGGGTGGTCGATCGCTGCTATGGTGAACGAGACGTTTTCACCTTTTATTGTCTTTAAGTCTCGACTAATGGTACGGAGGGTCATCGTCTCCTCTGGGCCCCGCAGGTCCAACTGGGTCGCGGCGGAGGCGAGGAGGAGTGTCTTCTCCGACCCGTCGTCGAGGACGGCGTAGGTGTCGAGTACCTTGTCTCCGTGGCTGAGGAGTACTCGTACTACCTTGATGAGCACTCTGGGGCTCCCACTATACGCGGGGTCGATGTGGAGCACTTCTGTTGGTGAGTTGCCTTGTAGAGCTAATCTTTCCTTGTGGACCTTGCGCAGTGATTCGCAGTAAGCGGCGTCATGCGTGTTAGCCTTAAGCCGCTGATCCATTTCGGCGGGGGTCAGTTTCTTGTGGTCGTCGCACTGTGACAGCCAGTGTCCGCCGTGGCAGTAAAAACATGTGATCTTCCATTCCTCTTTGGCGGGGGGGTTGTGACTCGTCTGTGGTGACACCGACTCGGCCTGGTACATCACTGTGATGGGCCTACTTTGGTCTCCTGGTGGGCGTTTATTGCTCTCGTGCAGGACTTCTAGGTGGGCGCCGTCACACTTGCCGCACCTTTTCTTGAGGCGGCACTCTGCTGCCATGTGGCCGCGCACGCAGCGGAAGCAGCGGCGGTTATCCTTAAGCCACTGACTTATTTCGGCTGTAGTCAGTCCTTTGAAGGCGTCGCACTGTGACAGCCAGTGTTCACTGTCGCAGTACTGACAGGCAGCCTTCCATTTCTCCTTGGCGTGGGGGTTGTGACTCGTCTGCCGTGACACCGCCTCGGCCTGGTGCATCACGTTGATGGGCCTGCTGTTGTCTTTAAACCTTCTCAGTCCATCTTTAGTGTTAGAGCTGCCCCACGCGAAGGTGTCGATCCGTAGGCTGCTGACCTCTCTGGCTAGGAAGTCAGCAAGGTCTAGGAGTGATTGTTCTGGGCCGTGGGGGTCACGGTGATCTCTTTGCCGCCGAAAACGTTCTTGGCGGGATGGGGGGAGCTTCTCTAATATCCGCTCCACGTTGGAGTTGGCGTACAACTCGTACATCCCCTTCTCCTTTTGTGACCCGAGCATCCCTACCAGGGATTGTACTTTAATGGATAGGTCATCCAGGGCTCGATTGTCTTTAGCTGGGGGGAGACGTTCAATCTCCCGTATCTCCTGAATGACATAGTCCCATGTACGTCCGTAACGCGCGTCGAGGGCCACCAGGGCATCAGAGTAGGGAGTCTTTGAGTTAGAGTATGCCAGCGCTATGTTGTGCGCTCTGGGTACTTTGAGGTGCTTAAGGAGGATGGCATATTTGTAGGACTCGTCCTGTACTCCGGACATAATGGTCTCTAAACACATGCGCAGTTCGGTATACTGCGCTCTGTCTTCACGCGTAAAGTCTGGGAATGTGGGTGTCCCAATGTAAGATGCCATGGATGGCTGTGACACTGATGCGCGTAGGGGGAGAGGCCTCCTTGGCGAGTCTCCCCGTACGTGGGGTCGTGGGTTCGTGCTGGGTGGGAACCAGAGGCCGGGCCCCCAGGTACTGCTCCTCGGTGCTGACTGTTGATTAAACTCACCCCTGGGACGGGTTGGGGGTTCGTAACGCAGCGTGTCGGGGGGTGAGATCGGGGCTGTACTGTTCCTCCTGGTCTGAGATGGGTTCGTGCGTGTGGGCTTTGTGTCCTCCCTCGTCCTCCGCTATCACAATCTTTAATACAGTCAGGGTTTTGTAACCCCTCAGTTACAATTGGTCCTTCGAGCCGGAGGGTATCAGTAATAATAATCATATTAATAATAATATGGCCAACGGCGGACACTCTCCAAACGGCTCTCCCAAACTAGAGCGCCCTAAATCACTCATTCCAATTTTTATCCTGACTTCGGTATATTCACATCCCCCTACCTCACTCTCATAACGCCTACTTGACCTAAGCTATCCCTAACAAATGATTGAATTGCAATATTTGCTGACCACATACTTCAATACACACTCCTGATACCCACCTCGCCCTGATCTGGCAGAGACCGCACCAAGCCCGTTCTCTGACAGTGTCGATGTCGTCCCCGCCCTGCCTTGGCCCGGCGGCCGGCATCACTCCCACTGCTTACTGCATTACGTCGCCCGCTTCCCCGGCCCTTGACAACCGCGCGACAGTGCCCGCTGCGGCCCAGGCACCCTAACCCCAAGCATCACTTGTCTACTCACCTGAGTTGTCAAACTTCTGGTCAGCTTACGCAGGGGCCCCGTCGCGGTAAAAGACGCCTTCGTCGCGGCACCAAAACTGTCGTATCTTGGCCAGTACTTTGTCTACGTGTGTGAATGACCACTGGTCAGATGCATGTAGGAATGCGGATGAATCGAGTCCCACACCGGTGAAATTAGAGTGGTATCAAGAATAGAGCTTTTATTGAAATCGTCCTGGCAAACGGTCGTCTCAACGCATTCTCTATGACAAGTACACACTCGGTTTGGATTCTCAAGTATTCAAAAAGTATTTGGTTACAAAGTTCTGGTCGTAGTCTAATAAAGGTTTCTTCTTTAGCAGTTAAGCAGCAGCAGCGGCGCCTTTACCGATGATCAAGTCCAATTTCTGGATGGCGTTTTTCTTCTTCTCTTCCTCTTCTCTCGTTCCGTTCTGTTTGTGTGTTCTACTGGCAGCGTGCCTTCTTTAAAACCATTAGGCCCGCCCCTCCTGCCAGCGTCATTATGATGACGCCTGCAAGCTGTTTAACCAATAGTGTTTGTCTGCGGCCATTTTGGTGATTAAAGGGGCAGTCCAATGCTCCTCTTCTCATATATTTTAAGAGAATATGGCTATTCAGATTTAAACCTTAAAATTAGTTATTTCGAATTATCAATTTGAAGATTAACCTGTAACTTTTATAGTCAAACAAATCACTCCTTTTCTCAAGATTATTACTATATGTTTTAGCTGAAAAACATTATCAGAGTATTTCCAATCATGTGGTTATTGCAATTCTAATTCAAAACATAATCTACTTAGGTTAAACAGTTCTTTGTCATTTGATCACCATCATTACCTTTTCTTACAATCAGTGAAAGAGTTATATCTAATTATGTATTTTGCATCCTAGATTATAATTTTTTTTTTTTTTATATATTTTATTTTATATATATTTTTTAAACATAACATCAAATTAGACACACAAGCATTAACAGTAAACATCCAATGAAATCACCATTCGAATCATTATAAATGTAGTTTACGAGATATATACCTAATACTTGCTATCTAATACCCTACATACATATGCTCTTGCTCGCTCACCCCCCCCCGGACCCCCACTTGGATAATCCATCCATTTTCATTCGTTTCTAACCAGGCACTACAATTCATATGCTAGCTTTTATTCTCTCCACCACTTCTAACCAGATTGCAATGTTGGTTTCACTGACACCTAAAATTCTTGCTGTAGAAATGTCTAGATAAATCACATCGAGATAGGTAAGAACCCATACCTTCCGGCACATTTTCTCCGGTTGAAACCATCGTGATGCTATCAGCTTTTTAGCAGCTGTGAGACCGGAGATTATAAATATTTTATATCACTTTAATCTTCTAAATTAATAACAAATCATGCCGTAGATATTGACTCGTTTGCTGGCATGCACAGATTATTTAATACACTTTTTCAGTAGTTTTTTCAACCTACCGTAAATCCTCTAATAGTGGAGGGTACTCGAATAAAGGACGGGCCTCTTATAATGGCTGAGGGTTTGATGCATGCAGACAAATACAGGCCGGTCTCCAATATAAGGTCGCAAAAAAAAGTATTTTTTAAATTTTTCGTGCCGTCATATCGAATGAGATAAACTCTTGCCAATGCAAATCAAGTGCTGCCTCCTGCTACACTGACTACCGTACATTAACGTTTCCCTCTGGTTGGCGTTAGCTTTAGCGCTAGCTAACATTGTCATAATATCTAAATCTGTGGTGTCAGCTGGATGACGTTGACTTCGTTTGAAAACGTTAACGTTCGCTATCTATATGGCGTTGGCAGGCGAGGCTGGCGTTGTCCAGTTGACACATTACAGATCATGATGCTATGATAGCATTAGTAGCTAAAGCTATTGCCTGCATGACATCAACAAGGCAGTAGTCGAGAAGGTACAACACGCAAAATGTTCCGTGCGGACCCCGCAACCTATAGACAGTTCCAACTTCAGTGTGTGAATTACGTTAATCCCACAATTACTCAACTGCACTCAATATTTAAATACCAATGCTAAATAAATGTAGACAGACAATGTACGTATTAAAAAAAATATATAATAATAATAATAATAATAATGCAATAAAAGTCTGAAAATGAAGGGATTATGTCCATGAGTGTCATTTTTAGAAATTAAGGCCTGCCTCTTATATAAGCCTCTCTCTATTAAAGGCCTGGTGCTCTTTGCAGCTGAGGTAAATACAAGGCCCGTCCTATATTTGAGGATTTACGGTAGTTTGAGGGAGTGGCTATAACCGTTTGGTAGAATGTGTCCTGAAGTCATAGTCTCCCCCTTTTTCTGCTTCAGAGCTGTTTAACATGTGTCATAAATACCTTAGTTCTAACATCTCCTTAAAGGTTTTTAGGCTAAACCTGGTCACAGCTGGCCGAGTTCTACTGAAGCTTAGCTATTTACTGCCTTATCTAGAAACCATCTGTTTTTGCCTCCTAACACAGAACCCTGAGGGGTAAACCGTCCTGTTGACACAAACTGCCCTTCTCTTATTACCTGTGGGAACAGACTGGTTCATTATATATCTGTGGCTGAGTTATTAAGAAGCATTCTACTCTTGCCACAGGACCCAGCAGGTCACCCACCACCATCCACTCCCTGGAGGGGACATGAGGCGCGATTGCTTTGTCGTCCTCTTCTTCGACATCGACGTCATCATCGACGCCTTCCTCTTCCTCACCACCCCCATCACCATTGTCCTCTGGTTCATTCTGAGGAAGTCTCTGGGTAGGACCCAGCAGGTCACCTTCAACCCATCCAATCCACTCCTTGGAGGGAACATGAGATGTGATGAAATCATCATCCTCATCTTCATCCTCGCTGCCCTCTTCTTCATCGCTGTCCTCTTCTTCATCGCTGTCCTCTCCTTCATCGCTGTCCTCTCCTTTGGACTCCGACCACGACTTGCGAAGTTCAAGGGGGAGTTTACGTATTTTGTGCTTGCACTCCTTGGAGCTGAAATCAACACAGTGATTAATACAAATATTATCATCATCATTATTATGATATTCATTGGCCGGTTCAATGCTGCGCCTCTCAGTCAAGACTCTTATCGATGATGCTTGCTTGGCTGCTTGCTTGGCTGCTTGTTTGGCTTGTCTGTTTTCCAATTCCAATGTTTCATATTTCAAATCTTCTAAATTTCTCAAGCTCTTGTTTTTTCTTTAAATTTGCAAGGGCAGTTTCATATTTCAAATCTCTTTGTTGTTTCTCAAGCTCTTGTTTTTTCTTTAAATTGGCAAGGCGTACCATTAAGCTTGCCTTTTCAGCTTCAGCCTCTCTTAGCATAGATGAGGCTGTCTTCATACCTCCATGACTGGTTTGCCTCTTCCTCATCTTGGCTTCAGACATTTTGTTATTTATTCTTTGTCTGTTTTCAAATTCCAATGTTTCATATTTCAAAACTCTTTGTTGTTTCTCAAGCCTGGTTTCCAATTCATATTTCAAATCTCTTTGTTGTTTCTCAAGCTCTTGTTTTTTCTTTAAATTGGCAAGGCGTACCATTAAGCTTGCCTTTTCAGCTTCAGCCTCTGTTAGCATATAGGCTGTCTTCATACCTCCATGACTGGTTTGCCTCTTCCTCATCTTGGCTTCAGACATTGTTATTTATTCTTTTAATTTTTTATTTATCCTTTTGTAATTTGAATGTTGCATTCACTTAGCGTGACATCAGAGCCTTCAAAGAGGGTTTGCGTTTCTTCCTGCTTATGAATGCAGTAATGTAGTATAGCATTTGCCACACATCTTCAATGTCCAAGAGAACAATTTAGTTTCCACACGTCCAGTGACGACACTAATTACGGTGGCTCCACTTCCAAACAATACGGCACACAGTCAGTTCCATATCCACGTGGTTGTAATCAATCAGTTTGTCAATGTGCCAACGTTATTTCATTTCCACACGTCCAGAGTGACATTAATTGCAATGGTTCCAAATATTACGGCATCCAATACGTTCCATAATCCACAGCAGTGGCGGTTCTAGACCCTTTTTAGCGGGGCTGAATCCCCCCTAAATGTAATATTAGCCCCCCTAAGATAAAAATAAATAAAATTGTAATACATTTTTTTATGTTTTATTCTTGTTTTATTATTATTATTATTATTATTATTATTATTATTATTATTATTATTACAGACATGGATTGCCGGTAGTAGCCTGTTGACCTCATTGGTCAACTATAAAAAGACGTTGGTAATGTCATGTCAAGTCCCAGTTCGACATTCAACACAAGCCGTGGAAGCAGATATAGCTAGCTACCTACTGTAACTAGTTTAGTAATAGTGCATTTGCCAGTGCTGATGGGCAACAAGACAAGTATGTTGAAACGTTAGCTAGCACTATATAAAATTACTTACTATTCTGACAGAGAACGTTGTCAAATTGGTCATTAGTTCCATGGTGTTGGTGTAATCAGAGGTGCGTTGCTCATGGGACGGGTGTCACGCCGGGCAACCACGCTTTTGTGAGCAAGAACGCGCTGCACTCGACTCGTCGCGTGTACCTGACTACCTTGCATAAGCATAACAATTCATGGCAATCACATTCACAGGTTTGGTGTGAACGGTGCTCTGCCTGAGTCAGACCATCATTCACACCAAACCTGAGGAATGCGCTGCACTCGACTGATGCGCCAACTCGCTAAGTACCCACCTGGCCACCTTGCATAACACTAGCTGAGGTCGTCAAGTGTGTTCAAATACTTTCTCAGATACATTCACACAAAACTTGTGAATGAAATGTGTTACATTCCATTCGTAGAGGCAATTAGGCATTGTCTTTAGTCTGTGCAAATGCGAGGGAAAATTAATGCGCACGTGCACGTGGCGTCATTAAAACACCATGCAGCCAGTCAGCCAATCAGCAACACATGCCTGGGTGTAATAATAGTGTAAAAGAACATTGGCTAATGTTAGCTAGCTGATGCTATATGCTAGTTAGCTATCAAGCTAATGTCAGTTCAGCTAATGTTAGCTAGCTAGCCCAGCTAATCTGCTTGCTACAAAGGCTTATTGCTGCCACACAAAATGAAAATAATATGTCGTGGCCATAAAATAGTATTTTGTTACCTCAAAATGTATTTAGTTACCTCAAATTAATAAATGTTGGGCCTCAAAATAGCATTTTGTAACTTTAAAATAGAAAAATATTTTGTGGACTCAAAATAGTTACTTCAAGTATTTTGTTCCCTCAAATTAATCAATTTGATGCCTCAAAATAATATTTTGAGGCCTCAAAATAGTATTTTGTTTCCTCATGATTTGAACAAACCTTCACTCACTGGAAATGTCTTTTTCCCATAGATGGATACAGGGGCGGACTGGGACACAAATTCAGCCCGGGACATTCAGACGCACCAGCCCACACACCGGCCCACGCACCGGCCCCGAAACCGGCCCACACAATGGCCGTTATGAAACACTCATCCAGTATTAAAGAACCTGAGGCTTTGGCTAAGGAGTCAACATCAGGCAGACCAACATTTTTACTAACATCTTAGTGTGTTACGGTTGCGCTTTGGAGGCATGATGAAATGGAACCCAATTACAGATATAGCACACAGAGAACTTGGAGAAGGCAGGCAGGAAACGGCGGTGGGATAACAAAAGCTTTACTTGCAAGAATTGACAAAGGATAATGTGAAACACAAAAAACATGAACCAACATAAGGGTAACATTAAACAATGACCCAGCAAGTGAATGCTGGGCCCACAACACCTAAATACAAACACTAATTAGAGGCAGAGGGTGATTGCTAACAAGACACAGGTGTGGTAGACAGAACTAATAGAAGACAGAACACACAGGGGAATTACTATAGTGAATGTACAAACAGAGACATACAAGACTAAAACACATTTACAAAACACAGACAGTAGGGACAAAAGTCTAACACAGTGGAAATAATACAGACAACAAAGACAATGAATAAACAACACATAAGTGGAGGCAAATAATATTCAACAAGTGAGTGAGCTGATCCCAGATCTGCCACATCTGGATCAGCCCACCAGGTGAAAGTGTTGTAGTGTATAGTGGTGAATTGTTATTGACAGGAGTTCTGAAGGGGAGTTGTGAAGGTCCAACAGGACCGGGGGAAGCGTTACATTAGTGCCTCATTAGCCTAGGGATTTAGGATACATGAAGTATTAACTACACCATAATAATATTGAGGTTTTGATCCATAGAAAGGTCTGTGGTACACAATTTCAGTTAGATTAGATTTATTGTCCTTTCATTTTGCACTCATGACATTAGTTGCTTGACGTTTAATCAACATCGAAAGACCCCCCACTTCCTTCCAGACACCCATTCCAAGAGCCTGTTCGCTTTCCGGGTCTCTCTCTCTCTCTCTCTCTCTCTCTCTCTCTCTCTCTCTCTCTCTCTCTCTCTCTCTCTCTCTCTCTCTCTCTCTCTCTCTCTCTCTCTCTCTCTCTCTCTCTCTCTCTCTCTCTCTCTCTCTCTCAGCTTGGAATGATGGAATCATCCATGATAAATGAACTTTGACTTGAATGAATGCCCATTCTTTCTCTAGAACAATACAGATTGACAAACGTTTCATTCATAGCTGTCAACATTGGGATTTGAAAAAACTGGAGATTTCGCCCTGCCCCCCTCCCCCCGGCCCCGCCCCCTCCCAATGTAGTCTCCTCCCCCTCGTATGTATATATTTTCTGTTAGGATGTTTGTTGACAGCTGCTCTCTGCTGAGCTGCCTCGTCGCTGCCATCTGCTGGTCAAAACCTGTATGTACCCAAGGACTGGGTGAACTACTAATTGCTACATTAAATTAATCAGATACCTGGTTGCATTAAATTAATGGAAGTGTCAGTGTTTCTTTTTTTTTATCAACCTTTTCTCCCATTTTCTATTTTTCTCCCATCCCAATTTCGTATTATCCAATTCTACCCTCCCCTGTCTCGAACGTTGTTAGACCATGCCTCCCACTGGTCGGCTGCAATGTGGACCAAGCCTTGCATCACGTGTCCCCTCCGGTACACGAGGAGGCAGCTGTCGCATCTTTTCACCTGTACAGCGCGATCTCTCAGCGGCGAGGAGTAACGCGTGGGAGGCTCACGCTGCCCCCGTTGCTTCCTGATTCTGCTGTACAGGCGCACCAACTGACCTGTAGGAGTCGCTGTCCACAACGTCCGATCCCCACCCACCGGCTTTCCCAACCCCTAATACTGCCAATTGTATTAGTATGAACGACCAGCCAAGCCGGAAGCAACGCCGAGAGCTGGGCTCGAACCAGCATCTCCTGCGTTAGTGGCGAGCGCCTTGCCCACTGCGCCACTTAGCCGCCCGAAGTGTCAGTGTTTGTTGAGCGTTGCAGTTTATCTTGCATTGCATGTAGAAGAAAATACATGTCCAAGGAGATATCTTTTTTTTTATCAATTTTTTTTATTATTATTTACATGAAAACAAGACAACACAATAACCACAATAACAATACACAGAACTTCACAGGGAAATAACAGAAACAATAATAATACAGAAATAACAAATTATAAAGACAAAAAAGAAAACCTTTTAAAATTAAAGGGGTACTATCTAATAAATGGCCCAGTATTCAGCACCGTTTCCCGGCCATGTGGCCCTATATTAATAAAACTTATATCTCTAATTCTCAAAAAGGCCCATTCTTCCAATTCACCTCACAACATTCACCCTCACCGAGCTGAGTCATCACAAAATGTGCATATCAGTGATGTCAGAGATTTCCCAGCTGCATAACAATGTGGCAGATGCCACCAGGTCACACAGTGGTTGGAGCCCAGCCTCAAAACGGCCTAAGGTCCTGAGGTAGAAAAACGCCGCTTTTGAGTACACGACTAGAAAAACAAAACAATGAACCTTCTTGAAAAACAAAAACCTACAGAGGTGTTCCATAGACTCACAGGAACCGTGTAAAAGTGTCCAAATAGTGAAGAAATAGCTAAATAGCTCCCCCCCAATAAAATCCCCAGTTAAAGTCAAGAGGACAACACAAAAGACAAGACACACAAGACATTTCCTCCTCCCCCTCCCACGAGACCGCCGGACTCCCCCGAACAAGCACCCCAACCCCGCTCAGCCGCACACGGCGGTCCTGACCTTCTCAGCTGCTGCGAACCACAGGTCAATCCCAGCCTGCCCCACCCCAATCACCCGCGCCGTGGATATCTCAAGATAAATCACATCCAACAGTGTTAGGGACCAGTTAATCACTGTGAGCTTCTCAGGCTCCTTCCATCTCAATGCTATTAGCTTCTTCGCTGCTGTGACGCCCGCTAGGACAACCCTTTTTAGTTGTACGGACGCGGGTAGTGTTGTTATATCGTTCAGGAGTAGCGTAACAGCTGTGAATGGGATAGTTAAGCCACACAGATCTGAAAGTTTGTCCGTTATTGACCTCCAGAAGCGGGCCACTGGTGGGCAATCCCAATACATATGCATATAAGTGCCAGTGGCCCTTTGAGAGCATAAAGTGCACCGAGAGTCGGTTACCAGTCCCATAGCAAATAGCTTCCTAGGTGTAAGATAGGTCCTATGAATATAATTAAAATTAATTTGCTGGTGATTGGGGTTGCGGGAAGACAATGCCACATTTGCCCAAACATCATCCCAGTCAAACTCCGGGTCCAACTCCGGGATATCCCCACGCCAGATTGTATCCAATGATACATTTTTATACGTGGATTGAATTAAGAGCGTATAAAAGTCTGAGACAAACCCTCTGGAGGTCGTCCTGTCCACTATGAGCCTGAGGAAGGGGTGTGGTTGCAAAGCTTGAGCCCACGGCACGCCATGCGCCCTCAGCGCTGACCTTAGTTGAAGGTAAAGAAAGAAGGACTCGCCAGGAAGATCATAAAATTCGTTTAAGTCCTGAAACGCACAAAGGCCGTTCTTATCATAAATATCCTCCAGAGTATGAACTCCCCTCCTTTGCCATGAGGAATACTAACCGGCTTGTGCCCAACAAGTAGTTGCTGGTTATTAAAAATTGGAGAGTCCAGGTGCCATGGGCATTTAACCGCACACGACTTCTGTACATTACGCCATGTTTGGATCACGTGAGTTATGATCGGTCCATACCTCAGTCGGCATTTCGAAAAAAGGGACAGTGGAGTACACTACATCCTGCAATCTTAGCGGTGAGACCGCCGCCGCTTCTAAGGAGCGCCAAGATACAGCATCTACAGGGTCTAGCCAGCACATCAGAGGTCTCAGTGAAAAGGACCAGAAATAAAGCTTAAAATCAGGGATTGCGAGGCCCCATCTTGTTTTCTACGTTGAGTAGTAGCTCTTTTGATTCTCGGGCGTTTGTTATTCCAGATAAACTTAGATACCATCGATTGTACCTTGCGCCAGTGGTCTATTGGAGGGGGCAGGGGGAGCATTGAGCTAACAAAATGTATCCTAGGCAGGACGTTCATTTTGATTATGGAAGCCCGGGCTTGTAAGGAGTTAGGAAGGGACGACCATCTGTCTAGATCCTGGCGTATTTTATCATAAGTACCCGTGAAGTTGTACTTAGTAGTTTGACTTAACGTGGGGAATATCTCTATGCCTAAGTATTTAAAATGTTCCACTATGGGGATATCAGCTGGTAGTCGCACCGCCTTGGCCAGCTCATTAAGAGGTAGGCAGGCTGATTTGTTCCAGTTAATCTTAAAGCCTGACAATTTACCAAAGTCGTCGATTATTCCCAGTAATTCTGGAGACTGGAAAAAGTGTGGAACAGTTTTTGCCTGTCAGTATCATCGCAGACGGCGAGGCATACAGGACTTTAATCATATGAATAAAATTCTTTCCAAAACCCATAACCTCAAGTACCTTCCACAGGTATGACCATTCTAGTCTGTCAAACGCCTTCATGGCATCCAAGGACAGAACTGTGGACGGAGCTGTATTGTCTTTACTGTTATCGACTACATGCAACAGCCTCCTAAGATTATCTGCAGCCAGGCGCCCCGGGATAAAACCAGTTTGATCGCAGTGTACCAATACCGTCATAAACCTCTGCAGGCGGCGGGCCAGCACCTTGGCAAACACTTTTAAATCGGCCCCGAGAAGACTCAAGGGCCTATAGCTACCACAGTCATTGGGATCTTTATCCTTCTTGAGAAGTAAAGAAATCAATGCCATGTTGACATCTCTTGAGAACTCCCCTTGTTCGATAGCGTAATTGATCATATCGAGCATCAATGGACCCAATTGGTCCCAGAAAGCCAAATATACCTCAGGTGGAATCCCATCCCAGCCTGGTGCCTTACCCCTTTGCATTTCAGCAATCGGCTCCCTAAGTTCCATAAGAGTGATCGGTTTCCCCAGTTCCTTAGCCTCTTCCTCAGAAATGTGGGGTATCTCAAGCCCGCCAATGAACGATTCAAATTTAGAGTTATCGAAATTAACCTCTGAGCTATATAACTGTGAGTAAAACTCTTTAAAAGTGTCGTTGATCTTTTTCGAATCAGTAGTGACTGTTCCCTGTCGCGTCTTGATCGAAGGGATATCCGAGAAATGATCATTCGAGCGTATTTTCATTGCCAACAGATGGCTAGGCCTGGAACCGTGAAAGTAGTAATTTTGCCTTGTCCTATGTATCAAGAACTCAGACTGTTGTTTAAGTATGGAGTTTATTTCTTTCTTGACTATCTTACGTTGTGTGTTTAGTCGTTCATTATAGTTAGTTTGCAAAGATGCGTATAGGTCCGCGTATAATGTTTCCAGTCCTTCTAGTTTTTTTGACCGGGATTTACGCAAATTGGAGGCGAAAAGTGTGACATGACCCCTGATAAATCCCTTCAATGCGTTCCACAGGACCCTAGGGTCTTCGACCGTGCCGACATTGATCTGCAAGAATTCAACTAGTTTACTCCTGAACTCAGTACAGAAATCATCGTTCTTTAATAAGGTTGAGTTAAAACGCCACCTGGGAGCTCTCGTGGAGAGCCTGCCAAAGGTTGCCATAAGGAAAATCCCCTTGTGGTCCGAGAGAGCTAGGGGAACCAATGAGACGTCGAAACTATCAAACATATTAGGGGACGCGAATGCATAGTCTATTCGAGAGAAGGTTTTGTGTCTGGCTGACAGGTGGGAGTAATCCTTGAGGGTGGGATTGGATATGCGCCAGAGGTCTGCGAGCCCCGTGTCCTGGGCCCACATCCTGAGCACCTTAGAGGACTGTTTTTGGTCGCTTGTTTCAGAGGACCCGGACCTATCCATCTCCGCATCCCAGCACGCATTAAAATCGCCACCCACAATGAGAGTGTATCCAGTAAGTTCCAACATATTCTTCGTGATTGTATTATAGAACGCTGAATCAAATGTGTCTTCCTATGAGACAACTCAACTTATGCTATAGTAATCCTTCCCTCCGTGTCCGACCACACATCCAGGACTTTGATATCAAGGTTACGTCTTGTAACTATGACGACTCCTTTTGTCTTATTGTCAGCTGAGGATGAGGAGATAACGTGATATTGTCGATTTGCTAGCCTTGACACATCACCCACCAATAAATGCGTCTCACTAAGGAGAGCAATGTCAATATTTCTTCTCTTCAATAACCAAAGGACACTGGCACGCTTGTGTGGGGCGTTAAGACCCCCTGCTTTCCAAATTAAAATATTCAATTTAGCCATGGTCGAATTTGTCTAAATGCGTGGAGAACATACCAGTGCAGCCAGGCTGAGGACAGAGGCGCTGATCCAGGCGGGCCCAGACGGTCAATCCCAAGAGTTCAGAGGAGGAACAATTACACACATATAGGACAACAGTACAGAGAACACAGAAAAATTCCACCCCAGTTACAACCCCCCCCTACTTCTACTCTATACCCTAACCCACCCATCCTAATATTAACCCTCCTATACCCACTCTCCAATCCCCTCCCTATGCTCCATCCACTAAGGATGGTCATCTTCCTATCGTTTCCCACTGGAATCATGGATCCAATAAGACGCTCTCCACTCCGACTCCCCTCTCTAGATAAACCCCTGATTAAACCCCCCACTAGTCCAATAAACAAAAATAAAAATAAAAATTAATTAAATAAAGTTATTGGTCGAAAACAAACTTGAGCCTTGGCCCTAACATGAGCCAACTATAAGGGAAAAATGAGCTATTATTATATAATAACTCAACATCATCCCTGTAACCAACTACTTCCGAATCTGCGTATCAACGTCGCAATGCTATAGCACAAATGGATAAAAGAAAATTTAAAAAATTAAAGCATACCAGAAGATAGTCTAAGGCAGGACCCGATCACAGTTAAATTGTGCAAACAGATGTCATCTAAACAGCAACAATAAAAAGAAAAAGAAAAAAGGATTATTGGTCAAGGTGCAAGCATTTCACAGTCCCTCTGGTCAGGCACACAGGCTGGAATGACATAATCCTATATAAGAATAGAAGAAAAAACGTTCATTAACCCGGGGGTAGTAATAAGCTATACCTGACACAAACTGTTATTATATATTACATATATATACATAACCGACCTTCAACGACCGGAGCCTAAGGCTCAAAAACAGCCAAACCCTGTCTAGACAAGGAAAACAAGACCTAGAAACACAACAAAACAGATCAACCGAAGGTGTTACTAGCAAAAACAAACTTGAGCCTTGGCCCTAATATGAGCCAACCATAAGGGAAAAATTAGCTATTATTATATAATAATAATAATAACTTTATTTGTATAGCACTTTTCATACAGAGGTTGCAGTTCAAAGTGCTTCACAACAGTAAAAAATACAGGCATAAGCGAGCATAAAAAGATAGACAGGTAGAATCACAGTGTTTCACATTAGGATCTAGCATCCCAATAGGCTCTCCGCTTACAGTTTTCAGTAACACAAATAGTAAAAATAGTTTAAAATGATTCAGTTTAAAAATAGTAAAAAAAATTATAAAATAGAACGGACATAAAAAATACAGGCATGAGCGAGCATAGCAAGATATGGCAAATCATAGTGTTTCTAGCAAATAATAAAAATAGTTTAAAATGATTCAGTTTAAAAATAGTCATCAGTAAGAAGTAAAAAGTGCAATAACCGACGGACATAAAAATACAGGCATGAGCGAGCATAGCAAGATATGGCAAATCGGTGTTTCACATTAGGATCTAGCATCCTAATAGGCTCTCTATTCAGTAATACTCCTGTAATTCATGAACAAATAATCACAGTGTTTCACATTTGGATCTAGCAAATAATAAGAATAGTTTAAAATGATTCAGTTTAAAAATAGTCATCAGTAAGAAGTAAAAAGTGCAATAACCGACACATGAATTTGATAGGCAGTGTAAAAGAGTAGGCAGGGTAAGAATAAATACAAGTTGTGTCAGGATATCCCTGATGTTTCCTCTTGCCACTAGGTGGTAGCAGATATCTATCAGTGAAATGCCTGAGCAAAGAGATAGGTTTTAAGCTGTCTTTTAAAGATGTCTAGCGAGTTGGCTTCCCTGATGTTTTGGGGTAGTTTGTTCCATAGTTTTGGGGCATAGTTGATAAAGGCTGCATTACCGATCCTCTTTTGACTGCTTCTGGGAGCCTCTAGTAGTCCAGCAGCTGATGATCGCAGTGTTCTTGCTGGTGTGTAATTTATTAGAGTGTTGGCGATGTAGCTAGGTCCCTGTCCATTTAGAGCTTTGTATGTAAGGAGAAGGACCTTAAAGTCAATTCTAAATGTTACAGGAAGCCAGTATATATAATAACTCAACGCCATCCTTGTAACCAACTACTTCTGAATCTGCGTATCAACGTCGCAATGCTATAGCACAAATGGATAAAAGAAAATAAAAAAAAATAAAGCATACCAGAAGATAGTTAGGGCAGGACCCAATCACAGTTAAATTGTGCAAACATTATGCCACTTAAACAGCAACAACAGCCAAAATACGTAAACATTAACGGGTCCCGAATGACTCGGTGCGGGCGATAGACATAGCATGCTAGTTAGCCCGAGGCTAGCGCGTAAGCTAGTGATGAAACCAGCCAGCACGCTAGTATCTGTTATGTACATTGTCCAGCTAGCTCGCTAGCTTTCATAGAGGCGACACACACGTACGACCATGAGGTCAGCATTAGCAAGTAACAGAAGTCATTGGGATGCCCCGTTAGTTTGGATGGGCAATGGCCAGTTAGCCTGTTTGGGCATGACAATAAACATTTGTGAGTAGTCCGCCCTATCAATGTATTTAGGCCCACATCGCCACGTCACTCACCCATTGTACAGTTATCAAACTACGGTCTCGGCTATCCCCCCGAGATATTCCTTCGCTTTAGCCAACGACCAAAATGATCGACGATCATCGCCCTTACACAGCACAGATAATCTCGCGGGGGAGAATAGCATTGGCCTCAGGCCCAATTTCCATAGCCTGGCCATGACCACTTTGTATTCGCCTCTCTGTGCTTGAACCTCCGGCGTAAAGTCTTCGAAAATGGCCACTTTGTGATTGCCGAGACCGAGTTCACCCCTCCTGGCACGGGCCGACCGCATGATGAGCTCCCTCTGTTGTAGCCTGTTTAGCTTAACAATGATGGGCCTCGGCTCCTTGTTCACTCCAGGACTGGTCTTGCCCGCTCTGTAGGCCGACTCGCACATGGGTGGGCTGGGGAGGACATCCTCCCCCAGTATTTTCTGCAACAACTCCGGCATGGTCTCCGAGAGACGACCTCCCTCACTGCCCTCCGGGATACCAACAATCCTGATGTTGTAACGTCTCTCCCGGGACTGGATTTCCACAATTACCGACTGTAGTTTGGCAACGTCAGCCTGCCTAGCCAGCAGGGAGCTCTCCAGACATGCCATCCTCTCGCCCTGTTGTGAGGCCTCTGTCGTTAGCGAGGCTAGTTCGTTAGCATTAGCCGTGGAGGCAGCGTGTAGCAACTCCATCTTCTCTCTCAACGGGTCGACCGCCAATCTAATTTCCTCTGTCATTGCCCGATGAAGGGTATCAAAAAATTCCGCCTGTGCTTTTCTTTGTGTTTCAGCGAAGCGTACCTCAAAGTCTGCATGGAGTTTGGTCATGACCGAGAGAACAGCTTCACTTATTTCACTGATTCCGGGCGAAGGACAGATTCGGTGACAGTCTGCCGGCTGGCGTGCTCATGGCTCGGGTCTCCATTAACACCGCAAAAAGTTGAAAAAAGTCGACGAAAGTAGTTGATACTCGACGACTCAACAAGAAAACCAATAACAAATTAAAATAAAATAAAGACTAATGGGGGGAAAAGTGTATTTTTGCACGATAGTAGGGAGCTCTCGTGAAACACGTCCTACTCCATGAATGCCTGGCTCCGCCCCCCCGTCCAAGGAGATATCTTTAGCCTTTAGCTTGTTTATTGAATAAGCACAACTTCACCATTTCACATTGGTGGGATAGGCAAAGAACTTGTGGAGGTATGCACCTGTGTACACACACCTCGATAGACTGAGAATAATAGGAAGAGAGAACACACCTCCGCTGACGCGGTCATATATAGAATGACGCGATGACGTCATTACGTGCGTCCTTTCTGTAAGACGCTACAGCGCTCCCCAGTGATATAAACAAGTACTGCATATATATACATACATTTGGTAATATACATTCCTCTGAGTACATGTATTCATATCTCTTAACACCCCCACTTGAACTCAGGTTGTTACAATCTTAAGCAAAGTAGAACACATAACATAAAAAATAAAGGTGGACCTCTGTCTAAACACATTTCAAGTTCCAAAAATGTTCTTTTCAAACTTCACCAGTTTCATCCTTGTTACAGGTTTTGTAAAAATATCAGCAACCATTTCGTCTGTAGGACAATATACCAAAGTTACTCTCCCCTCATTTATCGTGGACATCTTTAAATGATATTTAATATCCACATGCTTGCACCTCTGTCTGTGTACAGGGTTCTTGGCTAGAGCAATTGTTCCCTGGTTGTCCTCATGTACCACTGCCTGTGTGTACTTGTAATCATCAATACCTTTCAAAAGCTGTTCTAGGTATATAACTTCTGCTATGGTTGTAGCAAGGGCAATGTATTCCACCTCACAAGTGGAAAGTGCAACCGTGGGTTGCGTCTTAGTTTTCCAGGAAACTAGAGAGCTGTTCTTGCTCAGACTTACACAGTACCCTGTGGTACTACATCTATCAATGGTATCAGCTGCCCAATCTGCATCACTGTAGGCTTGTATGCCTAACACCTCACTGCGGTTTTGTCTGAAACATAACCCCTTGTCTGCAGTGCCTTTGAGATATCTTAGTACATGTTTTACAGTAACCCATTGCTCCTCTGTTGGCTCTGCGAAATACTGTGATAATCTACTCACCACAAAACTTAGGTCTGGTCTAGTACAAGCAGTGGCGGCGCCAGAGAATTGGCATTGGGGGAGCTCTGGGGGGGCTGGATTGTTTATAGCAGGTGCTAATGAATTTTAATGCAACAAACAATAACAAACAAAATAACGGCTAATATAGGCTACATCAGGTGTCTGCAATTAGGTCTGGCCACGGGCCAGATTTTGCCCAAGCCTGTGGTTTGGCGGGCCATGATCAAAAACAATGGCTAATTTAATATACTGATATTGAAAAAAGACAAACGTTTTTCTCTGGTCTGCATCCCCTTAACAATTGTGTGTATTGCGCCGTACTGTATTGTACCCATTCTGCAATCTGTTAAATTCATTCATGAACAGCAGATCAGCTGTTGCAGATCACCGCAGCGGGCGATGAACAGATCAGCATGAAAACACGACTCACCATACCTTGTTTGTTGTTAAGTCCTCCAAAATCCCTGCTAATGTTTGAAACATGTCAATTCCAGACTTTATCTGCCAACTTGAACACAGTTGTCATCATTTCCTTGTTGTTGTTGTTGTTGTTGTTGTTGTTGTTGTTGTTGTTGTTGTTGTCGCCACATATTATGCAGAGAGGACATCGGCTCAGCACGCAAGAATCACCGACCTGTTGTGATAAACCCATATTTTAAGTACATTTACATTTACATTTAGTCATTTAGCTGAGGCTTTTATCCAAAGCGACTTACAAGTTCTGTACGACAAGCCATCAGGAAGGGCACAACTCTATCAGCTGAGTAACAATGTTCATCAAAGTGTTGAGTGCTACAGTGTAGGTTAGTTTATTAGGACAAGTGCATGACAGTATGGTTAGTTAGGGTTAGATTTTTTTTTCTTTTTTTCTTTTTTTAATTCAGATAATGGTTGAAGAAGTGCGTCTTTAGTCGACGGCGAAAGATTGGACGTGTTTCGGCTGTCCTAACTGGGGTGGGTAGTTCATTCCACCATTGTGGGGCAAGGACTGAGGAATAGGCGACTTCTCTTTGATGACCCTCCCGGAGCTTGGATAGGAGTAGGTCTGAGGCGGCCAGAAGATGCAGAGCGTAGGGGTCTTGAGGGTGTGTAGTTAGAGACCATTGACCGGAGGTAGGCGGGAGCAGTTCCCTTTGCCGCACGGTATGCTAGGTCAAGGGCCTTGAAGCGGATTCGTGCAGCAATGGGGAGCCAGTGCAGGTCCCTAAGAAGTGGGGTGACATGGGCCGACTTCGGTAGGTTTGAGATCAGGCGGGCCGCTGCGTTCTGAATGAGTTGAAGAGGCTTAGTGGCAGTGGCCGGGAGGCCAGCGAGCAGTGCGTTGCAGTAGTCGAGGCGGGAGATGACTGTTGATTGGACGAGGAGTTGGGTGGCTTCTTTTGTCAGGAAGGGGCGGATCCTTCTGACGTTGCTCAGGAGGAATCGGCAGGTTCTGGTTGTCGCTGCGATGTGAGCAGAGAAGTTCAACTGGTCGTCGAGGACAACACCAAGGTTCTTGGCGGTCGGGGACGCGGTCACAGCTGCATTCTCGACTGTGATGGAAAGGTCGGTCAGGGGGGAGGATTTGGCCGGCAGGTGGAGCAATTCTGTTTTGCTTAGGTTCAGTTTGAGGTGGTTGGTCGTCATCCAGGCAGAGATGTCGGACAGACAGGCCGAGATCCGCTCAGAGACGTGGATATCTGAGGGAGGGAAGGAGAGGAAGAGTTGAGTATCGTCGGCATAACAGTGGTAGGAGAAGCCATGAGACGTGATAATGTTACCCAGTGATTTAGTGTAGAGGGAGAAGAGAAGGGGTCCTAAAACCGAGCCCTGGGGGACACCCGTCCGCAGGGGGCGGGTGGCCGACAGGGTCCCTCTCCATGACACTTGGTAGGAGCGGTCATTGAGGTATGATGACAACCATGTCAGCGCAGAGCCAGCCACTCCCATTCCTGCGAGGGCCGCGAGGAGGATCTGGTGGTTGACTGTGTCGAAGGCTGCAGATAGATCTAGGAGAATCAGGACAGAGGAGAGGCCTTTCGCTTTTGCTAAGTGAAGTGCCTCTGTGACCGCAATGAGGGCTGTCTCTGTGGAGTGACCAGTCCTGAAGCCTGACTGATTAGGGTCTAGGAGGTCATTCTGTAAGAGATAAGCAGTAAGTTGGTTGGATACAGCACGTTCAAGTGTTTTAGAAAGGAAGGAGAGAAGAGAGACAGGACGGTAGTTGCCTATGACGGTAGGGTTCAGGGATGGTTTTTTTATGAGGGGCGTGACTCTGGCTTGTTTTAGGGAGGTGGGGACCACCCCCGAGTTGAGTGAGGAGTTGATGGTTGCAGTTAGGAATGGGAGGATGTCTGGTGCTATGGTCTGGAGGAGTGGGGAAGGTAGCCGGTCCAGCTGGCATGTAGTCGGACGGTTCGACGTTACCAGTGTCAGGGTCTCGGCTTCTGTAATGGGAGAGAAAGATGACAGAGTGAAGGATGAGGTTCTCGATTCAGCATTTGGAATGGGTGGGGGTTGGGAGAAGGAGCTGCGGATGTTCTCCACTTTTTCCTCAAAGAAGATCGCAAAGTCTTCGGCAGAGAAAGATGAGGGAGGGGGGGGTGGGGGGGGAGTGAGGAGGGAGGACATGGTAGCATGCAGTTTGCGAAGATTCTTGGCAGAGGCCTCGATCCTATGGTGAAAGAAAGAAGCTTTGGCATTAGTAATGGTTTTGGAGAATGTTAACAAGAAGTTGTGATATGTGTCGATGTCAGCAGTGAGGCGTGACTTTCTATACTTCCTTTCAGCTGCTCTCAGGACCTGTCTTTGTTCTCTCACTGGATCTGTCAGCCATGGACTGGGTGGGGAACGGCGGGCAGGTTTCTCAACGAGGGGACAGAGCTTGTCGAAGGAGGTTGCAAGGGCTGAGAGGAGGGTGGAGGTTGCCATCTCTGTGGAGAGAGCAGAGAAGGTGTCACTCAAAGGTAGAGTGGATAGTATGTCAGAGGAGAGGGTGGAGGGGGATAGGGAGGGCAGGTTGCGTCTGAGTGAGACGGTTTGAGTTGGGGTGAAGACCTTTCGGTTAAGCATGAGAGTTAGTGAGAAGGATATGAAGGAATGGTCAGATACATGTAGGGGAGTTACCGTGGTGTTAATGATGCTGGAGTTATGGGAAAATATGAGATCCAAGGAGTTGCCTGCTTTGTGGGTGGGAGGCATGGCAGTGGGAGTCAGGTCAAATGATTGTAGGAGGAAGACTACTATGACTGACTGAGATGAGTCAGGCAGGTTGAAGTCGCCCAATAGAAGGAGAGGGGTACCATCTTCCGGTAAGGAGCTTAGAAGCATGTCCAGCTCATCTGTGAAGTGATCGAGCGGACCTGGAGGGCGGTAGAGTGTAACAATGGTGAGATTGAAAGGATTAGAGACAGATACTGCATGATATTCAAAAGAGGAGAGTGACAGTGCTGGGAGGGGTGTTAAGTTTGTAGTCCATGAAGGAGATGTCATGAGGCCAGTGCCTCCACCCCACCTGGAAGGTCAAGGTGTGTGGGTGAAGTTATAGTTTGTAGATAATGCTGCAGGTGTTGATGAGTTATTGGGGGTTATCCAGGTCTCAGTTAGAGCCAGGAGCTGCAGATTTTGACTATGGGCGTAGGCAGTAATGAAGTCAGCTTTCTTGACTGCTGATTGACAATTCCATAGGCCTCCCTGTACTGTGACAGGTGTATTAGTGGCTGTAGGAGGGTAGGATAGATTAGCCGGGTTGCTAGCAAACTGCCGTGGGTGGGTTGAATCTGTTCTGGGGGAGCAGATTGTGGATATGAGACACATTGTGGTGTCAAGAGTGGCATGGAGGAAGTAGAGAAATAGCAGAGTGGGAGGGAAAGGGAGATTTTTCAGAGTGGAGTGTAAGATAGGATTATGGTGTACTTAGCACTGGGTGGATCCCTGGATTCCTTGCGGATAACTCCAGGAAAACTCCTCTTTGTCCCTCTTCGTTTCTCGACGCTTCGCTGACGCTAAGCCAGCAGGCCTTTAAATCCCTATCACTAATTAGTGCTTTCTAACACCTGGCCCTTAATGGGTCACTTAAGGAAACAAAATGGCAGCTTTAAACACGCCCCTTAATCAAGTCAGCTTGTCAGGTCAGCAATCAAGTCTCAGTTTAAAGATATTACTAAATTACTTAAAATGTCTTACCCTGATGCAGTGTAAGTCTCTCAGTGAATGAGCTGTCCTTCCACAACAGAATGTAGTACAGAGTGATTCCAGGAGAGGCTGAGGTTCTGCTTTTAAGCAGTGACAGGGCTCTGAGATCACACTCAGTACACAAGTGCTGTCTTTAAGCAGGAAGCAGCTTTTAATGGGGCACTTAAGGAAACAAAATGGCCGCTTTAAACACGCCCCTTAATCAAGTCAGCTGGTCAGGTCAGCAATCAAGTCTCAGTTTAAAGATATTACTAAATGACTTAAAATGTCTTACCCTGATGCAGTGTAAGTCTCTCAGTGAATGAGCTGTCCTTCCACAACAGAATGTAGTACAGAGTATGGCTCCTGTTTATTAAAAGAAGCGTTATATTTCCCCGTTACAAAGAAGCTATCCAAAGATGTTTTTTTTTTTTTTTACTTGCTCGCATCTCAAACGCGGAAGTGAAAGTGCGTTAGGGCAATATACACGCGGCCCGGTGGGACTATTCCATTGGTTCTCCCAGTCCACGTGACCATTTCTAGCATTTCAATTGGCTATAGTGACTGACATGCTTTTGATGACTACCGGTAGATAGATACAGCTTCACAATAAAAGAGGTGGAGATACTCATCACGCAAACCCACGATAATGTTGCCGTCTCTCTCTGCCAAATTTCTCAGTTCTTCGCTTGATATAATTAATACAAATGTCCAATATAACGGAATTCGTAATGTATTTTATATATAAATAAAATAAAAAACATAACTGGGAGGGGGGGCTTAGAGGGGGCTAAGCCTTTTTCAGAGGGGGCTTAAGCCCCTGCTAGCCCCTCCCCCCCTGCCGCCACTGAGTACAAGTAGTCAAGTATATGAGGCTTCCTACCGCCTCTCTGTATAGCCTGACGTCCTCCATCCTGACTGCATCCTCTGTGTATTTAAAATTTTGTTCACAGGGCGTTTCTCGGGTTCTACAGTTCTGCATCTCAAAACGCTCTAGTATCTTGTTTGTGTATTTTTCCTGTGACATAGATACACATCCTTCGGATTGCTTGAAATCAATACCCAGAAAATGTTTGAGTCTTCCAAGATCTTTCATTTAAAACTTTTCTGACAGCATTTCTTTCACCTCTCTCAGTCTCTCATCATTTACATCACTCTTGATGGCGTATACCCATTTTCCCCCCACTACCTTTTTGTCTTTCGGCAGGGTTGTCAATGTAAACGTATTGTTCTTGTTTAACGAGTGGATCTCCTCGTCCATTGCTTTTACCCACTCGCCTGAGTTAACTGATCCCATAGCTTCCCCAAACGTCTGTGGTACGCGGCATACTGCTCTGTAGCAATAGTCTATGGTGGCATGAGCCCCATCACTTTCACTGTCTTCGTTACTTACGAAGTCCTGTAAACTGCTAGGTTTCTTCCTGTCTCTGTTTGGATACCTCCTATACTCGGGTTCCTCCTCTGTCACACTTTGTGTTCTGTTTTGGTCCATAGACCTTGTCACTGCCCTTTGACTGTCTCTCTGTACACTTGGTCCTTGAGCATCCTCTGTGCTCTGATTGGCCTCCTGTGTATCTTCACTGGTCTTAGGCTGTCTCACACTGCCATAGCTATCGTTTGGGTCTGACTCAACTGTTTGTGTCTGTTTCTCCACAGCTGCCTTACTCACAAACTTCACTAATCTCTGTTTGAGTACTCTGTTTGTATCTGGGTTGTAAACCAAATATGCTGGGCTGTTTTTATCGTAGCCTATAAAACGTCCCTCCTCACACCTGGAGTCAAGTTTACCCTTGTCCTGTTTGTATGAGTAACATACAGAGACGAACGTCTGCATTTTGGCTACATTAGGCTTTTTGCCTGTCAGCATCTGGTAAGGGGTCTTCCCTGTGCGCCTACTAAAACATCTGTTTCGTACCATAGCTGCTGTTTGTACTGCATAGTGCCAAAATGATGCTCTCAGCTATCATAATAATAATAATGCAGGACCTTTTGCAGAGGTCATGCATCTCCCCATCTCAAAAAGTGATCGCCAATTTCGCTCCGCTGTTCCGTTTTGGAACGGGGAGTATAGGGCGGACGTTTGATGTCTGATTTTATTTTTCCTCATCAGCGTCTGAAAATCACCACTAGTGAATTCTGTTCCGTTGTTGGACCGGATGCACTTTACTGTCCCATATGGGGACGTGTCCGCTAGGAACTTTTCCGTAGCCTGTATTGTGTCGCTTTTCTTTTTAAGAAAATATACAAACACTGCGCTTGAGTAATCATCGGTGAACGACATATTTGTAACCGTCGATTGACTCTGTCGATACAGGACCTGCTAGGTCTGTGTGCACCATTTGTAAGGGAGCCTCTGCTCTTGTATCAGGTTCTCGGTTTTTGGTTTGTGCAAACTTCCCCTGTATACACACCTCACACTCTTGCTCGGGCCTACATGTCTTGCCCTTGAACTCCATACTGATAGGTTTTTAGTTCATTGATGGGTTTATCAGTTCATAATGTCTGGTAATATCTTATGTATAATATGCTTGTGAACGTCTGTGTCTCTGCCTTCTCCCCCCTGCGTGTGGCGTGACCTGATGACCTCTGGCTGTAGGCCCCTTCCACACACACCCACACACACAGGGCCCCTGTACGCACACACACACACGTGCACCCACGTGCACACATCTCCTCTCCGTCTGACGACTGGCCGGCTCACATGCACACAAACTCACGTACACACACACACATAGTTTGCACACACTTGCAAACACATACACACAGATAGTCTCGGACACATGGCCCTAGGCCTCATCTCCTCCACTAAGTCATAATTGCTTCGAACTCTCAATGATCTGCCTCAAGTGTCATGATGAGAAGAGTAATGACTAGGGTAGAACAATGAGTACACTCATATACACAGACATGCAAACCCCCAACCGGGGGACTGCAGATGGCTCATTTAGCTCAAGCCCCCACCTCTACGAGGAAGCATGTACTGAAAATCCCCCGGAATCCCCCTCCCTCGTGCCTTCTATTCCCGCTCATATTCTCTTTGTCCTCAAGTTATGACGCGACAACTATCAATCATTAAGCCAGGAGGAGGGGTAGCCACGACAAATGTATAAATGATGTAATGATGTATTATCGAGACCACCACTTGGCAATTGCTCGCTCCGTGTGTGGAGGTGCATGCATTGCGTGGTCCGGATTGTGATCTATTCGTGCTGTGAGAGTTCAGTAAACAGACTGCCATCTGACTCTTTGTCTCATCTCTCTGTTCACCTCGCCGACATTCAATTAAAAGAACCCAGGGTTAATTTACAGTATAAGTGGAAGATCCGAGAGTATATCTTGATCCTTTTCATTGGAGGCACCGTAGGTTACATTATAAGGGAAGGCACGGAGGAAAAACCTTTCAATACCCTCTACTACATTTTTCAGCTTTAACACATCGTCATAGTTACAGTGACCTAATATCTCATGCCATGTCTGTATGGTGTGACATGTATTACATTTATCATTAGGTTCACCTAGAGTATGCAAGTAATAAAATTTTCCGTAAACATGAATGTGACATTTTTTACCATCTTTTGTTACCAGAGCATCTTTCTTCTCCTTGAACATGACTGTGGCCCCACTGGTCGTTGCTGCTTTCACGGAGAAAATGTTCTGCGGATATGAAGGAATGAACAAAGCGTCTCTCAGTGTCGCTGTATGCCACTGTCCTGCACTGTCCATCAGGGATATGTCTGCAGTCCCCCTCCGCTGTGCGACTCCGCTGCACCGGGTGCCGTCCGCCAACTCGACACTGTGCGCCTCTGGCCTGAACGTGCTGTCGAAATCCTTGAACATCTTCACGTCCGTGATGATGTGGGAGGTGGCGCCCGTGTCCACCATCAGTCCCCTCTCCTGGGTGCTGAATGCCGCCTGGCGCTGGTTTCCTGTCGTGACGTCCCTCAGTTTGAACGCGTAGTCATCGCCGCCATCCTCCGAGACTTTACTCACGCCATCTTTGTCCTTGCGCCTGCATGTGGCGTCTTTGTGCGAGTCACTCTTGCAATGGCCGCACCATGTCTTCTGTCGACATGCTCTCGCTCTGTGGCCTTTGGTACCGCATTTGAAGCATACCATATCTTTGTCCTCTCTCCGGTCACGTGCGTTTGTCCTGGTGGGTCGTCGTCCGAATTTTCCTTGGGTTTTCATCACACTGTCGCTTGACTCAGCTGGGTTTGTCTTCTCAGTTTCTTCAAAACTTCTCAGCCTAGTCTTGAATTCGGCGAATGTGATGTTTTCCTCCGTATGTGCCACGTGTATGGCGAATGGCCTAAACCCCTCAGGCAGTCCCTTTAAGATCATCGCCACGAGTAGTCCATCTCCCAGTGTCTCGCCTGCGTTGTGCAGTGCTGTAATAGCGGTCTCTGCTCTGATTATGTAGTCCATTACGTTTTCCCCGCTTGCCTTGTGAAGCGACGTTAGCTGGGTGTACAGGTTAATTATGCGGGGCTTCCCCTTCCCGGCATAAGAGTCTCTCAATGTTTTCAGGGCTCTTCTTCCGTTTTCGGACGCATCCCTCATTATTAACGAGAGGCTTTTATCGTCCAAATGAAGAATCAGTTCCGCATATGCATCAGCATTTTTCTTTACGTCGGCGTCGATCTCTTCTTGAGACCTCGGATCTCCCAGGACTGTGTCTTTTAATCCTAGTAGATGTCCCAACATCTTAGTCTCCCAAAGTTCATTTGGTTTCATCTCCGTCGAATAACAGTCGAGGCAACCTGCTTGTTCCTCGATGGTCATTCATGATGCTTGGCTTGCTTTGTTCTTGCTAGCTAGCAACCCGTTTGTAGCATGCGGTCCATTGCGACTTTCTACACGGTGGAGCAACTTTTCTTTTCTTCTGACGACTCTTGGGCCCTTAACCTGTTGAGCGTTGCAGTTTATCTTGTGTTGCATGTAGAAGAAAATACACGTTGTCCAAGGAGATATCTTTAGCCTTTAGCTTGTTTATTGAATAAGCACAACTTCACCATTTCACATTGGTGGGATAGGCATAGAACTTGTGGAGGTATGCACCTGTGTACACACACCTCGATAGACTGAGAATAATAGGAAGAGAGAACACACCTCCGCTGACGCGGTCATATATAGAATGACGTGATGACGTCATTACGTGCGTCCTTTCTGTAAGACGCTACAGCGCTCCCCAGTGATATAAACAAGTACTGCATATATATAAATACATTTGGTAATATACATTCTTCTGAGTACATGTATTCATATCTCTTAACAGTGTTTTTGTAGAGGAGATGGAACGCCTGCTCTTGTCGGCACTGCGCAGCCGTGGAATCGCAAGGCCATAGATTTAGAATAGATAGAAAGGGCACATTGTGGTGTATCATAATTAATTTGTTGAATACAATAGGATTTTTATAACGTTGACACAAATTAAGGAATATTTACACTAAGTTCTCTTTTACCTCTTATTTAATTCATTAATTAATTTAATTGTAGGTACTGTTTATATTGTACATAGTCCTGTGTGTTGTATATTGTGTCCTATGTTACTTTTGTGTTTATTGTCTCTTTCTATATACACCGTGGGAAGGGGGGCACGTAATTGAATTTTTCTGTATGTCTTGCACAAATTGGAAAATGACAAAGTTGACTTTGACTTTTAACATGTGTCTATAGTGTCAGACACTAATTGTAATGTTTTTTTTGTAATTGTAATGCTATAATATAAAGTGAAATTCTACCATGCCTCAATGTATCAACTTTAAACATACACTAAATGTTAATGTTAGAAATGTTAATTTCCATTATTTCCACAATGTGCAACATTTCCTAAGAACAGCAATGTCCATTCTATCAACTCCAAATCTGTGCGATGAGCTCAATTCTCCTGGTGCATGCAGAATTAGAATGGCTGTCTTGTTTTGGATGATGAGTAGAAATGAAAAACGGAAATCTTGTTTTATTAAAGTAGTTTTAACATGTAATATAGATAAAGATATTGTTTCATTGTGTATTGATTAACTTTACATTTGCGCTTCATTACTTTACTGAATGAAATAGATATAAAAAATGTCATTAGTGAGATTTCAAAACCACTCACGCACATCTGCAATTTATCATTCAAAACTGGTCGATTTCTGAATAAAATGAAAATAGCAAAAGTCATACCTCTGTTCAAGACTGGAGATAAACACCACTTCACAAATTATAGGCTTGTTTCTCTACTTCCTCATTTTTCAAAAATATTAGAAAAACTCTTCAACAACAGATTAGATAAATTAATTGATAAACATAATTTACTCACCGATAGCCAGTATGGATTCAGAACACACCGGTCAACATCACTAGCATTAATAGAACTCATTGAAAAAATCACAAATTCCATAGATTAAAATGTAGCTGGAGTATTCATTGATCTAAAAAAAAAAAAGCATTTGATACTATTAATCATGATATATTAATCAGGAAATTGGAACGGTATGGGATCAGGGGGGTAGTATTGGACTGGGTGAGAAGCTATCTAAATAAAATACAACAATTTGTGACAATGAGAGATTATAAATCTGAATGTTTGGACATTGCTTGTGGTGTCCCCCAGGGGTCAGTGGTGGGTCCAAAACTGTTCATCTTGTACATTAACGATATATGTAAAGTATCCAATATATTTAAATGTATTTTATTTGCTGATGACACTAATCTTTTTTTGTCTGGTGAGAATATCCAGCAGCTTTTAGAGGTCATCACATCTGAAATGAAGAAATAAAAAAAATGGTTTGATAGAAACAAATTATCATTGAACTTGAGCAAAACTAAAATTATGTTATTTGGAAACTGTAGATTAAATACTCAAGTACAAGTTAAAATAAATGATGTGATTATTGAAAGAGTATGAAAATAAATTCCTAGGTGTAATAATAGACCATAAAATCTGTTGGAAACCTCACATAAAACATGTCCAATCTAAACTGTCAAGAAGCATTTCAGTCATGAGTAAAGTAAAGCACATTCTGGATAGAAAATCACTCTACATTCTCTACACAGGAAAAACTGGAGAGTAATTTTCCCAGAGTAATTATTACGGAGTTATTATTTTCCTCTTAAATAGTTATATTTACTCCATTTGGGGCATAATCATTGCCTGTGGCCAATAGAGTGAGAGTAAAGTTCCAGAAGAGTTTCTATTGGAGTAATACAGCATTGGTCATGCCTACTATCCATATAATTCCCAAATGTGACGACGCCATCTTTCTCTCTCTGCAAGTCATCTCGTCAAGCTCAGCAGCAAGAGCAATACAGCGATATTTTCCTTCTCTTGGATGCCTGGATCAAATAGGTAAGATTATTATTATTATTTTTTAATTTATTAAACAGCAATGTGTGTAACTAATTTGCAACATTACAGCTATAGCCACAGAGCCATCTATCATGCAGGATGATGTTAGCATGTTAGCTGTTTGCAGGCACGCAGCTATTAAATAAACGTTTTACAGTTTTATGGACAATAACTTAAGAACAGGTACGTCGGTGCAACACGAGTATTCAATTATCAACAGTATTGCTATCAGGGACAGTGCACATTAATCAACATGTCGGTTTTCATGTAAAATGTATATGAGCTAGTGTTAGCCAGAAGCTAATTTTCACCTGCATGGCTATACCTGTAGGCCTGTAGGCCATACCTGTAGGCCTGTAGGCTGTTGTTAAAAGTAGTGATATAACTATCCATACAAAAACTGACGTATTAAGAACATACAAGACAAGTAGACATAGTACAGGAGACGGAACAATTATATGTTACATGTTGGCGGACTTTGCTGAAACGGTGGCAGAGACATTGTGTGTTTTACTCTAAATAGAGTCACGTAAATTTGCCGCGATGTTGACTGTTCTACTAGCGGTAAATGGACATAAAAAGTTAATTTGATGCACTGTTCGGTTCAACAAGTGTTTATTTGAACCATTGTACTGGGTTGACTAATTTGAATGAATGCCCAACAATTCGCCTCTAGATTGTGGATTGACTCTTAATGCGGAACCAAACTGTCAAGCGCTTGTTTCCGCCCAGACACTTTTCACTGTCGCTCGTGCTAACGGGTGCACGTGCACATGCTAGATTTGTGAAAGACGCTCCATCACCATAATGTTAGGTATGTGTGTTCTGCCTCCATGTAGTAGTATTATAATATAATGGAAACTTGTGGAACTAGATAGCCTATAGATGGTGCTTTTGTAATATTTTCTAATTGTAACACTCCTCATAATGCATGAGTTGTTGTGCCCTATATCATCTTCAGTGTTGTGCTAGTTACTGAAAAATAGTAACTCAGTTACTTTACTAGTTACTCATTTCAAAAGTAACTCTGTTACGTTACTAGTTACTTACACCCAAAAGTAATGCGTTACTGTGAAAAGTAACTATTTAGTAACTTGAAGAAGAAAAAAATTGCTCCCATGCAGCCAGATACAGATACTCAAAATCGGTTGATCAACTTGACAGTTTCCATTCACATCACTGAACTCTGCTAAGCAATGTGGTCTAGATACAAACACAAATCTGACACAAACACAAATGTCCCGACGTAATAAGAAATGCACCGTGCCTAATTGCTCGGGAGGTTGAGCGCAGGCACGTTTAGGTTGCGCGCATGCACGTTTAGGTTGCGCGCATGCACGTTTAGGTTGAGCGCATGCCCGTTTAGGTTCTAGGTTGAAAATAAGTGCTTGAGGAACAGCCTTGATATCTGTCGCCGGAGCGTTTCATTATAACAGTCTTGCAACGTTGTTTAAGATATCAATCGTGCATTGCAACGTTAGAATAGTTAGGATATCAATTGTGCATGAAAGGACTATATTTATATTGTTTGATTAGTATTAGTATTCCCTGGCAGATTTGTAGTCAAAATGCGTTGATCAACTTGAGTTTCCATTCATTTACATTCACATCACTGCACTCACCAGTGTCTGTCGAGATGTAAAGTTAGTCCAGCAGCCCCTTAAACATTTTCTTTGTTTCATTTCCATGTTGTACTGTATATTCTCTCTCCAAGTAGTTGAAAAAAGTGTTCC
This sequence comes from Notolepis coatsorum, assembly GCF_963971535.1. Classification (NCBI taxonomy): domain Eukaryota; kingdom Metazoa; phylum Chordata; class Actinopteri; order Aulopiformes; family Paralepididae; genus Notolepis; species Notolepis coatsorum. Next base: position 51,089,962 of record NC_140166.1, on the reverse strand, counting down.
GTCCCATTTGCTGTGTGTCGCCTCGTATCATTCTACGCGGGTGGCGAGTGGATTTGGATGAGTCCTCGTAGTTAACGTTAGACTCCAGTATCTTTGAGCCAAAACGGGGGTCTGTGGGCTAATTGTCAATTTGGGGGGTCCTTGACATGAAATGTTTGAGAACCACTGCCCTATGCAACAACATACTGGGTGTCAGTTTAGGCTTTCCCTGCATGTTAATTGAAGCTGTAGGCCTACACTCTTAAAAAAGAATTTATTTTTACGGGACTTTCAATGTATTATTTTACAGATTACTTTTGTTTTTCTACTTTAAGTGTAAATGCCATAAAAATACAGTAAATGCCATAAAAATACAATAAATAACCTTTAATACAAATATTAACCATTAAATAAAGGTTGTAATCTGTAAATTGATTTAATAAGAAATTATCTTTTTTTTACAGGATTATTCCATAGCTTAATTGTCTTGAATGTTAAATTACATGTAAAACACCTAGAATATACATCATTTTACTGTATGTGAAAATAAGGCAACTTTGAGTTTTTTTGCTGTTAAACTTTAAATGTAATGTTAAATAATGTTAAAAAAGAGAATAATATAATTAAAAAACAGTAAAAACCTTCAGTTATTCTACAGGTAATTCTTTTTAAATACATGTATTTGCTTAATTGTGTTGAATGTTAAATTACATTGAATTGTATGTAAAAACACATAAGATACTCATCATTTTACTGTATGTGAACTCCTTCAATAAAGTGACAGAACTTAAAGTTCAGCAGTGAAACACTGTTATTTCACAGGTTTTTCCTACATTTATGATGAAACACCTTCAATTAAGTGACATAACTAAAAGTTCAGCAGTGAAACACTGTTATTTTACAAGGTTTCCCATAATTATTACAATCAAACTCTGTCAATAAAGTGACAGAACTTAAAGTTCAGCAGTGAAACACTGTTTTTTCACAGGTTTCCCCATTATTATTACAATCAAACCCCTTCAATTAAGTGACAGAACTCAAAGTTCAGCAGTGAAACACTGTTATTTCACAGGTTTTTCCTACATTTAAGATGAAACACCTTCAATTAAGTGACAGAACTTAAAGTTCAGCAGTGAAATACTGTCGTTTGACAGTATTTTCCTAAATTATTACAATCAAACTCCTTCAATTAAGTGACAGAACTTAAAGTTCAGCAGTGAAACACTGTTATTTCACAGGTTTTTCCTACATTTACGATGAAACACCTTCAATTAAGTGACATAACTTAAGTTCAGCAGTGAAACACTGTTATTTTACAGGTTTCCCCATAATTATTACAATCAAACTCCTTCAATTAAGTGACAGAACCTCGTTCAGCAGTGAAACGCTGTTATTTGGCAGGTTTTTCCTACATTTACGATGAAACACCTTCAATTAAGTGACATAACTTAAGTTCAGCAGTGAAACACTGTTATTTTACAGGTTTTCCCATAATTATTACAATCAAACTCCTTCAATTAAGTGACAGAACTCAAAGTTCAGCAGTGAAACACTGTTATTTCACAGGTTTTTCCTACATTTAAGATGAAACACCTTCAATTAAGTGACAGAACTTAAAGTTCAGCAGTGAAATACTGTCATTTGACAGTATTTACCTAAATTATTACGATCAAACTCCTTCAATTAAGTGACAGAACTTAAAGTTCAGCAGTGAAACACTGTTATTTCACAGGTTTTTCCTACATTTAAGATGAAACACCTTCAATTAAGTGACAGAACTTAAAGTTCAGCAGTGAAATACTGTCATTTGACAGTATTTACCTAAATTATTACGATCAAACTCCTTCAATTAAGTGACAGAACTTAAAGTTCAGCAGTGAAACACTGTTATTTCACAGGTTTTTCCTACATTTACGATGAAACACCTTCAATTAAGTGACATAACGTTAGGTTATGACTATAACCAAGTTCTGTTAGTTAGGGGCGATGCTTGGCATCGCCTTCTGCACTATCTCGCGTACGTGCACGCGTACTGAATAAACCACAAATGTACCTCTAATACCAGTATTAGTCTGACCACACCCCTCATCAGCTTACCTTCATAAGCAGGTGTGTGGTCACCTGCTCTCCTCCTTCCCAAGCTTTCACCACAAGGTGAGGACAAGGGCTGCAGCGGCGTCCGATGCCAAGCATCGCCCCTAACTAACAGAACTTGGTTATAGTCATAACCTAACGTTCTGTATCGTTAGTGGCTTAGCTTGGCATCGCCTTCTGCACAAGGGAGGCCAAGCGGAGCCACTTGGCTGACAAATACACCCCGCTGACAGCCCCCCAAAACCATCAGAACAGGGAGGGCCGAGCCCCCCCGACCCCCCCTAATGGAGGGTAGCCCCCCTATTAGGGACGTCACGGGAGGGCGACGGACCCGACCGTGCGAAGAGGCACCCAAGCAACTCAACGCACAGGGTGAGCAGACCGTGGCTTGACCCACGACTACACACACGCACAACCCGCATGCCACCCGGGAACGAACGGAGGAACAACCTCGTTACTGCCCCCAGAATCACGGGGTCAAGGGCAAACCCAACCCCGTGGCAAGGCCGTAGCAGCGGAGCACGAAGGAAGACCCAGACCCACCAAAAGGACTGGACTCCCTGGAATGGGGGCCCGGAGAAGTCCATGATGCCAGCATCAAGACCCCACCAGGTGGGCACGTAGTGCCCCGCCCCCCACATCGCCAGCGTATTCGGACAAAGGCCCCTCAGTTACTGCACCTGGTATTCCCAGGCGGAACCAACCAGGCCAGTAAGCCGAGCGGGCCCCGTCCCCCCAATAGTACACCGCCTGGCACACTGACCCTGCAGAATAGGCAGTCAGCATGGCCGTAAGCACACAAAAAAGGTTAACCAACGGAAGCAGGCAGCGCACCGGGGAAAAAACCAGGCAACAGGCTGTTAACCCTAGCCTGGAGACTGCGGACGAGACAGGCGCCAGAGGGGACAGCTGAACACAGCCGCCCCGGCGGAAGGAGCGTAAGCTGGCGGTGTTGCATGACCAAGCCTCCATTTAACAACCCCCACCCAGAGGGGTCGAGGCAGAGAAGGCTGACACGATTGGCAGACGTCATGAACGTGCAGGGGCACCCTCAACCGGTGAACCCGGGAGTTGACACTGCTCCAACACACCAGGGAATCAACCACCTCGGTGTTACCCAATGCGGTGGTTGTTCCTATAACCCCTCAAGAAAAAACTCCAAAACACACCTGCGGGTATACACCGGCTATACCGCAGTACAAGTGTTTCAGTTTCCAAAAAGGGTTAACCCAGGCCTACGGGTCGCAAACATCACTTCGGACCGGGCCTGGCGGTACGGGAAGCACAGGGTCACCAGAGGAGGTCAAAAAACCACCCCCACAGGCCCCTCTTCGCCATGCGTGAGAGAGGAGCGAAAAACAATGGAGAACCAGCCCCTAAGCACACCGTACCTGGTATTCCCCGGCGGTCTCCCAACCAAGTACTAACCAGGACCAACCTGTGTAGCGGCCGAGATCCGACGAGATCGAGCGCGTACAGAATGGCATGGCTGTAAGCCATGACGACAGTGCTGAGTAAAAACATACCCAACCAGGGTCTCCATAGCGCTTAACCCTGTGACACCCAGACCGACCTGGCATTTTTCCCCCTGAAAAAAGCCCAAGTCCCTCAGGGTACCAGAACAGCAGATCTGCATCCCCGGCGGACAACGGGTTCAACTGATCTGGACCAGCGTGACCAGAACCAGTCCCGTGCCCTAACCACGCCGACATGCCTACTCCAGGAGAAGGGCAGATATGCGTGTTGATCTTAACATGAAAAGAAGGCGCCACCCAGACGTCGGGACGAACCGCGCCTGGTGGCCCACCCCAAGGGCGTGAGACCCCACTACATATGTTCAGATCCATCCCGTCATCATCCCCCAGACATGAACGAGGATCCGTCGACAACCCACCCAGGTCATGGGATGTGGTCGCCGGAAGAGGAAAAACCCCCATCTCAGTTGCTTTATAAAAACGCTGTTTCAACCACAAGCAACTAAGGCGTGCCAGTCAATCGCCTGTTTACAGCGAGCTAGCACTATACGTGCGTCGGGACACACCCCCATCAATGAACAGGCTATTTAGACCTGTCATTGAATCCCCAAGGCGCCCAGGGGAACGACAAGAGGGGTGTGACACTCCCTAACTCCAACACTTCTGGAATAGAAAGAAGGAAGCATCAACAGTATGTATCCCAGTCTACACAGCCGGGGTAAAAAATGTTCACATTTTTACATCCCACCACCCTCCCATAGGAAAGAGACGGGGATCCCCAGAGAGACTTCCCACGCGAGCTGTACAGATTGAAAAGAATATATTGCACCTTGAGCCATGTAAAAAACTGGTTTTAGGGCCTCCGGGGAAGAGGCACCGAACCCATACACACTCAATAAACGAATTGAATCGAATATACATACAATAGAAAAGGACCCTTCTAGAGGGTCCACTCACTTTGACAATCTGAGGAGGAAGGCTCTGTACTCTGATGGAGGCTTCCTCACATGGATCACATGGAAGAAGGAGTCCGAACTCACAGAAGGCCTGAGTAGGCGCTTGGTGAGGAGGAGCCCTGACCACCCCCCCTGAAAACAGATCCATCACATGGACCTGAACAGCACACGGAAGTCCTACCAACAGAGACGCGCACGGTGACGTACTCTATGGCGGGGGAATTCCTGCGGTGCACACGCCCAATATACCAGGCCGTGGGACCAGGAACTCCCTCCCCCCCCCCCCCCCCCCCCCCCCCGTAACGTGCCGAACCGCCACGTGACGGGAACCTTGAAGGACAGGGGGTGTACCCCTGACCGACAGAACAATGGGGAGAGGAAAGGTTACCAGTTCACCCCTTTACGACCCCACACCCATGATACGACGTAACGACAAAAAGAGAATATGACACAGTCATAGTCAGCTCTATGAAGCGTTTCACAGCTCCACACAGCGCACGAGCTAACCTGCTATCTGATTTTTACTAAGGAAAAACACAGAATAGAGAGGGCTCTAAGAACCCCGGTCCAACATACACATGTGCTTCTGTGGCCAGTACAACCCAGTTGTAGGTCACATGACACACACAACCCATCATCATCACAATGAGAGAATACATCATTCTTGATTAGTATCGACCACAGGCCTTGCTAAGCACACATGACAGCAACCAAACCAATTTCCCTTTAGGAAATAAGTTTCTCCAGCAGATTTAGCACAACCTCAGCAATCAAGCTGAGAGTTACATCGTATCCCTACCACACAAAAGACACAATTAATGCACAACATGTCTGATAGGAGGTGATAAAGTCCCCAGGGAACCGGGGGGGGAAAAACACAATCCTCCTATTTTACCCTCAATACGGCCAGTTAAAACAGGAAAACCTGTTAATGTGTGAACTCACTGTCCATTGTCATTACAGTCTGAGAAAGAACATTCTTTTACTCACTCGTCACCAAGCATAGCTTCATAGGTTAGTTGCCTTAGTAGTGAGTACACGGTACACATAAACACCATGATGTTTCTCACACAACAACCAGATCAATACATCACGACCTGCACGGAGAAGCTACTGCCAGTGACAAAAACAGCTCACACACAACCCGCAACGTATCTCAAATGCATTGCAACAACACACGTTTTGGGAAAAAACACCGTCATTCACAATACATTTAGCAAGGTAAAACCAGAAGACGTGTTATGAGGGTCTGGCCAACCCCGTACCTGCCCGGAACGCAGATCAGCGAAGTGCAGTCACAAGCCACCGTAGAACACAGCCCTCTTTGTTGACGCAATCCCCGTCTAGGCTCAGGCAGGGTTGACGAACATCCCCTGTCAAGGATGACGTCGTGGTCAAGAGTGTAAAACATGTTAAAAATCAAAGCACGTTCAACAGAATAGCATCAAGCTAACGGCTGCTCCAACCGTTCGGGTGCTATCGCTTCCGCTCGCGAGACGCCGATCTACGACGCACGCGATCAGGAGCGAGCTCCCGGCGGCGCGCGAGAAGCCAAGCTACCCCGCGCCAGGCCACCGACCGGCTAACCGTAAGCTATGAACATGTAAACAATGACATAACACTCACCCAGACAGGCCGCCGTTCTGAACCCTCCTCACTTTTTAAGAGAAAAGAGAAAACAAGACGTCAACACCGCTTCACAACGGTGACAATAACACGTCCGGCGGAATCAGCACAGTACCAACTGGCCTGTATAGCTGACTTTGAACATGAATCTGCCGCTATCGCACATTACATGCACATATCCCCTCGTGAAGGAATACTCTCATTTGGATATGAAAGATGGGGTCTTAACACGGTGACAGAGAGAATCCACTCGTCCAGAACACACAGGGATCACCAGTGTCAATGGTCGCGGCCCACTAGTTAAAACTATAATGGTCGCCAGACCAAGGCCTTCTGTCGCCTAGACGGCTAAACAAAGGACCCTAGCCTGGGGCCGGTTTCCATAAACTTTGTCTAGTAGCCCCCATAGCACTAACAGACAAGTGGAGCCCGCCAGCAAACACTACTCACCCAACCTGGAACGCACCGCTCCTCACAACAGCGGCATGTCCGACAGTTCAGCTGTGGCCTGACAGGTTTCACCCCAACAAACACAGCAAGGAACTGCAGTTGAGAAGCATGCAGCGGCGTGCTCCCAATACGAAAACCGGTGGAGGGTTTGTAGAATGATCATCATCTTCTAGACACTCCAGTACGAAGACAATATCGCCGTATTTTCTCGAAAATAGTGAGAGAGAAAATAAAGATATGATGTCAACGTATCCTTGTTTCCCAAGCTGTTCCTAATCCAATTTCTTCCATCATGGTGTCAAGTGTGGGGATCTACCGAGGCACCTCTTCCTTGTGGTGAAAGCGAGAAGGAGGAGAGCAGGTGACCACACACCTGCTTATGAAGGTAAGCTGATGAGGGGTGTGGTCAGACTAATACTGGTATTAGAGGTACATTTGTGGTTTATTCAGTACGCGTGCACGTACGCGAGATAGTGCAGAAGGCGATGCCAAGCTAAGCCACTAACGATACAGAACTTAAGTTCAGCAGTGAAACACTGTTATTTTACAGGTTTCCCCATAATTATTACAATCAAACTCCTTCAATTAAGTGACAGAACCTCGTTCAGCAGTGAAACGCTGTTATTTGGCAGGTTTTTCCTATATTTACGATGAAACACCTTCAATTAAGTGACATAACTTAAGTCCAGCAGTGAAACACTGTTATTTTACAGGTTTTCCCATAATTATTACAATCAAACTCCTTCAATTAAGTGACAGAACTCAAAGTTCAGCAGTGAAACGCTGTTATTTGGCAGGTTTTTCCTACATTTACGATGAAACACCTTCAATTAAGTGACATAACTTAAGTTCAGCAGTGAAACACTGTTATTTTACAGGTTTCCCCATAATTATTACAATCAAACTCCTTCAATTAAGTGACAGAACTTCGTTCAGCAGTGAAACGCTGTTATTTGGCAGGTTTTTCCTACATTTATGATGAAACACCTTCAATTAAGTGACATAACTTAAAGTTCAGCAGTGAAACACTGTTATTTCACAGGTTTTTCCTACATTTACGATGAAACACCTTCAATTAAGTGACATAACTTAAGTTCAGCAGTGAAACACTGTTATTCTACAGGTTTCTCCAAAATGATTACAATCAAACTCCTTCAATTAAGTGACAGAACACAAAGTTCAGCAGTGAATTCTTTTTTTACAGATATTTGCTATATATTCTCTGTATTTTTACAGCCCAACTGCTGTATAAAAATTCAAAATTACATTCAAATTACCTATTATTTGAAATCCCTTTAAAAGTATCTGGACAAGACATTTTTCTTTTTTAAATGTCAATGCACATTAGGGAAAATGAATGATGTTCAAATAAAAGCCCAAGTTCTAATCTATCGGTTTTCATTTCATGTTTCAATCTGCTCCAGAGGCTGATATAAAAGGTTTTATTAACTGACAATTCTGAAAATCTTTCCAAAAAACCCTAATTGCATAGGTTTTAATAGGAGTTTTTAGCAGGCGTTTTATGTCTAAATGGGTTAAGTATTCATTTTGCATGGTCTCAGCTGCACTCCAGTTCAACAACCCACAAGCAAGCACTCTTCTCAGTATATTTGGAGTACATACAGTTGATATACCTTGTAAAAGTCAGTACAGTTAATGTATCAAAAGTAGAAATAAGCATTTAAAAGCTCTATTCTCCAATGTGGATGATAATCTGCCAATGGTGAAAAGGAAACGACTATATATAGCATAATATTGTATAGTGCTGAGAGATGAGTCGGCGGTGGTGTCTCGAAGGAGAGCGGTATTTATTAGCACAACATTTTATATGGAAATCACAACATTTATATGGAATGTCACTGTAAACCAGTGTTAATTTTGGCAGCTATTTTCATTTTAGTTTTAGTCTTAGTAATGTGTCAAGTGCTCCTTTTTCGTTTATCATATTTAATCATTTTCATTTATTTTTTTCGTTTAGTCAGTTTTAGTCAACTAAAATGTCTGAGCATTTTAGTAAACGGATGACATTTTTGTCTATTTTTAGTCAATGGAAAAAAACTTGGCAGAAGTCAGAAATAGTCAACATGGAACATATTCTGATTTAAATTGCGTATTTATTTTTTAACCTAGGGGAATCTGAGTCGGCGGCACAAGTAATACACAGGAAGGGTGCAGCACTCACTGTCGATCTGTGAATGGAGAAATAACTTAATAAGACAGTCACATTATGTCTGGCCTTGCTCACCTGGCAGCGATTTATTTGAAAATATTAAATAACAGTAACAGCAGCCAGTGTAACAGTGTCAACAACACTAACAGGATACTGTGTTTTGTAAACAAACAAACACAGTAGTAGTTGAACTTGAGTAGATAATAGTACAGTACAATAGTGTATAGTACACACAGTAGCAATCTGATTGCAATCTGCTTGCATAAACATAAAATGATAAATCACATTTTGAGGTTGTTGTGTAAAGTGCCACATGGTGATGGGAGGTCTGGTTAGGGGTTAGATTTAGAGGTGGTCTAGGTTTGGTTAGGGGTTAGAGTTAGAGATGGTCTAGAGGTCTGGTTATGGCCTCTATTAACCAGACCTAGACCACCTCTGACTCTAACCCCTAACCAGACCAAGACCACCTCTCTGACTCTAACCCCTAACCAGACCTAGACCACCTAGGCTCTTACTCTAACCCCTAAGTTAAGTTTGGTGATGGTCATTGGTCAGTGCTGGGCTGCTGCTGGCAGTGGTTTATTCTATAACAACATGATACTGTAAACTAAACACAGTAGTACACACTGATTGTAATCTGCTTGCATAAAAACATACATTCTGAGGTCAGTGTACTGTTAAAGTGCCACATGGAAGAGGTCTGGTTAGTGGTTAGAGTTAGAGGTGGTCTAGGTCTGGTTAGGGGTTAGAGTTAGAGGTGGTCTAGGTCTGGTTATGGCCTCTATTAACCAGACCTAGACCACCTCTGACTCTAACCCCTAACCAGACCTAGACCACCTAGGCTCTGACTCTAACACCTAAGTTAAGTTTGGTGATGGTCATTGGTCAGTGCTGGGCTGCTGCTGGCAGCGGTTTATTCTATAACAACATGATACTGTAAACTAAATACAGTAGTACTAGTAGTACACACTGATTGCAATCTGCTTGCATAAAAACATACATTCTGAGGTCAGTGTACTGTTAAAGTGCCACATGGAAGAGGTCTGGTTAGTGGTTAGAGTTAGAGGTGGTCTAGGTCTAGTTAGGGGTTAGAGTTAGAGGTGGTCTAGGTCTGGTTATGGCCTCTATTAACCAGACCTAGACCACCTCTGACTCTAACCCCTAACCAGATCTAGACCACCTAGGCTCTGACTCTAACACCTAAGTTAAGTTTGGTGATGGTCATTGGTCAGTGCTGGGCTGCTGCTGGCAGCGGTTTATTCTATAACAACATGATACTGTAAACTAAATACAGTAGTACTAGTAGTACACACTGATTGCAATCTGCTTGCATAAAAACATACATTCTGAGGTCAGTGTACTGTTAAAGTGCCACATGGAAGAGGTCTGGTTAGTGGTTAGAGTTAGAGGTGGTCTAGGTCTGGTTAGGGGTTAGAGTTAGAGGTGGTCTAGGTCTGGTTATGGCCTCTATTAACCAGACCTAGACCACCTCTGACTCTAACCCCTAACCAGACCTAGACCACCTAGGCTCTGACTCTAACACCTAAGTTAAGTTTGGTGATGGTCATTGGTCAGTGCTGGGCTGCTGCTGGCAGCGGTTTATTCTATAACAACATGATACTGTAAACTAAATACAGTAGTACTAGTAGTACACACTGATTGCAATCTGCTTGCATAAAAACATACATTCTGAGGTCAGTGTACTGTTAAAGTGCCACATGGAAGAGGTCTGGTTAGTGGTTAGAGTTAGAGGTGGTCTAGGTCTGGTTAGGGGTTAGAGTTAGAGGTGGTCTAGGTCTGGTTATGGCCTCTATTAACCAGACCTAGACCACCTCTGACTCTAACCCCTAACCAGACCTAGACCACCTCTAACTCTAACCCCTAAGTTACGGTTGGTGATGGTCAGTGCTGGGCTGCTGCCTGCTGGCAGCGGTTTATTCTATAACAGTGTAAACGTCCGTGCGGAAACAAAGTGCTCAACCATAATATACTATAATGTGTATATGTACTGTATATCACTTTATATACATGCCAACACTAATTTATTAATCATATTGTAAATAAGCTGTGTATACCAACTATGGGGTGCTCTTTGCCATGTGTGTATGGATATATATATATATATATATATATATATATATATATATATATATATACATACACACACATACATACATATCCATGGCAAAGAGCACCCCAGTTGGTGTACAGCTTATTATTTATAATATGATACAGTATTTATGGGATAAATATATATGCGTGTGTGTATATGTGTATGTATACAGTATATACAGAACAATGCTATAAACATCATGTATGAATATGTATCATGTATGAATATGTGCAGGTATATATGTGTATAAAAAAAGGTAGTCTTCAGGCGTAGGCCCGGCAAGCTATATAGTGCTTCTCCCTAGCCCTTTTCGGACAATGCTGCAACAGCAGCTGGTAAAACTTGCGATTTATGACCATTGTCATGTGTCCAATATAAAAATTAACTGAACTGAAAACAAGAATGTTATTCATCCTCTTTCTTGCAGTGCTGCTGTATCTTGTTTCGCTTCATTTTAGTGGATTCTCTGTAATACACACAAACAGAAATACTATTTCAATCAACCTCATGGAGAAATAAAGAAGAAATTGCATCAGATTGATGTCCAAATCTTCAGAATTTGGACATGAGACCATTCTGATCTTGTGAGCTCACGTTTCACTGCCCACATCATTCTGGCAAATCTCCATAGTGAGAAGTTTGTAATCTACGAGAAGAGGTGGTTTAGGTGTGACAACAGTGAGAAGCAACTGTTCATTTCAAAACACCAATGGCGGAGGTTAGCGTAGATGCTGCTATTAACATTAGTTATATCTGAAATTAAATGAGTTTCTTAATTGGAAGAGCAAAGAACAGCACTGAAGGTTTTTTTTCCTGTGGAAACTGTATTCGCTTTACTCCCGACCTTGTGGTGGAAAGAATTAGATTTACCTGAATAGAGGTTGATCCGATCACCTGCCAAATAGTTTTGAAAAAAGGGACATGAAATAAATCACAAGTAATCAAATGAATTAACAGCAAACTCACCAGTCACTACAGCCAGTCATGCTCTGATATCTTCGATATGAGTGACAGGACCTTGGGATTGACTGCGAGACACTTCTTATTGCCTTGTTTGTGGACTTTTGAGCCCTTGTCCGGATTTATCTTGAACATGCATCTGTAGAGGAGTGGTACATAAAAGGATTGACATCGTTATCAAATGGTGTACATTTACACAATTCCGTTCATTCTCACATTGGTGGGCCTTGGCTGCATACCGTGATACTGCTATAGCCTATGTGTGTGCTGCTCTCAATGAATGTTTGAAAGAATGGGCTCTGTCACTCATGCCCTGCCTTCTGCACTGCATTGATTCACTCTCAAACTGCTACAAGGACTTTATGATTAAAAGTTCATTATGCTGGTAAATGAATTAAAAGATGAAAAAAATATACAATTACCTTTGAAGAAACTCCATTGTTGCACCCAGCTCTACAGGATAGTTGATGTTGAGGGCATAATAGATCATGAACATGGCATTGACTGCTTCAGTGAACGTTGAGACTCCATCATTGACCACCACCTGGTCCACTGCTACCATGAAGACAGATGCAGTCAGTGGGCTTTGTCCTGTGAAGGTATGACAGACGCACGCGCACAGACACACACACAGAAAAATAGACAAAACTGAGCTGACAAGTTTTAACATTAGCCAAAATGCGGGCGGCTAGGTGGCGCAGTGGGCAAGGCGTTCGCCACCAACGCAGGAGATGCTGGGTTCGAGCCCAGCTCTCGGCGTTGCTACCAGCTTGGCTGGTTGTTCATACTAATACAATTGGCAGTATTAGGGGGTGGGAAGCTGGTGGGTGGGGATTGGACGTTGTGGACAGCGACTCCTACAGGTCGGTTGGTGCGCCTGCGCAGTAGAATCAGGAAGCAACGAGGGCGGCGTGTCTCTCCCACGCAGACCCTCGCCGCTGAGAGATCGCGCTGTGCAGGTGAAAAGATGCGACGGCTGCCTCCTTGAGTACCGGAGGGGACACGTGATGCAAGGCTTCGTCCACATTGCAGAAGGCTTGTGGGAGGCATGGCCTAACAGCATTCGAGACAGGGGAGGGTCGGGGGAAGGGTAGGGTAATTGGACAATACGAAATTGGGGACGGGAGAAAAATAGAAAAATGGAGAGAAAAAGTAGATAAAAAAAACATTTATTTCTCGATAATTCACCGTTGTCATGGGCAACGCGCAATAATGACCACTGTCAGGGGCAACAGAGCGCTATTGACCAATCACAATCAAGCATTTTGATCGCAGTCACGAAAGCTAAGCATTACCATTATGCACAACTGCACTACATCGGTGCAATCAAGTCCACACACCTGCCGGGTGCCGGCGATGACAGAGGAGCCACAGAACAACTGAGTCTGCATTTGATCTCATCTTGTCGATGGTGTAAAATGAATTAGGTATATTGTTAGTAAGTTAGCCATGTAATAAGCGGGATAATGTATAGCTATACTCTGTCAATGTCGCAAAATAATTGACCTTCACTGGGTTTAGAACACCTCGGCTGTGCCTCGGTGTTCCAGAACGCAGTGTCGGTCAATTATTTTGCGACAATGACAGAGTATAGCTATACATTATCCTTTACTTAACTTACCACACAGCAATATGCATGGGGTTGTGGGAAGATCCTGAGAGTTCACATCTGCTGCAAGACAGGTATCGTCAACATTTATGAGCATCTTGTTTTGGTCTTCTTTGAAGTGAGCTAAAAGCAGTAACACAGTCCCAACGGAGTCATCACAACCCGCAGCCTGGATTTGAGGTTGGAGTTTTCCTGCAACACTATCTCTTTCTGGGCGCAGACACTTGAAAAATCCCAGGACTCTTTTGTATTTTACATTCATGGCCTCTTGGAATTCTTCATTTATCTGGACCCCAGTCAGTTCATTGAAATGAGCCTTCAAGCCAGTTGTGTTGAAAAGATAGGGCCATTCTTTTTTCAAAGTCCGTGTGTCTTTCTCATCTAGGACATTGTCGTAATCTTCCTAGCTTAATCTATCTGCGTTGTGTTTCTACCTTACCAAGCCCTAGAAGTTTTATTCTACATACAAAATGCAGTAACCAGGAAATGGTTTCTGCTCGCTAGCAACAGAGAAAACGGCGGCTTTGAAGAAATCGAGTTCGGAGCAGTTTTGAAAAATCCGTTGGTTTAATAAAAAAGGATTTCATTAAATACAAATCAAAGATTTGAAAGAATCACTTGCAATAAAGCCTGATAGAAGACCTCCATATGCCGAGGTTTATCAGACTTTAGTCTAAATATTCAATATATCCTAAAAAGCTTGTAGCTATAAGCAGCTCTCGTCTTCGTCCTTCGATGGTGTTTCAGAATGCCGTCTCTCTGTGTTTCGCCGGTCGGTCCACCTCGAGTCAAGGGAGCATGTAGATTGGTTGTTGAGCGTTCAATTCTCCGTGGAGTTGTGTCTCGCTCTCTCTGTGGAGCGTGTCATATTCAAATCTAGATCTCCGCCCCTAATATTACGTCAAGCGGGCGTATCCTTCTGAGCCTTACCGAGCTTACTGATTGGTGAACCAATAGCTCTGTCTGTCAATAGGCTAGTCCACGAAAGTGACGTCAGAACGGAATTTCTTAGTGGGCGTTTCCCCAACAGTTTTAAAACCCCAAGGTCGGTTTTAAATGGGGAACTCTTTCATCTAAGCTAATTCAGTGGTGCCTTTTGTTCACCGGGGGGGATAGCAAACGCCACACCTGGCAATCTTCCCTCCCTTCCTTGTGAACCACAGGCTTCCTGTGTGTTCAGGTTTGTAGACCCGATGTCTATCAGAAGGCTCTTTGATCTTAAGGCTGTAAATGCTAAATCACTCAACTGCTAATCTCATCACCTCCCCAGGAGATGAAACTGCAGACAGTCTCTGGAGCATTAGGAAGGAGTGTCTTTGAATTTCTAATGTGTAATGTTTGCAAATTACCTTTTCCAATTTCGCCATTCTGAGATCCACGATGTATGGTACATTTTCACACAGGTTTGTTGATAAACTACCACAGTTTCCCCGGTTTGGGGATTAATGATCCCCAATATACTTGTTAGTATTTTTTCAATCAAACTGTTACAATTACCTTAACCTTACTGTTTAGCCAAATCACCTAAGAACCAAATATTTCCAGAATCCTTCTAATCTCATATTTCATATTTGTTAGTATCAATTGCTTTCAACACCCACATTAGCTCCCTTTTCCACTGACCGACTATGAATCCGTTTATGTTTACACAGTTCTCTATTCACTCACACCGTTTAACAATTTCCAATTATTTGCAGATTATACACAATGTATCAGTTATATCAATTTCACTTCAGTCTAGGTCCGTCCCTTTATGCAAAAAGATGATCGTACCAATTACCAGGTTTAGACTATACTTATGTGTTTTTTAACCAAACGTGTCTATTTTGTGCAATCCACTCTGAAAGAAAAGACTTTACATTGCATTTACTATCTAAACATTTCTGCAAAAGGAGAGAGCTCAGCTAATGAAAAATGAAAAATTAATATATACACGCCCTCTCCAAGGCCTATCAGTTACACTATCCCTTCTTTCGCCTATGTATACCGTTGAGGCTTCTTGATGACTCGTTGTGGTCGAGTATCTCGTTCCGGGCTTGTGCTAAGCACTGGTTCCTCCGGTTCTTCTGGTACCTTCTCCAAATCCACAGAGGAGAAATTATTATGTTCCAATTCATAATCTTCTCCTCTGTCTGGTTCCTGTAAAAAACCCTCATCCTCTACTCGTGGCCAATCGTGGTCCCCTCGGTCTGGCTCGCCATAATCATTCGCATCTTCCCCATCGTTTGGGGTTAGCGCCACCCCAATTTCATCCTCCGCCGCTTCCACTTCGCCTTCATGTAACGGTTGCGACGCCCCGGTTTCATTGTCAAGGTCTTGTGGTTCAGGTTCCCATTCTTGGTCCGTATCGATTGCTTTTACACAATGAGTAACGTGAAACCACATCGGTGATCCTTGAATTTGTAAAGCCCTCTCGGTGGCTCGAACGACTTTGTATGGCCCTTCTCGTCTCGCGCCAAACCACTTGCGTCTAAATACTTTAACATAAACGTAGTCGCCTGGTATGATTTGAGGTGTAGTCCGCCTATTCACCTCCTCCCCGGTTTCATGCTCCTGTCTACTGGAGACATGATCCAGAATATTTCTGTGTATCTTTGACATGTATTTTACGTATTCACGCATATCGTTGTCCAGGATGTCCAAACTCGGACCTTTGCCTGTCGCGCGCAACCCTGGTACTACCATGCAGCGACCTAACATCATTTCGTGCGGTGTCAGACGCAGTCCGCGAACCTCGCTTGACCGGCATGCCATCAATGCTAAAGGGAGAGCGTTCAGCCAATTCAATCCCGTGTGTTGACAGATCTTTACCAGCTTGTTTTTTAGCGTCCCGTTCATGCGTTCCACCATCCCCTGGCTCTGCGGATGATAAACGGCCCCCAATCGCTGTTTTATGCCTAAATGTTGGAGTATTAAACGTACAGTTTTGTCGACAAACTCTTTTCCATTGTCCGAGGAGATTCTGTCCATTAGCCCAAAACGGGGACATACCTCTTGGCATAAGAACTTAGCCACCGATGCTGCATCCTTGTGCCGGGTGGCGCACGCCTCCACCCACCTTGAAAAACGACAGACAACGACAAGAATATATCTCTTCTGATTAATGGGTTTAATCATGTCAATGTAATCAATTACAAGGTCTCGCATTGGGCCATTGGGCGTGGGGATATGTCCTGGTGACACACTAATCCCCTTACGTATATTGTTCTTCAAACATATTACACATCTCTTTAGCACATGATCAATTTGACTGTTCAAATCTGGCGCCCAAAAGCCATATTCTCTGATTTTTCTCCTTACCTCTCCTTTATGCGCATGGCAAAAGTCGTGAGCCGTGTGGATCAGCAGTCCGACCAGGCCAGCAGGAGCCACCACAAATCCATTGATGTCGCGCCACAAACCTGAATCATCCTGACAAGCTCCCCTGGTTATCCAGAGGTTCCGTTCTACCTGACTAGCCTCCTCCTGGAAAGTCAAAACATCCTTATAGGTTATCTTGTCCTCTAACTCAACTCCGTGTGTGATAACCAACACCTTACCTGCTCTGTCGGCACCTGTCACTTCCTTGGCAGCTCCATCTGCTCTTTTGTTTCCTCGAGTTATTTTCGACTCGTCTGACTGGTGGGCAGCACACTTGATTATCGCAATCTGCTTTGGTTTCATAATCGCTTCTAACAACCGTTTAATCTGACTACAATGTTTTATGGCGCTTCCATCAGCTTTCTTAAAACCTCGCCCTTTCCACATTGTTCCAAATAAGAATGCTGTGCCATGCGCATAGGCCGAGTCTGTATGAATATTTACAGTTCTGCCCTCTGCCATGTTACATGCTTCCGTCAGTGCGACCAACTCTGCTAATTGGGCTGAACAAGGTTGTGATAATGCTTCGGCCTTTTCCACCACAAACCCTTCGCCCTGTGACCTTACCACGGAGTAGCCTGCTTTTAGTCCCTCGCCAACTCGATAGCAAGAGCCGTCAGTCCATAATTCCAGATCTGGACTGCTAAATGGAAACGCCTGCAAGTCTGCTCTGAGTTTAGAGTACCTCTCGGCTTCGACTATACAGTCGTGGGGTTCTCCATCCTCAGGCGTAGGGATGTCAGCTGCCGGGTTCGTTATGGAACACCTGACCAGCGTCACGTCTTCCTGTTCCAAAAGTCTGTAGTAATGTTTAATGCGAGGCATCGTTAGTGCATATTTACCGGACTCCAACAGACTCTTTAAGTCATGCCTCACCATGATATCCACTGGATATCCCATCATAATACTTGCGGCTTTCTCGTACATGGTATACACTCCAGCCATTTCTCGGTAGCATGGAGCCATCCCCATCTCTACTTCCGAGTAGGCAATTGAGTAGTACGCCATCGGCTGCGGTCGCGCCCCCACCCCTGTGTTCTGGGCCAACACCGCGCACGCCTGCTTCTGATCTGGAGAAGAAGAGACGTAGAGTATGAATTTCTTGGTATAGTTAGGCAAAGCCAGGGCCGGCGCCTCTAACAGTCGGGACTTGATTGTTTCGAATGCCTGTGAGCCATCCTTGGTCCATACCACTTTACTACTCAGTTTATCAACGCCCGCCTCTTTCATCATTTCTCTCAATGGTTTCACTATTTCCGTATAGTTCTCGACCCATGGAGAGCTGTACCCCATTATACCCAGAAATCCCATTAGCTGTCGTACCGTCACAGGTTTGGGCGCCGTCTTAATGGCCACCAAATGTTCTTCTGAAATAGCCCGATGGCCCTGTGAAATTGTTTGTCCTAAATAGATCACTTTAGGTTTACAATATTGCAACTTTTTCAACGACACTTTATCGCCGTTTTCCGCCAACAGCTGCAACAGTTTCACGGAATCGCGATGACATGTTGTCTGATCGTCCGCGCACAGTATCAGATCATCCATGTACTGAATGACCCTAGAGGTCATGACTGTATCCAACCCCTCTAAATCCTCCCTTAGGATTTTGTTGAATATGTGTGGCGAATGCTTTAGTCCCTGAGGGATCCTAGTATACTCATAATATTCATCCTTATAAGTAAAACCAAAAAAATGCTGGCACTCCTTGCTCAAGGGCACACTAAAATATGCACTACACAAATCTATAACCGTAAAGTATTCAGCTTTCGACGGGATAAATGTCAATAGCACATGGGGGTCCGGGACATCTGATGGATAGTCAAGTAACACCTCGTTGATAGCTCTTAAATCATGCACCAGCCGGTAAGAGGTATCAGGCTTCTCCACGGGTAGCAACGGCGTGTTGCTCCGGGGATTAGTTGTTTTCCGTAGGACTCCTGCAGCTAAAAGTCCTTTGATTTGTGGCTCGATTCCAGCCACCGCTTTCTCCTTCAATGGATACTGTTTTTTCCAAGGCAGGGTGGCCCCAGGTCTAAGCTCCACCTTCACAGGTTGAGCGGACTTGATTAATCCAATGTCAGTGCTGTTTTTTGCCCACAGCGTCTCAGGCACCGCCTCCATCATGTCCTCTTGGAGGCTTGATGCATTAGGGAGTTCTCCCAGTGTCTCTTGGGATAGTTGCACAGTTTGGGGACGACCCATCCCTGTGCCTTGGACCATGATCTTAATAAACCTTTTATCAGGGCTTATCCAGATCCGTTTGTTTTCTTTCATCTGTTCAAATTCCATCCCTTCGGCTTTTTTCATCATTTCGCCTATGTGCTGTTGATCACATGAGCTGATTACCTTCAAAGTCACATGGGGAACACTGTCCATAATGCCGTGCTCTTTATGCAGATAGTCGCTCCGTGCAATACGTAGCGCTGCTCCCTGCGGCCCCAATATGATATTGGTAGCATTCAGCTGTACTTTGTCAGGTTGCACCCTCAGCCACTCCTTAGTCTGTGACGAGTCTGCATCTTTATGATACTGCAGAGTGCAATGATAGGGGGTCTTTGGATCACTTGCTTCAGGCATATTGGCAGTGATAAATTTCTCCCATTGCAAGGCTGGACCAAGCAGCTCTTGGTCCAGTCCCCCTAGACAATAAATCTCTGGTGGTTGGCTGTCGATTCGTTGTACCATCTGATAGTACTGGTCTTCTCGTTCGGCTATCACGCAACCCTCCGCAGTACATTTAATGTCCATCCCCAGTAACCCCAGCCCATCTCGGCCAAGTAAGTTAATGGGTGTGCTTTCCGAGACCAGCACAGGGAGAGTCGCTTCCCTGCCTTGATATCTCAGAGTCACAGGATCGGTAACAGGCGTCAGCTGGTTTACTCCCTCAAATCCAATTGTCCGTACGTATCGACCGGACATGGTTAGGTGCGTCGCGTCTTGGGGTTGTACTACCGTGTAGGCCGCACCGGTGTCTGCCATCATCTCGACAGATTTGTCATTCACCGTTACGCACACAATAGGCTCCTCCCTCAAAGACGACACTGACAGCTGACACCTCCCCATTGGACTCTCTGGGCCTCTTCATAGTGATTCATCTGGCCCTCTTGCTGGATTTACCGGGCCATTGTTCTCACTAGGGTCTTGAACTCGGGGTGGGCCTTGGCCTTGCCAATTTCTTCCCCGGTCTCCCCCCCGAGTTCCTCCCCCTCTGGCTTGGTAGTCCTGTCCACAGTCCCGTGCGAGATGGCCAGTCTCCCCGCCAGTCTTCTCCAACACTCCATCCGCCGAAACACGTATCCATTCGGATTCCTGCCTCTGCCTCCACCTCTTCCTCGTGGTTGCCACCCGGTTGCTCCTCTTGACCTTTGTTGTTGTTCCGGCGCATGACCCCCTTGTGTTCCCGCTTGAGCCTGTCTTTGTCCCTGTGGTTCCCCTTCATCGCCTGTCCCACCTCTTGGTTGTGGGGCCTGGACTAAGGCTTGAAGGTATTCCACTACCTTCCCTGCATCGGTTGGCTGTTCATACATGATCTTACGTTGTTGATCCATATCCTTCTCCTTTGTCCTTTGCTCTTTTTTCCGATACAGTTCAACGTAATGGACCACCTGATCAATATATAAGTTCACTGCCATACTTGACAATGACACCACCTCTGCCAATTTCTGTCTTACCTCTAGGGGGAGGCCGTTTTCAATCTTGGCTCTTAACGTGGCTTCATGCATAAGGTCAAGTCCTGCCTCCTGACCAGTTGTATTCTTCCACGCGGCATAGGCTTGTCGTACGTACAGCCTGGGGTGGATTGTTGCCCCGAGAGTACCAATCTGAATTTGGTCTGGGTGCAGTCTCGTTGGATAGGTGTCTCGTAGGGCCAGCCAAGTTACTCCCCTGTACCGTGTGAACAGGTCCGCATCATGCGCTCCAGTCCCCACATGGCCATGCAGGTGAGCCGTCTCCAGTATCCTTTCCATGCCGTCTTTTCCAATCATGGTTGTCAATATTTTCTTGACATCCCCCATTGCCATTTCTTGTCCGACCATCAACTCCTCCAGTTGGGCAATCCATGGGTTGGCCCCATTCTGGAGGGGCGGCAATTTCTCAGTCACCTGTGTCATGTCAGACGCCTTCCAGGGGTGATATTCCAGGTCCTGTCCTCTGACTATTATAGGAGCCATGCGGACAGGGGCTTGCTTATTTTTCATCTGTGATCTGGTCTGCATTCTCTCCCTTACAGCATCTTCTACTTTCTGGAGGGCCTTTTTCTGCTCTGCTTTTTTGTCTTGCAGGGCGTTTAGTTTTCCCTCAATGCCAGCCCGTATCCTCATGATCTCTTTATATTCATCTGCCCCATCAATGTTTGTAGAGTCGTGGCTCGTAAACCGCCCTATTATGTCAACGTGGTCCCTGTCCAAATCCACGAGCGCCTGGTCTATCCCTGTCAGATCGTCTTTTATCTGTATCATCTGCCCCCCAAGTTCGATGTCGATAGCCTCCGGCTTCTTACCTTCCTGCGCTGGTCCGACGGCCTCTATATCCGCCCACTGTGCTTTCGTGAGCCCAACCGCGAAACTGCCAGGGTCTACCCCCCTGCTGGACTGGGGTTGTGGGGGAGGGAGAGCTTGGTATACGGAGTGGGGCGCAGGAGCTGGGGGGCTTTGTAAGTACTCCGGCTGGCGGACAGACTCTCTCTGGTGGTCATACCCTCTCTGGTGGTCATACCCTCTCTGGTGGTCATACCCTCTCTGGTGGTCATACCCTCTCTGGTGGTCAGAAACTTCTAGAGGATGGCCGTAGGTTGCCTTCATCCTTGCCCAATCTTTCTGTTTTAACATTGTCTCATAGCTTTCCTTTCCCATCCTTTCAGCTTCTTGGATCACTCTAGCTCGCTCTGACATCCTTTCCATCCCTTCCCTTGGCCGTGAGGCGGCCGCATACTCTCTGTCTGACCGAGTCTGGGTTGAACTGTCTGGTTGCCTAGCTATCAGCTGAATTGATGTCTTTGCTTGTCCCGTCTCTTTGTTCCCCGCATCATCTGTCATTTCATAAGGGCTCGTCATCTCTAATACAGGTAAGATGGGGTATATTGGCCCCCCATTCCTACTGGCATATGGCGGGGGTGCTAAAGCTCCCTCAATTCTTTCCTGTTGAGCAATAAGATAGGAGGCTGGGGTGGGTGAGGCTAACTGAACTGCACTTTGGGCGGTGACAGGTGCTGTGCTAGGGGCCAGGGGAGTTATGGTGACCGGGACTACCTCCTCTACTGGTTTGTCTGCATCATTGCCATTTGCTATGGCCTTTTTCTCACTATCTCTTCTCTCAGCTTCCCGTGCATAAGATTCTATCATTGTTGTTTCTTGCAAATATTTCTTTGCCCTTGCCACGTCGCCCCCGTGGTATGCATATGTCTTAATTAGCATTCGTATATCAGCTATTAACTCTAAATCAAAAGAACCCTCGACCGGCCAACGTTTCGCAAGCGTTTTCCATCTTTCATTCCATCTTTTTGATACATAGATTGCTTTTTCCAAGTAATATTCGTTACCTTTTGTCGTGTCGTGTTCGTTGGCAATAATCTGTACTGGACTCTCTTCCATCCATCCAATTATGGTCGACTTATCTGATTTGGTTGTGGCTTTCATTTTCTTATATGCGCTTTTTCTCCCCATTTTTCTAAAGTTTCTCTTATCTTTTTTATCTTGTAACAATGGCAACAGGCAGAAAAGTATCTTCTGTAATCCCTATCTAAGTGTAGGTGTCTATGCTTCTTGTGACTGACTCCTACTCGGACAGCCAATAGTGGCACTGTGGGCCCTTCCTATTCTCTTCTGTCCCTTGTTCACCTGAAATTCCTATTCTTACCTGATTTGTGGTGTTCCGCGTGTCCAATCGAACTGCTGGAGATCAGAGCACACAATGACAACAGTTCTTGTTAATTTATCAACCGGACTTGTACTTTACTCTGTCTTTATAATCAAATTCCTGAGAGGTTCTTTTCATTCACTGTATGAGTATCTTTTTACTTTCCTCATACACTCTTAAACACGAGACATTTGTAATTGATACATGTGTGTGATACCGCCAGTTTCTACTCCCTGTTTTTCTTCTCGTTCGTTCTCTGTCAACACACTGGGTTCCTATTTTTTGTCGAATTTCGGCTCTCCTTTACTTCCGCTTGATTCCGCTCCAATTCTGATACTCCTCGGAAAACAAAAACATCTTGATTAGTATAGTTACATCCATTTTTTCACATTCTTTTTCATTATTCAGTACCACACCCCCCAGGGGACACCTGTCACTCAGACACGTGTCCCCCAGAGATAATCTAAAGAATGCTACGGACGCCGCGCCACGCACGCCGTGAGGTGTCAACCCTGTTTACTGAAGAGACCCTGACAGCCCCTCCACAGCGGTCTGAACACACCTCACCACAGTTACAAAGCAGTCAGCATCCCGGCAACTTATCCCGTCCTCCAGGCCAATATCCCCAGAGTCCAGTGCCCTGCCGGACGGCCATGCACAGCCGACCAGACCCAACACCGAACCCCGGGTACACCGCCCCACATCATACAGTCAATTCAAACGTACCTACTATGGAAAAAAACACAATTGCATACACAACCTTATCTCGCCAACGGCAACGTACGGTCGTCCAGGAACGTCCCCCGCCCCACACCCACACGCACGCTCCGGCCCTCCCACTCCCCAACCCTGAATGTCCACCACCCAGATCAGAGAATAGTTGCCAGCGCGTACGCCGGGCATCTCGGCTTTAATGGAACGCCCACACCCACCCTGCCACCCTCCGCGCCATCCCTTACCACCATCATCGTATACGCAGGTGCAGTCGAGCAGTGTGGGTCCTCAGACGCAGAACCAGCCGCGCCGAGAGTCCTGAACACATACGCCACACACACCCTGATTACATTCACACAAACAACTATAACCGCAAACATCACCACAGCACACAGCAGATACTTAACAATCGTCCATCCTATATAGCCCATCCAACTATGACCCCAGTCCTCCCACGAGTCCTCCCGCGGGACCTGCATCTCCCTAGTAATATTCTTCAAATGCTCTATAATCGCTGGTAAGCCACCTACATCATTTTCTGTGATAAATGTGCAGCATTCCTGACCAATCAATGCACACGTGCCACCTGAACTCGCCAACAGGAAGTCCAAACTTGTCCTTGACTGCAGTTCCATCAGTCTTAAGGACCGTAGCTCTTGAGCCTCCAGGGTCATACCCCTCGCGGTCGTAACCGCCATATCCTCAAACACGCGAGCTAGATGGTCCAGTTCACCCATGTTCGCATACGTCCCATACCAGGGAAACGCCACCCTGAAAAAGTGGTCCGCATCCCTCCTTCTCCTTGACCTGGGAAGTGTTGGCAAAACATCTGACACCCTCATAGCCGGCACTAAATACCCCAATGCACACCTACCCCTCCACTTAATTGGTAACGCGGCGTACGCAAACTCACCACAAATCCAAAATGCCCCACTAGGGGCTGGCGCCTCTGAATCCTTACCCCAGACTCCACTCTCACCCAAGCAGCCGTCCAAATACCCCACGTTCCTACCACCGGACCTCCCCTCTACGCACATCTCAAACCCAGCCGCCCTAAACGCCACTGGAATGGGGCTACTGTCCCTTAGCGCTGCATAACCCACAGCCTTATCTTATCATGACTCACCCCGTCGCACAGGCGGGGGAGAGGCATGTCTCTCAACACATTGGCATGACACTTCGTTAAGGGGTGAGCAATCAGAGGAAGACCCGCGTCGGCCGCTTGTGGGGCCAAGCCACACACATAGCAATCTGACTTATTAGCCATTTTAGCCACCGTCCTCGCCATCCCCAAAAACAGATTCCCGCGATGGTCTGGCAGCGACCTTCTACCCAATACCACCACCTCTGGCTGTTCAGGCCGCTGATATGGATCATACAGTATCGTACTGACCAACACACACAACCAAACCACCGCCACAGCACACCCCCGAAGCACCCGCCTACTACTGTCACTCAAACCAGGAACCATGTCGAATGTTCCGTCCTCCTCCTCCTTCCTCCTTCACCGGCGCGTATCCTAATATGTCCTGCAATCCCCACAAACAACAACACAACTTTATAACTACACACACCACAGTCCACTGACACGAAGACCCCAACCTAAACACAATACCAGGACACCCCGGCACCCCAAGGAGGGCAGGAGAAAAAAGGCCGCAACGAAACCGCCGACCGGTCAAGAGAGGACCGGGCCAGAGGGCAAACATGTATCTCCATGCCGGCCTTAAGAAGGAAGAGGGGGGAGAGAGAGAGGGGCTTAGCGAGTGAGGCAAAGGATGGAGTGGGAGGGTTGAAGAGAAATGGGAGAGAGGGGGGGGGGGAAAGGGAGAGAGAGAGAAAACCATGCAGAAGGGGGGGGGGCAAAGGGAAAGAGGGAGCGAGAAAAGGAGGGGGGCAGAAAAGAGAGGGAAAGAAAAAAGGAGAGGGGGGGGGAAAGGAAGGGAGAGAGAGTGCAAAGGGAAAGAGTGAGAGAGAGGGGGGCTGAAGGAAAAAAGGAGAGGGGGGGGGGTAAGGGAGAGAAAGTGCAAGGGGAGGGAAATGGGGGAGACCAGAAAGGAAAGGCATAAAGGGGAGGAAAGAGGGAGAGAAAGAGGCAATGGAGGGGGAGGGGGGGAGGGGGGGGGCACGTGGTCCCGAACAGACCTGCTCCCAACCGTAAAACATATCACACAATACGCCATACTTTGCAACTGCCCAACCGCCTCCCGTGGAGGGGGAAGGAGAGAGAGAGGGAGAGAGAGAGAGAAAAGAGATAAAGTTAGAGATGAGATAGAAGTGAAAGAGAGGAGAAGGGGGTATAGGGAGTGTAGGGAGAGAGATGGAAAAAGGGAGTGAGAGGGAGGCCAGGGGGTGTGGGGAGAGAGAGAGGGAGAGAGGGAGAGGGAGAGAGGGGGGGGGGGTCGGCGGGAAGGGAGGCAGGGAGAGATAAATGGAAAGAGGGAAAGACACGGCAAGGGGGTGTGGGGAGAGAGATAAGGAGAAAGTAAGAGAGAGAGAGAGAGAGGAGAGAGAAGGAGAGAGCCCACTGTGCTTTCGTGAGCCCAACCGCGAAACTGCCAGGGTCTACCCCCCTGCTGGACTGGGGTTGTGGGGGAGGGAGAGCTTGGTATACGGAGTGGGGCGCAGGAGCTGGGGGGCTTTGTAAGTACTCCGGCTGGCGGACAGACTCTCTCTGGTGGTCATACCCTCTCTGGTGGTCATACCCTCTCTGGTGGTCATACCCTCTCTGGTGGTCATACCCTCTCTGGTGGTCAGAAACTTCTAGAGGATGGCCGTAGGTTGCCTTCATCCTTGCCCAATCTTTCTGTTTTAACATTGTCTCATAGCTTTCCTTTCCCATCCTTTCAGCTTCTTGGATCACTCTAGCTCGCTCTGACATCCTTTCCATCCCTTCCCTTGGCCGTGAGGCGGCCGCATACTCTCTGTCTGACCGAGTCTGGGTTGAACTGTCTGGTTGCCTAGCTATCAGCTGAATTGATGTCTTTGCTTGTCCCGTCTCTTTGTTCCCCGCATCATCTGTCATTTCATAAGGGCTCGTCATCTCTAATACAGGTAAGATGGGGTATATTGGCCCCCCATTCCTACTGGCATATGGCGGGGGTGCTAAAGCTCCCTCAATTATTTCCTGTTGAGCAATAAGATAGGAGGCTGGGGTGGGTGAGGCTAACTGAACTGCACTTTGGGCGGTGACAGGTGCTGTGCTAGGGGCCAGGGGAGTTATGGTGACCGGGACTACCTCCTCTACTGGTTTGTCTGCATCATTGCCATTTGCTATGGCCTTTTTCTCACTATCTCTTCTCTCAGCTTCCTGTGCATAAGATTCTATCATTGTTGTTTCTTGCAAATATTTCTTTGCCCTTGCCACGTCGCCCCCGTGGTATGCATATGTCTTAATTAGCATTCGTATATCAGCTATTAACTCTAAATCAAAAGAACCCTCGACCGGCCAACGTTTCGCAAGCGTTTTCCATCTTTCATTCCATCTTTTTGATACATAGATTGCTTTTTCCAAGTAATATTCGTTACCTTTTGTCGTGTCGTGTTCGTTGGCAATAATCTGTACTGGACTCTCTTCCATCCATCCAATTATGGTCGACTTATCTGATTTGGTTGTGGCTTTCATTTTCTTATATGCGCTTTTTCTCCCCATTTTTCTAAAGTTTCTCTTATCTTTTTTATCTTGTAACAATGGCAACAGGCAGAAAAGTATCTTCTGTAATCCCTATCTAAGTGTAGGTGTCTATGCTTCTTGTGACTGACTCCTACTCGGACAGCCAATAGTGGCACTGTGGGCCCTTCCTATTCTCTTCTGTCCCTTGTTCACCTGAAATTCCTATTCTTACCTGATTTGTGGTGTTCCGCGTGTCCAATCGAACTGCTGGAGATCAGAGCACACAATGACAACAGTTCTTGTTAATTTATCAACCGGACTTGTACTTTACTCTGTCTTTATAATCAAATTCCTGAGAGGTTATTTTCATTCACTGTATGAGTATCTTTTTACTTTCCTCATACACTCTTAAACACGAGACATTTGTAATTGATACATGTGTGTGATACCGCCAGTTTCTACTCCCTGTTTTTCTTCTCGTTCGATCTCTGTCAACACACTGGGTTCCTATTTTTTGTCGAATTTCGGCTCTCCTTTACTTCCGCTTGATTCCGCTCCAATTCTGATACTCCTCGGAAAACAAAAACATCTTGATTAGTATAGTTACATCAATTTTTTCACATTCTTTTTCATTATTCAGTACCACACCCCCCAGGGGACACCTGTCACTCAGACACGTGTCCCCCAG
This sequence comes from Notolepis coatsorum, assembly GCF_963971535.1. Classification (NCBI taxonomy): domain Eukaryota; kingdom Metazoa; phylum Chordata; class Actinopteri; order Aulopiformes; family Paralepididae; genus Notolepis; species Notolepis coatsorum. The sequence continues at coordinate 51,062,299 of NC_140166.1, read as the reverse complement.
AGATAATCTAAAGAATGCTACGGACGCCGCGCCACGCACGCCGTGAGGTGTCAACCCTGTTTACTGAAGAGACCCTGACAGCCCCTCCACAGCGGTCTGAACACACCTCACCACAGGTACAAAGCAGTCAGCATCCCGGCAACTTATCCCGTCCTCCAGGCCAATATCCCCAGAGTCCAGTGCCCTGCCGGACGGCCATGCACAGCCGACCAGACCCAACACCGAACCCCGGGTACACCGCCCCACATCATACAGTCAATTCAAACGTACCTACTATGGAAAAAAACACAATTGCATACACAACCTTATCTCGCCAACGGCAACGTACGGTCGTCCAGGAACGTCCCCCGCCCCACACCCACACGCACGCTCCGGCCCTCCCACTCCCCAACCCTGAATGTCCACCACCCAGATCAGAGAATAGTTGCCAGCGCGTACGCCGGGCATCTCGGCTTTAATGGAACGCCCACACCCACCCTGCCACCCTCCGCGCCATCCCTTACCACCATCATCGTATACGCAGGTGCAGTCGAGCAGTGTGGGTCCTCAGACGCAGAACCAGCCGCGCCGAGAGTCCTGAACACATACGCCACACACACCCTGATTACATTCACACAAACAACTATAACCGCAAACATCACCACAGCACACAGCAGATACTTAACAATCGTCCATCCTATATAGCCCATCCAACTATGACCCCAGTCCTCCCACGAGTCCTCCCGCGGGACCTGCATCTCCCTAGTAATATTCTTCAAATGTTCTATAATCGCTGGTAAGCCACCTACATCATTTTCTGGGATAAATGTGCAGCATTCCTGACCAATCAATGCACACGTGCCACCTGAACTCGCCAACAGGAAGTCCAAACCTGTCCTTGACTGCAGTTCCATCAGTCTTAAGGACCGTAGCTCTTGAGCCTCCAGGGTCATACCCCTCGCGGTCGTAACCGCCATATCCTCAAACACGCAAGCTAGATGGTCCAGTTCACCCATGTTCGCATACGTCCCATACCAGGGAAACGCCACCCTGAAAAAGTGGTCCGCATCCCTCCTTCTCCTTGACCTGGGAAGTGTTGGCAAAACATCTGACACCCTCATAGCCGGCACTAAATACCCCAATGCACACCTACCCCTCCACTTAATTGGTAACGCGGCGTACGCAAACTCACCACAAATCCAAAATGCCCCACTAGGGGCTGGCGCCTCTGAATCCTTACCCCAGACTCCACTCTCACCCAAGCAGCCGTCCAAATACCCCACGTTCCTACCACCGGACCTCCCCTCTACACACATCTCAAACCCAGCCGCCCTAAACGCCACTGGAATGGGGCTACTGTCCCTTAGCGCTGCATAACCCACAGCCTTATCTTATCATGACTCACCCCGTCGCACAGGCGGGGGAGAGGCATGTCTCTCAACACATTGGCATGACACTTCGTTAAGGGGTGCGCAATCAGAGGAAGACCCGCGTCGGCCGCTTGTGGGGCCAAGCCACACACATAGCAATCTGACTTATTAGCCATTTTAGCCACCGTCCTCGCCATCCCCAAAAACAGATTCCCGCGATGGTCTGGCAGCGACCTTCTACCCACTACCACCACCTCTGGCTGTTCAGGCCGCTGATATGGATCATACAGTATCGTACTGACCAACACACACAACCAAACCACCGCCACAGCACCCCCCCGAAGCACCCGCCTACTACTGTCACTCAAACCAGGAACCATGTCGAATGTTCCGTCCTCCTCCTCCTTCCTCCTTCACCGGCGCGTATCCTAATATGTCCTGCAATCCCCACAAACAACAACACAACTTTATAACTACACACACCACAGTCCACTGACACGAAGACCCCAACCTAAACACAATACCAGGACACCCCGGCACCCCAAGGAGGGCAGGAGAAAAAAGGCCGCAACGAAACCGCCGACCGGTCAAGAGAGGACCGGGCCAGAGGGCAAACATGTATCTCCTTGCCGGCCTTAAGAAGGAAGAGGGGGGAGAGAGAGAGGGGCTTAGCGAGTGAGGCAAAGGATGGAGTGGGAGGGTTGAAGAGAAATGGGAGAGAGGGGGGGGGGGGAAAGGGAGAGAGAGAGAAAACCATGCAGAAGGGGGGGGGGGCAAAGGGAAAGAGGGAGCGAGAAAAGGAGGGGGGCAGAAAAGAGAGGGAAAGAAAAAAGGAGAGGGGGGGGGGAAAGGAAGGGAGAGAGAGTGCAAAGGGAAAGAGTGAGAGAGAGGGGGGCTGAAGGAAAAAAGGAGAGGGGGGGGGGGGTAAGGGAGAGAAAGTGCAAGGGGAGGGAAATGGGGGAGACCAGAAAGGAAAGGCATAAAGGGGAGGAAAGAGGGAGAGAAAGAGGCAATGGAGGGGGAGGGGGGGGGGGGCACGTGGTCCCGAACAGACCTGCTCCCAACCGTAAAACATATCACACAATACGCCATACTTTGCAACTGCCCAACCGCCTCCCGTGGAGGGGGAAGGAGAGAGAGAGGGAGAGAGAGAGAGAAAAGAGAGAAAGTTAGAGAGGAGATAGAAGTGAAAGAGAGGAGAAGGGGGTATAATAATAATAATAATAATAATAATAATAATAATAATAATAATAATAATAATAATAATAATAATAATAATAATAATAATAATAATAATAATAATAATAATAATAATAATAATAATAATAATAATAATAATAATAATAATAATAATAATACATCTATTTTATATAGCGCTTTTCCAGGTGCTCAAAGACGCTTTACATGGGCAGGAGAGACAAACTATGGCAAAACAAAAAACAGAACAAAAATAATACATGACAAAAATTAAATAACACCGACAGAATTAGAGGTCAAAAGCAAGATTGAAAAGGTGAGTTTTGAGGGCTGATTTAAAAGATGTCAGGGTGTTTGCATCACGGATATGGCTGGGGAGGGTATAGGGAGTGTAGGGAGAGAGATGGAAAAAGGGAGTGAGAGGGAGGCCAGGGGGTGTGGGGAGAGAGAGAGGGAGAGAGGGAGAGGGAGAGAGGGGGGGGGGTCGGCGGGAAGGGAGGCAGGGAGAGAGAAATGGAAAGAGGGAAAGACACGGCAAGGGGGTGTGGGGAGAGAGATAAGGAGAAAGTAAGAGAGAGAGAGAGGAGAGAGAAGGAGAGAGCGAAAGGGAGGCAAGGGGGTGTGGGGAGAGAGAGAGGGAGAAAGAGAGCGAGAGAGAGGGAGAGAGGGAGGGAGGGAGTGAAAGGGAGGCAAGGGGGTGTGGGGAGAGAGAGAGGGAGAAAGAGAGAGAGAGAGAGAGAGAGAGAGGGAGAGAGGGAGAGAGGGAGGGGGGGGGGGGGAGAGATGGAAAGAGGGGCAAGGGGGTGTGGGGAGAGAGAGAGGGAGAAAGAGAGAGAGAGAGAGAGAGAGAGAGAGAGAGAGAGAGAGAGAGAGAGAGAGAGAGAGAGAGAGGGGGGGGGGGGGGGGGGAGAGAGTGAGAATTGTAAAGAGGGAGAGATATGGAGGCAAGGGGGTGAGGGGAGAGAGAGAGGGAGAAAGAGAGAGAGAGAGAGAGAGAGGGGGGGGGGGAGAGAGATGGAAAGAGGGAGGGAGGGAGTGAAAGGGAGGCAAGGGGGTGTGGGGAGAGAGAGAGGGAGATAGTGAGAGAGAGAGCGGGGGGGGGGGGGGGGGGGGTAGGCCCAACAAAGGGACATTACATACATTCAACCATACAGAAGCCACGCACGACATACTGCCCAGGACGGGAGTCCAAATGACGCCTCTACCGCCCCCTAGCGCAGTACCTACCACATCACTCCGAAAACATAAACCCCTTACAATGGCCACCCCTGCCCCGTCTAAAATGGCGACCCCTGCGCTCCACTTAAAACGGCCGCGCATCACGAGATTACCCCAGGACCCCCTCCAACCTGCTTCCGCAGGCAGGACTGAATCCCCAGGTTGACTCTGGCGCCACCTAGTGCACTTTTAACCACATCACAATTCATTCCACTCTTCCACGTCCCACACACAATGTCCTCTCTCACAAGTGCGCATGCGCGAATCTCCCACACGGCCTACTCATTCCACACACATCCTGCATTCGTTCAAACATTCAGCCAATACCGTTTAAACATTAGCCAATACCGCAAACTCACACGACGCATTCAACATAAATGACAATTCAGTTACACTGCAATATCATCTCATTCACAACATACAGTATTGAACAACCCCAAGCGAGCCGCGACGAGCTATTGCAGCATGTAGCTTAGCCTAGCCGCGCGCTACGATACGCACGAGTTCTGACGAGAACGCGCTTTGTCCAGCACGAGCTTCGACGAGCATGCACGCGCCCCTCCTTCATGGCTGGGTGGCGCAGCGGACATAGCGCGCCCACCAGGTACAACGTTAAAAACCGTTCTCAGTCATATTGTAAGTGCCAATTTACAGATTTAATCCACACTACATCACGCAACGTACAACACAACCATAAATCCTTTCACTCATACCCAAACACACACATCATTGCCATGCCTAACCATAACTGAACAACACACACATCCTCCCAAGCTTACCTATTATAGAACCCGAACGCCCGCGGCAGATCTCACATCCCGTTTCACTTTATTCAATAACTACCGCGCGACTACTAAATCCAAGATCAAGCGTAATCGCACACTGTACTATAGTCAGTGTTTAAGTTCACTATAGCGCTTTAATCGAATCCTCACTAAGTACTTAATCAGTCCTTTAACCGAAATGTTCCCAAGCGCATCGTCCCCCTCCATCACAGCGCACGCAATCAATCAACACGCCGGTATGTTCAATATATTAAAAAGGATCTCTCAGATCCGCTCGAATTACGCCCTAAAAACGAACATAGTTCTTTATTTAATTCGGCCGATAGCTTTTCGCAGATACCATGTCCTGTCTACCATGCCCAGCCAAAAAACTATTATTATTGAAGCCTCCTGAACACGCCAGCCCCGTTTATATTAACCATTACGTGATATTCCTGTAACCGCACAACACAGTTCCCCGATTCATGCTGATCCTAATTCGTCTTTACCATGCCTGATTTACATGTTCCAAATAGCGACAGAGCCCATACACACGGCTCTCCCCCTATTCAGACACGCAAAAATTACCAATCATTATAGCGCCCGTTTCCTGAGAATATGTTCTAGGGATCTCATATAACTCAGGACGTGCTCCTGTCGTACACCAACCAGATTACCGAGCCTTCTGATCAATAAAGCCTTCCATCTGTCGCCATCCGACGCTTTGACCATCCCATAATCAGATAGTTGTGCCACCACTATGTCTTCATATTACAATAACATGAGGCTTTATCTTTACTTCATATACTCCTATATGAGGCAATATCTTAGCAACCCCCCTCTAGGCTCGAATTGAACTCCCGTACACTCCATAATCACTCACCTGTGTTATCAGCTCCGGTCGGCGATGACGACTTGTTGAGTGAAAATAATGAAGTAAAAAAAAAAATTCTTTCTCGATCGAACGGTCGTAATAATTCTAGGGCCACGACACCAATAAATGTAGTAATCTTCCTAGCTTAATCTATCTGCGTTGTGTTTCTACCTTACCAAGCCCTAGAAGTTTTATTCTACATACAAACTGCAGTAACCAGGAAATGGTTTCTGCTCGTTAGCAACAGAGAAAACGGCGGCTTTGAAGAAATCGAGTTCGGAGCAGTTCTGAAAAATCCGTTGGTTTAATAAAAAAGGATTTCATTAAATACAAATCAAAGATTTGAAAGAATCACTTGCAATAAAGCCTGATAGAAGACCTCCATATGCCGAGGTTTATCAGACTTTAGTCTAAATATTCAATATATCCTAAAAAGCTTGTAGCTATAAGCAGCTCTCGTCTTCGTCCTTCGATGGTGTTTCAGAATGCCGTCTCTCTGTGTTTCGCCGGTCGGTCCACCTCGAGTCAAGGGAGCATGTAGATTGGTTGTTGAGCGTTCAATTCTCCGTGGAGTTGTGTCTCGCTCTCTCTGTGGAGCGTGTCATATTCAAATCTAGATCTCCGCCCCTAATATTACGTCAAGCGGGCGTATCCTTCTGAGCCTTACCGAGCTTACTGATTGGTGAACCAATAGCTCTGTCTGTCAATAGGCTAGTTCACGAAAGTGACGTCAGAACGGAATTTCTTAGTGGGCGTTTCCCCAACAGTTTTAAAACCCCAAGGTCGGTTTTAAATGGGGAACTCTTTCATCTAAGCTATTTCAGTGGTGCCTTTTGTTCACCGGGGGGGATAGCAAACGCCACACCTGGCAATCTTCCCTCCCTTCCTTGTGAACCACAGGCTTCCTGTGTGTTCAGGTTTGTAGACCCGATGTCTATCAGAAGGCTCTTTGATCTTAAGGCTGTAAATGCTAAATCACTCAACTGCTAATCTCATCACCTCCCCAGGAAATGAAACTGCAGACAGTCTCTGGAGCATTAGGAAGGAGTGTCTTTGAATTTCTAATGTGTAATGTTTGCAAATTACCTTTTCCAATTTCGCCATTCTGAGATCCACGATGTATGGTACATTTTCACACAGGTTTGTTGATAAACTACCACAACATCTCTTCTCTGGGAGGCAAACGTGTTAGTCATCAATGCTTCTATTTTCTTCTCATCATTCTCATTTTCCTCAAACATTTTATGTAGGTCCTCTTTCATCTTCCTCTGTGATTCGTCATTTGCAGCACGCAGTTGAGGTTCTGGGTTCACACATCCATAAGACATTTTCCTTCGTGTTTTTCCCTTGTCAACACTGCTGGGTTGAGTCATCATTGGTGGACCTATCCTTTTGTGGTTGTCCACTCTGCATTGTAGTTGTTTTGCTAGAGAATCGTAGCCACTACCTATGACTTGATCCTCCATCACATCCTTGAAGGACTTAGGATAATCCAGTACCATCTTGCGGGCAATTTCATTCAAATGTTTCTTTTGAGGATGTTTGCAGACAACCAGGATTTCTGCGGAAATCAACCTGACTATTTCTCTTCTATCCCTCGCCGTTGGCCGCTCTTTATTCTCCAATGTTTTTAGTATATGCGACGGCATGATGTTCCACTGTATCTTGAAACTGAAGTGCCAGTTATTGTCCAGTGCTGCTGTTCCCTTCTCACGGCTGATGGAGCACTCATTGGTGGAGGACACTGAGGACATCGGCAGACCTGGAATACAGTAAGCCATAATTAGCACAGATATGAGAGATTGGTTGTTTTGCCTCTGAGACAATATCATTTGTATTTTAAATGAAACAATGAACTATGAGGTAAAAGTTCAGAATGTCTGCTTTCAATTCATGTGTTCAAGTCAAGTCAAGTCAAGAGTTTTAATTGTCACGGCATACAGGTATACAATGAAATGCGGGTGGTCTTGCCCGCAATGATGTGCAATACAGTGGTACAACATATAATAGAATCAAAAAATGAAAAAACAACATTGTGCAGTAACCAGGTAACAGGTAACATGGAGTGACATCTCGGTATCTGTACATAGTTATTTACAGAGCATATGGGACATGCTAGTTAGCTTTGGTAGTGCAATACACTGTTCCTGTTATTCTAATTTAAAGTGTCCTTTCCTTTTGGCCATAAGTGTGCGTGTGTGCGACATGAGTGTGTGCCCGCTCATGTTAAAGTGTTAAGTGGCTGCTCGTGTGTGGGCGTGCACAGCGTGCGTGTCGTGTGTGTGTTCATGTGTGCTTGTGTGTGGATAGTTCAATGTTCTGAGCACTCAATGTTCATTGTTCAGGGCTCTGATGGCCTGGGGGAAGAAGCTGAGCCTAAGCCGCTCTGTCCTAGTAGCTGGGGTTCGCAGGCGTCTGCCTGACCTCAGCAGCTGGAACAGGCTGTTATTGGGGTGGTGAGGGTCTTTCATTATCCTGCAGGCTCTGGATTTGCACCTCTTGTTGTATAGAACCTGCAGGGGGGGTAGTGCAATACCCGTGGTACGCTCGGCTGAGCGCACCACTCTCTGTAGGGCCTTCTTGTCCTGTGCCGTGCTGTTTCCATACCAGGCAGTGATGTTTCCGGTCAGGATGCTCTCTACAGCTCCTGAGTAGAAGGACTGGAGTATCTTCCCCGATACTCTGAACTTCCTTAACTGTCTCAGGTGGTAGAGGCGCTGTTTCGCCTTCTTTACTACTGTGTCTATGTGTGTTGACCATGTCAGGTCCTCTGAGATGTGGACCCCCAGGTACTTAAAGCTGCTCACCCTGTCCACGGTAGCCCCGTTAATCATCAGTGGTGTGTGCGTCTCCTGCTGTCCTCTCCTATAATCCACGATCAGCTCCTTGGTTTTACCAATGTTCAGGAGCAGGCTGTTGTCCTGGCACCAGCGTTCCAGTACCTCAACCTCCTCCCGGTAGGCCTTCTCGTCGTTGTCCGAGATCAGCCCCACCACCACCGTGTCGTCTGCGAACTTCACTATGGAGTTGGAGCTGAACTTGGCCACACAATTGTGTGTGTAGAGTGAGTACAGCAGGGGGCTCAGAACACAGCCCTGGGGGGACCCGATGCTCAGGGTGATGGTGTTGGAGGTCTGACCCCCCACCCTGACCGCCTGGGGTCTTTCGGGGTCTATGGTGTTGAACGCTGAGCTGTAGTCAATGAACAACAGTCTCACATAGTCCCCCTTCTGACGGTCAAGGTGCGAGAGGGTGCTGTGCAGTACCTGGGAGACCGCGTCGTCGGTGGACCTGTTTGTCCTGTATGCAAATTGCATAGGGTCCATATCACTGGGGAGGGAGGCACAAATGTGGTCCTTGACCAGCCTCTCGAAACATTTCATGACCACAGAGGTGAGTGCCACCGGTCTGTAGTCATTTGGACATGTTGGGGAGGGTTTCTTCGGTACAGGGATGATGGTAGACATGGTGTTGTTTTTTAACATACATTGAACCATTTTAGAATAGTGCCATTCTGTATGACAGGTGTTTCTTTTTTTTTTAAACACATTTACATAGTCAGTAAGAACAGTTTTGGGCCGACCATTTACCAATTGAATTCAACATCCCCAACAGTATACATGGTAAATGTACGCACGTTTATTTGTGATGGGGCATAGTCTTGGCGTGAACGGAGGTGACAAGGAGCTTGTAGGCGAGCTTAGGCAGGAGTCAAACAGCGCATCCGCATCTCTGTCTGGAGTGTTGTTGGGAAAGTCTGTAGAGGGGTCCAAAATGGTAGTGAATGATAACGTTATTTTCAAAACAGGCACAGAGGAGTATTATCATATTGTTTGGACCACCACCTCTGCAAGTACACTACTCAGTGCGACCATGGTTGGATGTTAACAGTGAAGACGGCAACAAATTGAGCCCACAATATGAAACTCAAATTTGAAGCTTAAATCAGTGTATTTAAGGGGGGTAGGCTCCCAGATTTCTATGTACTTTTTATTATAATCTCTGCATTTGTCATAATGTCTCGATGGTAATCAATAGATTATGATGATAGGTGCATTCTGGTTCGGCTTCTGACGCACAACTAGGCCGTCCAATTAAACCTGCTGGTTTGAGTTTTGATTGGGTGGAGGTAAATCTTCCCCTGACCCCTTATCCATTATGGATTTTGATTTGACATCATAATTTATTGATTACCATCGAGACATGACAAATGCAGAGGTTATAACCAAAAAAAAGTACACAGTACATTTCACAGAGTAAATTCTACTCAAACTGAGTACATTTGACTCAAACTGAGTAAGATTTTACCCAAACCAGTTTGAGTAAAATGTACCGTACTTTTCGCACTATAAGCCGCACCTGAATATAAGCCGCAGCAGCTAAATTGAATGATGTGTACATATATAAGCCGCACTGGACTATAAGCCGCAGGTGTTTTAATGTTTAATTACCATATGTAATTAGCATTGGGACACAATACTGTCGGGCAAATAACAAGAATGAACTCATTTACAAGTTGTATTAAGTTTAGAAAATAAGGGAACAGATAAATAACATTTCAATGCAGTCAAAAAAGCAATATTTCGATTTTTACATTTTCGGGTTTGGTCACGTCGAGTCACATATAAGCCGCACCGTTATATAAGCCGCAGGGTCAAAAAATGGGGGGAAAAGGCACGGCTTATAGTCCGAAAATTATGGTATTCGTCTGTAGCTGTTGGCTTTGTTTGTGCATTAACTGCACTGATTCAGTGGGATTTAATCTCCAATAAATGTAATGTTCAATACGTTTAAGAAATTTGAAAAAGAAAAAAGATATATATAAATATATATTCAAATATTGATATGCCTTCAAATGCCCATCCCTATTCCATACTAAATCCACTCGCACCACCCGCAAAAAGGTCTCGTCGAGTTGTCTACCTGGCTGAGGTATCTTCTCCTGGTTCTCCAGGTTCCGACTCATTGTTAGGTCCAGAGGGGCATCTGGGACGGCAGCATCTGAGGTAAATCTTCCCCTGACCCCTTATCCATTATGGATTTTGATTTGACATCATAATTTATTGATTACCATCGAGACATGACAAATGCAGAGGTTATAACCAAAAAAAAGAACACAGTAAATTTCACAGAGTAAATTCTACTCAAACTGAGTACATTTGACTCAAACTGAGTAAGATTTTACCCAAACCAGTTTGAGTAAAATGTACTCAGTTTGAGTACAATTTACTCAGTTTGAGTAAAATTTACTCTGTGAAATGTACTGTGTATATCTGGGAGCCTACCCCCCCCCCCTTAATAGGAGAACCCATTAGAACCCTAATACTTGAACTAATTCCATGTGTACCTCATTAAGGCAGCAGCTAATTATGTAATGAGCACAGTGCAATCTCCTTTCTGGTCGTAACAGACCTCTCAAGTATTGTCATTTGAAAGGAAAGTGTGCACAATGGTTTTACTTACTGCTGCTGACAGAAGAAAAAATGCCTGAACTGGCAGGAAAGGCTGTAGACGGGCTACCGGAATCTTCTTCCGATTCTCTGCGGTTGTAACCTAAAGATAGATACTTTATTAATCCCATTTTGTTAAACAAAAGTCAGTGTGACATACACTCTACTATATAAAAATGAAGACATGCTCAAATAGAGTGACAGTCAATGTTTCACTTACGCTTGGCATGAGCAAGTAACTTTCTGGATTCCACCGGCTTCAGTACACCTTCAAGTTCATGCGGTTGCAAAAACTGTAGATCGTCCACACTAGTCACTCCGAGGCCGTCAAGTAAATCCAGTAGTAAAGGTTGTAGTCCAGAGCCTGGAAGCACTGCAGTTATGTAACTGGCCAGGTCACCCATGACTACAAACAGGGCCGCCTGGGAGAAATGCGAGGCCCTGTGCGAGATTTAAACGCGAGCCCCCCCCCCCCCCCCTAAAAGGTAAAAAAAAATATATATATATATATATATTTTTATTTATTTTTTACAGTCAACATATTCTTAAATAATAGCGCTGCCCGAGGCTGGGCATGATACAGTCAACATATAGCAAGAGAGAGAGCGAGAGAGCGAGAGAGAGCTCCCGTTCTACAGTCAATATACTGTTATCGCTGCACAGACCCGGCAGGCCGGCAATGCCCCTGACCCTCCACCAGAGCAAGGCCAGAGCGAGAGAGAGAGAGAGACACAGAGAGAGAGAGAGAGAGAGAGACACATTGGAAAGAAACAACCCAAAACCAGAGCAAATTGAAATGCTATTTGGCCCTAAACAGAGAGTATACAGTGGCAGAATACCTGAGCACTGTGTCTGATCCAAAACTAAGAAGATCCTTGACTAGGTACAGACTCAGCGAGCACAGCCTAGCCATCGAGAAAGGCCGCCATAGGCAGACCTGGCTCCCAAGCGAAGACAGACTATGCACCACTGCACACAAGATGAGGTGGAAACCGAGCTCCACTTCTTAACAACCTGCCCACTATACCAAGACATCAGAGACATATACTTCCCACAAATTGCAAACACCCAAAGAGACTTTGAAAACATGGACAATAACTCAAAACTCCCATACCTACTGGAGAAATACAAGAGAGAGAGAGAGAGAGAGAGAGAGAGAGAGAGAGAGAGAGAGAGAGAGAGAGAGAAAGAGAGAGAGAGAGAGAGAGAGAGAGAGAGAGAGAGAGAGAGAGAGAGAGAGAGAGAGAGAGAGAGAGATGTGTGTTTGTGTGTTAGAGAGAGAGGGCATGTATGTGTGTTAGGGCAGTGGTTCCCAATCCTCTCCTCGAAGCACCCCAGCCGTTCCATGTATTTGTTAAATTCCAAACCAGCACACCTGATTCAACTAATAAAGGGCTAGTTAAGTTGAATCGGGTGTGCTGGTGGTGGAATTTAACAAATACATGGAACGGCTGGGGTGCTTCGAGGAGAGGATTGGGAAGCACTGTCAGTTTTAGAGAGAGAGAGAGAGAGAGAACAGAGAGAGAGAGAGAGAGAGAGAGAGAGAGAGAGAGAGAGAGAGAGAGAGAGAGAGAGAGAGAGAGAGAGAGAGAGAGAGAGAGAGAGAGAGAGCTCAACGGCGGGCATAGAATAGGTTGCATGAACTCACCATAACGCAGTATCAATGGTAAAGTTGGAAGGAGACTTTCCGTGGAGATGAAAAGTACCAGTCCCTTGGGAGTCCTAGTTTATCTGCCACACGTTAGCACTCGATAACTTAGCAATTAACTAAAGGCAGGGACGCGTAACTAGCGTTAGCTAACGCTAGCTAGCATTAGCCCTTAGCAAATTGCTACTAGTACTAGCCGACATAGCTATAGCCTGACTGAAGGTTCTTCTAACATGCAACAACTTTCATCTTCAGTCCATCTGCCGAACATCCTCTTCGTCTTGGCAAATTTGGCATAACCATCATACTTGGTATTGATAACAAGCTTATGGCCCACAGTGTAATTTCTTCTGATCCATGCTGCTTTTGAAAAGACATCCACTCGCTCCTCTGAATAGCGCTGAATAGATCCCTGTACCTCGTGGGTCCGGGAAGAGCCCGGAAACACTATTCTAAAATCTGTAGAGCAGCAGAGCCGCAGAAACCGGAACACTGCAGTCTGCAGAGCCGCAGAGGCAGGAACAAGTCAGACACATTCTACAAACGTGTCTAATGTGAAATATATAAGCATATAAGCAAAACTAGATTTTATGTCTGTGATGAAAAAGGGCCTCGCGGGAAGGGGGGCCTCGCAAAAAAATAAAAAATAAAATAAAAAAATAAAAATAAAAAAAATAAGAAATATTTATTTTTTAATTTTTAATTTTTTAATTTTTGCGAGGCCCCCCTTCCCGCGAGGCCCTGTGCGACCGCACTGCTCGCACACCCCCTGAGGCGGCCCTGACTACAAAGAAAGATAAACACAGCTTGAGCCCAGATTTAGCTAAAAGCTAGCAGGTGAAAAGATGCGACAGGCTGCCTCCACATGTATCGGAGGGGACATGTGATGCAAGGCTTCGATCCTCCCTACAACCGACCAGTGGGGGGCATATGCGAGCAACAATCAGGACAGGGGAGGGAGAATTGCCACAAGAGGTAAATTGGGATGGGGAGAAAAATCACAGAAAAAGCAGAAAAAGTAGATACAAAAAATAAAAAAAAAAACAGTAATGAAAGCTGTTTAGGATGGTAGTTCAATGCTAAATAAATACGGCTGTTTTTATTGGCTCACATGGGGTGGCATTGGCTGAGGGGCACAGCTGTTTGATGCCAGCTCCTCCTTGCAGTGTGTGGAAGTGTGTGAAGACACTGAACGTCCAACTGCTGACACCTATCCTGCCACTTTGCCTGAGTCTGTCCTCAGTGTGTGTGTGTGTGTGTGTGTGTGTGTGTGTGTGTGTGTGTGTGTGTGTGTATGAGAATGATTTGGATGCCTATACTACATGTTATATATGCCTCGTGCAGCAATTTAGAATTTAGAATGTATGTACCCAATCAATTATGAATCGAATCATTACTCCCAAGAATCAAGATAAAATATAACTGAGATTCCCATCCCCTCCCCAACTAATCAGCCACCCCATATATCGTCAGTAGCTAATTCAGTAAGCTACTGATCCAGAACACTGTGTTTAAGGGACAGGACTGTCATTCCACATAGACTATATGCAGCTAGTGGATAAAAGTCCAAACACTGTTCAGCATTGATGCAAACCATTTGTCTAGCTGCTTCTCCAAGGTTATAGAGGCCATACTCTGCCAGATAGGATGACAAGTGTGGTATCACCAGGAAGTACACACACTTGTTTTCCTTCATCAGAATGAGCTCAATTTGTCCAAATTCCACTGACTCTTCATTCTTAATGCATAGAAAATAGCCTTTCCTATACAGGGTACCCTTCCACTGCACTTCTGTCGACACCAACTCAGGATGTGGGAGCGAGCTTGCTTTAACCGCATCACGCACTTGGTCACTGTACAACTCAGTGTGGTAAGGAAACATGTTTTTTACTTGCAAAGTTGCAGGAAAGAAGGAGCTGGAGTTCAGATATGACTGAAGCAGCTGATGATTGTTTGCAAGTGTCTTACACACATTTTTGAAGTTCTGTGTCCTCCTTATGCATCTTTTGAAGTATGAGTGTTTGCTCTCAAACCTCATTGTCCACAACCGTATGAGTGGACCAAGTTTCATGATCAAAGAGGGATAGTGGACGAGGTAGTGATGTTTTGGTTTGAGTTTCTCTGTGGGAAATAGTTGTTTCCTTGTTTCAAGATAATCTTGAATCTGAACATTGAGGAAACAGATTTGAGGGACAGATATCTTGGGGGCACAGACCAACTCACAAAGCTCTTTCAGCAAGATCAGTAACTGCCACACTGGATCCTTAGTATCCGACATCTTATCCCCAATAATCACTGGTAGAAGTCTCAAAAGACACCAATTCTCAGCCGCCTGACCACCAATCTTCATACCACTTATACTTACTTCACAAGGAGCAGAACCAGCATCAGAACCTACATATTTGAACTGTGCGATTCGTCGGTTCAGCTGTGTGTATGTGAACCATTTCTTCACCTTTACAAAATACCTCAAGTAAAGGGTAAGGTCATAGGCTACTACGCCTTCAAACAAGTCATGGCCTATGCATGGTGGGAGCCCTGGCTGGCATACATGGAAATACTTAAGAGAGTTGAAAACAGAGTCAAACTTGAGTCCCTTTACATGTGTTGCCTCAGAGTCCTGTAGTTGTCGCAGTGCTTCCTTGTAGGTCTCAACTGTTCTTACCGGAAACCGGTCTGTCGGGTTGTCCATTTCATTTGTAGGCACTAAGCAATACCTGCAGCAGTGACTAGCAGTACTGAAATTCTCAGTAAAGCCACCGATCGAGTGAGAGCCTAAATTGTCCCCCAGAATACATACGACTGTTGCCCGCACCACCTGGCCAGATGAAGTGACCAGTCCATGCCTCTCAAGTTCTCTAATATCTGACAGCATCCGTGCAAACAACTTTTCATGTGCAAAGTACTTAAAGTACCTCTCAGGACACAGAAGCAAAAGCTGCAAGTTGTCAACACTAGAACGATAGATGGCCTCGAAGTTGGCAAGTGTAAAGTAAACTCCTACAATTTTGTGCTTCTTCTTTGATGATCCAAGAGGGTTCACTACCTCAAATGCATCCTGGTACAAGATAAGCTTTAAGCTTATACCTGGCTCCATGAATAAGTCGTTGGACTTGAAAACAGATCCATCGCAAACATCAGTGAACACATTAGTAGAAGCAGCATTATTTTGTGGCTTCACACACTCTTGCCACACAACAGGGTCTTTTAACATGGATCGTAAAGTATCCTGAAGTGGGATATATTGTGCATAGCACTCCCTTCTATTCTCGTCTGTGCCAAGATAAATAGCCTGTGGGTGCACATATGAAAAGTTCTTTTGGAAGAACATCTTTCTTCTGTGCCCAGTGGAAAGGTGAGAGCTGCACAGCGAATGCAAATCTGCTTCTCCCAAAATACTCAAAACACTGTCAATATCAGTCTCAGACAAGTTTGTTTTAGCTCCCATTAACTTTTTGAATTCCTTCTTAGTGTACCGATGACACGTATCATTCAAACTGTCAATTTCTTCAACAATAATCTGTATTGTTGATGATGGAATGAGGCATTTAGCCTGCAGACGCATGTAAAAAAGGCATAGATTTTTTTGATACAGGGCTCTCATTTCAGTGTCATCTGGCATGTCGTCAGATGAACTTGCTACATGACTTTCATCTAAATCCCTTTGCACCTCAGCGGAATCCTGAGTAGACTGCGATTGTGTAGGGCCAGGGGGAATCTGTTTGATTCATATGCAACCTTGCGATATGGCTAGTGAATGATGATTTTACTTTATAGGTTTTGTCACAATTTGCAAATGGACATTTTACTGTCTCTTTTTTCAATATATGCAATTTCAGATGTGCAATGACATCCCTGAGATTAGTATATTGCTCCTGACAACTTGCGGCCTCACATTTGAATGAACATCCTATATAATTTCTTTGTGAAGCAGAGATGGTCCTGTGGTCACGGTACATATGTGTTTTCAAAGCAGTATACTTCAGAAACTGATGTTTGCAGTCAGCCACACCACAAGGGAATTGCTTGTTTGCTTCATGTCTATGAAGTAACTGATGGTCAACATAACGTTTAAGCGATTTGAATGACAGGCCACAGGACTTACATTTACATGTATGACCAGGCATTTTTCAGAAGTTAAGTATTCCCTCAAATCTCATGTTCCATCTAACAATTCCAGGAAGTTCTGTATGTGTGCATGTGTATGGATATGACAACAAGTAAGGTATTGGTGTTTAGCAAACTTGTGTATAAATGTGGACTAACCTGTCCTAAATCTGCAGATAGGCTAAATGTTGCAACTGATGAAGCGGAACTGCAATCCAAACTGTTGAGACAAAATAAGTGTAAGTGAAGCACAAATAAACTTCAAAAAAGGTTATTTCTAGTGCCGTCAGGCAATTAAAAAAAGTAATCTAATTAATCGCATTTTAACTGCATAACCATTTTAGGCCTGATATTTTATATTCTATAATCATATTTCAAATTGCATGTGTCCGGATGGCAGAATTCAGTACTGTATCTACAAAACCTTCTGTTTAATCATCTTTAGTCTAGTAGATAGAGGGGGGTATCATGCACCCCCCGGAAATATACTTCTAACCAGTGTTTCTAGATTTGAAAAAAATTATAGGCTTATGTTAACAAGTTGTCAGAGTGTCCCATGTATCATTTATATGCAAATTAAGGACATGATTATCAAAAAACCGCAAACAAATCTGTTTAATATATCTCAGCCAATATTGCAGATAACTGAACCAATTTGGACAAGTCAATCAGGGCAAGCTTATTTGACGCATATCTCGCCTAGAAAGGCTTTCGAAATTGTGAAATGCCATTTTGGCCTCAATATTTTCAAAACAAATCGTATGAAAATGTTATGAAACGAACAAGAATGTGATAAAACATGTAATAAAAACGGAGCTCAACGCATACATTTGATGGTAGAAATTTGTTTGTTTTCACTCATAAGATGGCGGCGGTCTCGTAACATCAGTGTCTAACCTGCAAACCATCCATGTGGTACATACATGTACATAGGCTACCACTAGGTGGCAGTGAGATCCTGTAACAACCTCTGTGGAAATATTATCACATTTAAAAAAAGATAAAATCTCCTAACACTTGGTTATAAGTTTAACCTTAACCTAAACAAACGTATTGCTGAAAATATACACTCTATGACTGCTGTCATATACTGCTGCAGAGAACTTTTTCATGGCAAATAAGTAATCTGGTCTTTCCAAAGACATGCGGGACACGTGTGCACGAATACACCTTAAATGATTTTCGAATATAATGCAGCGTTTTGTTCATATTGATTCTACCAAGTGTATACTTTTTATTTCTGAATTTCCCATTCTTAATTCTTACATGTGTGCATGAACACATTCATTGCTTTAGCTGCTTTGCACGAACAAACATGAACGCTAGCATATATTAGTGTTACGGTAAAATACGTGGAAATGTACATTTTAAGACAAAACGACAGTCGCAGATTGCTATTATATAATGACTATTTGAAAACCATGACTTAATATAAATGTCTTACTGGGTCTTGCTGCTGTGGCTGTTCCTGCTTTTCAGGGCGCAAAGGTTTTATCTCTGTGTGATGAGGATTTATATAGAGCCTCCCATGCATGCATGCGCAGAACGAGGCCAGCTTGCATAGGTATCTGTGTCTTTTGCCGGTAGCTAAATGACAATGTAATTATAATGTGATTGATTGATTGATTGATTGATTGATTGATTGATTGATTGATTGATTTAAAAGTTTATTAACAGATTGCAGAATGGGTACAGTGCAGTACAGCTCAATACATACAATTGTTAAGGGGATGCAGACCAGAGAAAGACTTTCGTCTTGTTTACATCAGGGTCCCCCATTTTCAATTCATCATATACACGACTTACAGATAGACAGTACTGCTACATCTATACATTTATGACATACCAGATTTGCAAATACAATACTGTTTGTGATACAAATAGTGTCCAGAAAAAGAGTGTATATACATTTGACGTAGAAACTCTATACATTGGAGGAGGTTGGGTAGGTGGG
This sequence comes from Notolepis coatsorum, assembly GCF_963971535.1. Lineage (NCBI taxonomy): Eukaryota > Metazoa > Chordata > Actinopteri > Aulopiformes > Paralepididae > Notolepis > Notolepis coatsorum. The sequence continues at coordinate 51,043,738 of NC_140166.1, read as the reverse complement.
GTGGGGTGGGGGGGGGGGGGTTGTACATTGGAGGTGGGGGGGGGGGGGGGGGGGGTTGGGCAGGGGGGGGGGCAACTGGGTTAGGAAATGTTTCAACTCATTCAGAACGCAGCGGCCCGCCTGATCTCAAACCTACCGAAGTCGGCCCATGTCACCCCACTTCTTAGGGACCTGCACTGGCTCCCCATTGCTGCACGAATCCGCTTCAAGGCCCTCGACCTAGCATACCGTGCGGCAAAGGGAACCGCTCCCGCCTACCTCCGGTCAATGGTTTCTAACTACACACCCTCAAGACCCCTACGCTCTGCATCTTCTGGCCGCCTCAGACCTACTCCTATCCAAGCTCCGGGAGGGTCATCAAAGAGAAGTCGCCTATTCTCAGTCCTTGCCCCACAATGGTGGAATGAACTATACCCACCCCAGTTAGGACAGCCGAAACACGTCCAATCTTTCGCCGTCGACTAAAGACGCACTTCTTCAACCATTATCTGAAAAAAAAAAAAAAATCAAACCCTAACTAACCGTACTGTCATGCACTTATCCTAATAAACTAACCAGCACTCAACACTTTGATGAACATTGTTGCTCAGCTTGTGCCCTTCCTGATGGCTTGTCGTACAGAACATGTAAGTCGCTTTGGATAAAAGCGTCAGCTAAATGACTAAATGTAAATGTAAATGTAAATTTGTAGGGGCCATGTTTTGAATTGCAGTATCCCGTATAGGTGTTCTTTGAGGGTGTTTTTGAAAGTGGGTAGTGATTCACATTCCTTTACAGCTTTGGGTACGGCGTTCCACATTGATGTGGCATAATTGCGAAACGTGTTTAGTCCATTGTTTGAGCCGAATCTGGGTTTAACATGATTTGTTGAGCTTCCTCTGGTGTAGTGGTTGTGGTATTCACTGACCTTTGGGAAGTATTTTGACATGTACATGGGTACCTTAGTCGTATAGTGTATCTTGTAGACCAGGCCCATTGCAAGTTGCTGTACTCTGTCGTCTACTCTAAGCCATCCTAGGTTGTCAAAGTGGGTGCTTTGGTACCATGAGGTGCACGCATAGTCGTAGTATATTGAATGAGGGCTCCTGCCAGAGTCTTCAGGGTATTCTTGTTTCTTGAGAGGAGATCCGGTACAAGAATCTAGTTCGTTGGTTGACTTTTTTTATTACATTGGATGCCATTTTGTCACAGGAAAGATTTGCCTCTAGGATGGAACCCAGGTAGGTAATTTCGTCTTTCCTTGTGACAATATTGTCACCCACTGCAACTGAGAAGCCGTCGGTCTTGCTGAGTTTGTTATTTGAACCGAAGAGAATGGACTCTGTTTTGCCCATGTGTAATGATAGTTTGTTATCAGCGAGCCATATGCAGATTTTGCCTAGTTCCGAGCTGAGGGTTTTTTCAACCTGCAACTTGTTCTTGTCAGAGACCAGCAGGGCTGAGTCGTCCGCAAACAGGAACAAGTTGCAGTCACAGGCTGACGACATGTCATTTGCATAAATTAGGAAGAGTAGCGGTCCTAGTATGCTTCCTTGTGGAACACCACAGCTCACTGTGAGGGGGGGGGATAGAGTACCGTTTACCTCTACTATCTGTTCTCTCCCCTCCAGGTAGGATTGCATCCAGCTCACTGATAAGCTATCAAAACCAATTGCTTTTAGCTTGTCAATCAGAATGGAGTGATTGACAGTATCGAAGGCCTTTTGTAGGTCCAGCATGACCATGCCGCAGTATTTGCCCGCGTCCACCTCTTGTTTGATGTGGTCGTTCAAATAGAGGAGGCATGTGTCAGGGAGTAGCTAGCTATATAGCTTAGCACAAGGGCTGGAAGCAGTAGGGAGCAGCTAGCTATAGCTTAGCACAAGGGCTGGAAGCAGTATAGGGACCAGCTAGCCTATAGCTTAGCACAAGGGCTGGAAGCAGTAGGGAGCAGCTAGCTATATAGCTTAGCACAAGGGCTGGAAGCAGTAGGGAGCAGCTAGCTATATAGCTTAGCACAAGGGCTGGAAGCAGTAGGGAGCAGCTAGCTATAGCTTAGCACAAGGGCTGGAAGCAGTAGGGAGCAGCTAGCTATAGCTTAGCACAAGGGCTGGAAGCAGTATAGGGACCAGCTAGCCTATAGCTTAGCACAAGGGCTGGAAGCAGTAGGGAGCAGCTAGCTATATAGCTTAGCACAAGGGCTGGAAGCAGTAGGGAGCAGCTAGCTATATAGCTTAGCACAAGGGCTGGAAGCAGTAGGGTGCAGCTAGCTATATAGCTTAGCACAAGGGCTGGAAGCAGTAGGGAGCAGCTAGCTATAGCTTAGCACAAGGGCTGGAAGCAGTAGGGAGCAGCTAGCTATATAGCTTAGCACAAGGGCTGGAAGCAGTAGGGAGCAGCTAGCTATAGCTTAGCACAAGGGCTGGAAGCAGTAGGGAGCAGCTAGCTATATAGCTTAGCACAAGGGCTGGAAGCAGTAGGGAGCAGCTAGCTATAGCTTAGCACAAGGGCTGGAAGCAGTATAGGGACCAGCTAGCCTATAGCTTAGCACAAGGGCTGGAAGCAGTAGGGAGCAGCTAGCTATATAGCTTAGCACAAGGGCTGGAAGCAGTAGGGAGCAGCTAGCTATAGCTTAGCACAAGGGCTGGAAGCAGTATAGGGACCAGCTAGCATATAGCTTAGCACAAGGACTGGAAGCAAGCAACTAGCCTATAGTTTAGCACAAGGACTGGAAGTAGGGAGCAGCTAGCGCTCTGTAAAAAAATTAACTCTGACGCACAGAGATGAAATTGATATCCATCTTCTAGTTTGACTCTGGGGAAGATGGCAAATAAACATATTTTCGGAGTGTTCCAGTAAGCCTCACGAAAAACACCTTGAGTCTTGTCACACAGTGATGCACGTCGGTTTGAAACGTCAGACTTTCTGTCCTCGTGTCAACCCAGCCTGAATTTGGTGGTACAATGACTCACTTTGTCAATTTACATGAGACGTTTCTCAAACCCACGGGTCACGGATGGTGAAGGACGAGAGGCCTTGGAATGAAGAAGGGAGCCTGTAGCAGAGACGCCACTGCCAGAACGTCTCTTTCTTTCCTCTCTCCCTTCTTATAGGAGATCTGGGAAGATGCTTATCAGAGGGGGAAATGGCTGATTTGAGCATGCCGTTCTGCCGAGGCCTTGGAACTCATTCACATACAGAACACACACACACACACACACACACACACACACACACACCCTCGCACACCCCGTCCCCAACCCCCGTGACATAAACTCCCGCACTTCTCCATTACAACAATATGTCAAGTCAAGTCAAGTCAAGAGTTTTATTTGTCACAGCATACGAGTATACAATGAAATGCGGGTGGTCTTGCCCGCAACGATGTGCAATACAGTGGTACAGACGCAGCGCTCAAAAATCAAACCAATTCTGCTGCTTGTCTGCTGCTTGTCTGCTGCTTGTTGCTGCTTGTGTGCCACTTAAGTCTACTCAGGTGTTAATTTTCCGGGGCTGGTGGCTGGGGGAACAAAGGGAGGGTAGTTAACTTAAGTGCTTCCCCAGGGAGGGGGTCGGGGGCTACTGTCATCAGACCCCCAAAATAATTTGTATATGGGCAGTCTGACTTGGGGTACTGACCATATATTAGTGTTGCAATGCATGATAAGTAAACAGTGAAAAAAGCTAAGAAATCCGATGGGGCTGGGACATTTGGGACGAATACAAATTTAAGATGAAAATCTGCCCAGCCTGTGGGAGGAAGTGGAGGTGTGAAATCTGGCTCGGTCAAGAACAATAGGAGTCACACAATCAGTTTGGAGTGCAGTGGTGGAGGAGTGGTAGAGGCGCATGAGAGGTTTGAGTTTTGAGCGCTGTATCTGTACAACATATAATAGAATCCAATAAAAAAAACATTGTGCAATAACAGGTAACAGGCAACATGGTGTGACATCTCTGCATTTGTACATAGTTATTTACAGAGTATATAGGACATGCTAGGTAGCTTTGGTAGTGCAATACACTGTTACTGTTGCTAATACTAGTTTAAAGTGGCCTTTCCTTTTGGCAATAAGTGTGGGTGTGTGCGGCATGAGTGTGTGCCCGCTCATGTTAAAGTGTCAAAGTGGCTGCTAGTGTGTGAGCGTGCACATCGTGCGTGTCGTGTGTGTGCTCATGTGTGCTTATGTGTGGATAGTTCAGTGTTCTGTGGTACTCAATGTTCATTGTTCAAGACTCTGATGGCCTGCATGGGGGAATAAGCTGAGCCTAAGCCTCTCTGTCCTAGTAGCTGGGGTTCGCAGGCGTCTGCCTGACCTCAGCAGCTGAAACAGGCTGTTATTGGGGTGGTGGGGGTCTTTCATTATTCTGCAGGCTCTGGATTTGCACCTCTTGTTGTATAGAACCTGCAGGGGAGGTAGTGCAATACCCGTGGTACGCTCGGCTGAGCGCACCACTCTCTGTAGGGCCTTCTTGTCCTGTGCCGTGCTGTTTCCATACCAGGCAGTGATGTTTCCATGCTCTCTACAGCTCCTGAGTAGAAGGACTGGAGTATCTTCCCCGATACTCTGAACTTCCTTAACTGTCTCAGGTGGTAGAGGCGCTGTTTCGCCTTCTTTACTACTGTGTCTATGTGTGTTGACCATGTCAGGTCCTCTGAGATGTGGACCCCCAGGTACTTAAAGCTGCTCACCCTGTCCACGGTAGCCCCGTTAATCATCAGTGGTGTGTGTGTCTCCTGCTGTCCTCTCCTATAATCCATGATCAGCTCCTTGGTTTTACCAATGTTCAGGAGCAGGCTGTTGTCCTGGCACCAGCGTTCCAGTACCTCAACCTCCTCCCAGTAGGCCTTCTCGTCGTTGTCCGAGATCAGCCCCACCACCACCGTGTCGTCTGCGAACTTCACTATGGAGTTGGAGCTGAACTTGGCCACACAATCGTGTGTGTAGAGTGAGTACAGCAGGGGGCTCAGAACACAGCCCTGGGGGGACCCGATGCTCAGGGTGATGGTGTTGGAGGTCTGACCCCCCACCCTGACCGCCTGGGGTCTTTCACTCAGAAAGTCCAGTACCCAGGCGCTCAGGGCGGAGCTCAGACCCAGCTCGATCAGCTTGTCCACCAGTCTGGTGGGGACTATGGTGTTGAACGCTGAGCTGTATGAACAACAGTCTCACATAGCCCCCCTTCTGATGGTCAAGGTGAGAGAGGGTGCTGTGCAGTACCTGGGAGACCGCGTCGTCAGTGGACCTGTTTGTCCTGTATGCAAATTGCATAGGGTCCATATCACTGGGGAGGGAGGCACAAACGTGGTCCTTGACCAGCCTCTCGAAACATTTCATGACCACAGAGGTGAGTGCCACCGGTCTGTAGTAATAACTGTGAATTGAACTTGCATTGCTGCACTATAGTCCATCCGTTGCAAGTCAACGCCCCCCCCCCCTCCATCCATTAACTCAACTGGACTGTCACTGTAATATTTATGTACAGTTGTACAGTGTCCCCCACCCACCCCTCCTACCCAACCCCCCCACCCCACCCACCCAACCACCTCCAATGTACAGTCAGATTGGTTATTTTTGGTTGAGGTTGAAAAAGCTATGTTGATTCAATATTTAATTACAGATACCATTTCAACATTTGAAAAACTGTCGTTGAATCAATTTAGTATAGATTCCCCCTCCCCTCCTCCCCTCCTCCCCCTCCCCTCCCCTTTGAGAGGGTATAGTCCTAAGCAACTCGCGAGACCTAGAAGATCTCACAGGACTTGAGGCAGTGGCGGCCGCTGGGTACTTCGCCACTAGGGGCGCTATACCAAATATTTTGCGAACATGTACAGTACAGTACTGTACCACGCAAGACTCATGGCAAGACGTGAGCGATTCGACTCACGCTCACGGCAATGAATCGGCTCTTATGAACGAGTCGCTCAGCTGTTACTACAACAACACACAACCAGTCAAATAAAGTATAGTCTAGACTCTAATTCACAACTTGAAACACAATATAAATAGAAAAGTTAGAAACAAAACTCGCCCGTCTCCAAACACAGGCAGATCTCTCCCTCTCTCCTTCTCTCTCTCACACACAGCGCGACGTGGAATCGATTCGTTACACAATCAGACCTATTATATACCAAGAATAACTTCAGTATGAGTACAGGGCTGTACACATATTTTGCATATTGTTAAACGAGCCAAGGCTAGCTATTAAACTATCGATATGAATCGAAAATCTGGGACCCTGATGTAAACAAGACAAACGTCTTTCTCTGGTCTGCATCCCCTTAACAATTGTGTGTATTGAGCCGTACTGTATTGTACCCATTCTGCAATCTGTTAATAAAGTTCTCATTCATTCATTCATTCAAACATAGACGATATTGAACAAGCCATAATCCACGTATTTTCAATCCGAGAGAGCTGCAGTAGTTAAATCAATGAGCCATCGATAAATAAACAATCAGCAATGTCTCGCTTCATGAATGGCCAGCAGTAGTACTGCTCCTAAAAAAACTATTTACAACCGTTAACGTTAAGAAGAGAGAGAGAGAGAGAGAGAGAGAGAGAGAGAGATTTCTTCAACCTCGAACCTAAATTCCTTAGCAACCCGTGTTACCAAGTAAACAAATCACAGAACGATAGCCAGTTAGCCCGCACCAGCCTAGTAGTACTACTAACGTTAGCTCCCAGAACGATAGCCAGTTAGCCCGCACCAGCCTAGTAGTACTACTAACGTTAGCTCCCAGAACGATAGCCAGTTAGCCCGCACCAGCCTAGTAGTACTAACGTTAGAGAGAGAGAGAGAGAGACTCACTGTTTAGTTGAAACGTCCAGGGCAGGAAACGTGTATAATCCGCCATATAGCTTGTTAGCCAAGTGTTAGCTCAGCTGAGCTTGTCGACGTTAGCACAACACTCAACAAGTACATTCCTTTGTCCATTTCCGCTCGAACAGACTGCAAACTACCTGGCGTTCTATCGCCATGCTCTAAGACAAACTCTAACCTTAACCAACTTTGAAAGAGTGCCTAAGCTTAACAATCTAAAGAACTTGCAGTCACAGCACGGCACGCTCTAAGACAAACAACAGTCCTAGTACCAGGAACCAAGCTAGAAGCTAGAATTGGAACATTAGAAATTGGATTCGGCCAATCAGAGATCGTCTCTGTGAAATTCTGCCATAGAAAAAAATACTGGCGTCGGCCAATCAGAGAGCGTCTCCGCGAAATGCGGCTATGGAAATTCTCACGGAAGTTCACGCTGCTTTCTAGACCGCTTCAAATCGCGCTCGGATTCCAACATAATAGTCATATTTCAACGCACAACGCCGTATGCACTGATTGGCTGTGACGGAGACAGCGATCAAACTGTGACGCGCAGTCAGAGCGCTATCGCTTCTTGCCCGGGCGAGAAATACGAAAAAATAAAAAAAAACGTCACTTCCTGCCCATGAAAACGCTGTTTTTTTTATTTAGATAATAACGTTATATTGTGCATTGGAAATACAAACATACTTAAAATGAGTAAATATTATTCATTTTAAACATGTTTATATTATTTATAGGGCTATAAAACAAAAAACAAAAAAGTTTTTTTTTTCTTCTTCTTCTCTCATTTAACAGGTGGGTCGGCGCCCTAGCGCCACCAGTGGCGAGCCGCCACTGACTTGAGGTATTCAAATGTAACTTTGGCGCGATGGTGTCTTCACTGACTGGCTTGACAAATAGTCTGAGCCAAACTCCTTGGTAAGTCATTGACAATATAATGTATTATGCCATTCACATACCATAATCTTGCTGTCATCGTTTGACTACATGCTACTTTGTGAATTATTAACGTGGTGGCAACTAGTAGGCTACAGTGCAGAACGAAGCTTGTTAGCATTATTAGCTAACATGCTAGATAGTATACTTAACTGGTAAGTGAGTTCTTATGGGAATAGTATGATCCCGTTCAGATACCATCACCGGGCTGTTATCGTTTGACTAAATGTTATCTCTGTGCCGTGGCAAATAGTTTGGAGCTTGTTTGAGCAAATAGTGATGCATATTATTACAGCTACTAACGTTAGCTAGCTAGCATGCTAGCTAACGTTAGTCTGCCATTTTGTTTCGTGATTAAAATGTCCGTTTTTAATAGTTACATAAGCATTGTTGTAACTAGTGTTAACAAATACTTTATTATAGTTCAATTGTGTTAAACTTGGGACACAGCCATGGCTCTATATTTTATTTCGTTTTGTATGTGAGGCATTTTAGCTTGAAGTTGTTGTGTTGCATTGTGGGTCTTCAGCACAAAGTAATCCCTTGCTGAGGGTAAGATGGTTTTCTGTCTGCTCAGACTCAGAATACTTAATTAACATGATCTGTGCTTCATAAAAAACAGATATTGTTTATCTGGTTTTGGTTATTTTGCACAGTAAATACTTATTCAGGCCTACCTGCAATTCAGAATTTAATCCAGCAGGGCGGCAGTGATGTTCATTCTGCCTTTTGTTATATATAAAAAATGGGGCTTTGAAAGACTGACATATTTGAACTTCTAGCTCCTGCTACTCTAAACATATATATATATATATATATATATATATATATATATATATATATATATATATATATATATATATATATATATATATAATATACACAGTCTTGATAAATTGCATACAAGGTTTTTTGAATATTTTGATCGTCTTCTTTTTAGAATTCGCTGGCAATCATCGCCGCTATCAAAGTGAGTTAACTAACACATTCTCAAATTCATCAAATCATACTTTGATGGTGCTTATTTTTTCCTTATTTTGTTAATTATGTTGCTCTTTCTCTAGGAATGCCAATGTATAACTCCAGCCCCTATTACCACACTGCCATTGATTCAGCTCAGTAAGTATTATCTTTCAATTCAATATTGTCTGTCTCTCTCACCCCACTTCAAACTTCACACCTTTATCTGTGTTTTCATCTCTGTCTTTCTGTCTCTCTCACCCCGACCCCCTCCACTTCACACAACACCTACATTGCCAAAGCCTTTGTCATTTGATGACACAGCAGTGCTATGTCTGTCTCTCCCTCTATCTCCGTCTCCCTCTCACTGGCATAACATTTTTATTGTCGTATTCAATATTTCAGAGATTCTTCGCCAGAGGAACTTGAAGCCATTCCTGAATTACCACCAGAGACCAGCAGTTGCACGCAGGCAGAGACTGCCTGTAGCGTGAGTTGAATTTTATACACAAGTTCACTGGTGATTCTTCTTATATAAAACGTCTCTAAAGACGTATGTTTACCTTTGCATTGATTGGCGGATTTTTGACTGAAGACATTGGATCTTTCCTGCTCTCCCATCCAAGTCCCAGGTTGTAATGACGTAATCATGACACTTAGTTGATTTTGAGTAGACAATTACTCGTTGCATCTGGGCTCATAGTCATAGCCATATAGCCATATAGGAATGACCGCTACACCGTCGCGCCAATAGCGGCCGAGGGAGGGAGAGTTAAGCGATTTCTTTGTCATTCAGACAGATTCTCCTATCTGCACCTATCTGACACGTATAGCCACTGATGGTGGAGAAGTGCTGTCCAATTAGCCATTTTGGGGAAATTCAGGCATAAAATAATATTCTGTTGTGTGTCACTGTCAATCAATCCAATATTTCAGAGATTCTTCGCCAGTTGCGGGAAGTTTGTCACCACCTGAAGACGCAGACCACCACCTGAAGCCCATGTAGAATTGTGAGTTGAATTTTATACACGATAGATCAGTGGTTCTCAAACTTTTTACACCAAGTACCACCAGTGTGCGAACCATAGCATGGTCTTTGGGTGAGGGGGGGGGTGCGCGGCGCGCGGACTGTTGGAGGATACTGTGATCGCAGCCTGTAGCCTGTAGGCCTTGTGTATGTATGTATGTGACAAATAAACCTCTTGAATCCTGTCATATATTCAATCAGTTTCAGTAACTACAGAACACATAATACTAGACAACTCACTTGTTGAGGTCCGGTCGTCTGGACGGTCTGGGCTTCCACAGCACATTCCATGATAAAAAAAAAAGTATCCATTTAGTTAGATAGATGATAGATCATCATCCAACACTGTCTACAGTATCCTATCCTGTGTTCAACTTCTGATACGACCGCAGGTGCCGGCACGGTCACCGGGCGTTGTAATACTAATAATAGTCCCCACCGGAGCAGCACCAAGCAGGTGTAATTGTAACGGCGTCGCCTGTAGATGATCCCGCGGCCCGCCTCCTGCTGCTCTGTCAGCTTCACTGTCTTCGTGAAACCAAAATTGGTTAGGCTTACTTGTTTTCGTTTAGACATTATGCATTCCTGAGTGACCTTATTTACTGGCTGTCAAAACGATCACTGTGTCAACAAGTCACAGCCACAGGTTACAAAGTGGGTCAAGTTTGATTTGTGCCGTGCGTGCGTGCAGGCTGCAGCGCCGCCGCGCTCCGAATGGTAATTGCAAGAATAGCATGCATGTTGCCATATTACGTGTGAATTAGTGCGCAAATCATTAATCATACATCCAAAATAGCATACGTTTATTATTATACACGATGATGATACAGAAAATTACAGAAAAATGAGAAATGCATTGCAAAAGTAGCATTTATTTTCAGTAATTTAGAGACCCCCAGGGGAGCTTTAGAGACCCCCAGGGGAGATGATGTCTGATCTAGGGGAGCTATAGCGGACCCAGCTCCCCCCGTGGATCGCACCCTGAGTACCACCTGAGAATGTAGCTGGCTCTCCAAGTACCACCATATGACCGGCGTTAAAATACAGTATATTCAGCTATGCACAGTTCACGCAGGAGGCAAATGTATTCCTAATACCATTATTTATTGTTAACTTTTGTCAGACACTGCCACAATGTACAAAGGGATAGCACTAGAACTAGCAAACGCTTCCACACAACTCATACAATGCAAGGGGCATTGAGAACATAATAACTAACATTCTCACATAGCAAGTGAGAAAATTAAGAACAACTGTATTTCAGCAAATGTACTTAATCTCTATCTCTCTCTCTCTCTCTCTCTCCCTCTCTCTCACACAGCAAGCAATTGTCCATCATTCTCTCTCTCTCTCTCTCACACACACACACACACACACACACACACACACACACACACACACACACACACACACACACACACACACACACACACACACACACACACACACACACACACACACACACACACACACACACACACACACACACACACACACACACACACACACACACACACACACACACACAATTATTTTGTTACAAAAACTTAATTTCCTGCATTCTGGTGCAGGACTTTTTGAAATTTTACCCTTTAAATGCCAGTTTGTGTGATGGCATCACAAATTATTGTTAAAATAAACACACAAAGTAAAATATGTTCAATAGGATTGGAGCCCCGCATTTAGTGATCTAGGAGGCAAGTATTTTGTAATAAGATCAGATAGATAGAGCAATCACATAATAAAGAAATGAGGCTCATCGTGCTTGCAAGCCACTGTCTAAACTCTAATTGTGTTCTCAGAGGGACGACACTGGTGATCTACACCTCTACCAGAGGCCAGCAGCCAGAGGGGGACCCTGCTGACCACAAGGCCATCTGAATCATCCTATGCTGAATTGACATGGATGGCATCTCCCTTAAGCTGATGTGAGTATAACTTCCATGTACAAACACAAACACACCCACTCTATCTATATCTCTCTTCTAGGACATGTCATCATCATCAAACCTTTATTTAATTCTTGGGAGAACAGTAGGGTTGTAAAAAAAAGTGTAAACATCTTCAAATCATTATTAACACATCCACGCTGTAAAGCGTTATTGCCTGCCATGCTTTGACCACCAGATCTCGCTGTACAGCGTTATTGAGATCAATATTGAATTTTTTCGCCATGGCATTCAAAATTCATATATACACCCATGGCCGCTTAGTTATAGTTGAAAGTGGGGGTGCAAGATTCTTTTTAATTCTTTTTTTTTTACTTTTTTTTTTTTTTTTTTTTTTTTTACATTTAATGAACACCTGTATGTGCAATTTCCTGCAATATAGAGCCTCGGACAGAGATACGGGATGGTGCGTAGGCGCTGTGATCACCCAACGGCGGAAATAATGCCGCTTTGAGCAGTTTATAAAAAAATATTAAAAATATTTATTAGCAACGCCGAGCTTTCAAACCATCCCGTATCTCTGTCCGAACCCCTCGTGCAACTGTGAGCACCTTTGTAATGTCTCTGTGATACTTGTATAACGAACGGTTCGGCCAGAACCAGTCCTTCAGGGTAAATCTAGGTTGGTTTCCCATTGAGGAGCAAGTGACTGTGGATTCACTCGGTGCAGCGCGGAGGCTCACCATACGAGAAATATTCAGTTTCAATCTGTTTGCGCATTTAGTATACAGTCACAGTGTTCGACTTACGTGATGATTTGCTCCATTTTGATGTAAACGCAGAAGAATAATCCTCACAATGTTATCCAATATCCAGCCTGAATTTTTCAATGGCATTCGAAAAAGCCGCCTCCTCCCCCAACATGTCGTATACGTCATGCCGACGAACCGTGGCCCGTGGGCACTGGATCAAACCATTAAAGTGGGGGGTCACACAATCTTTGGAAACTTAAAAACTTGCTATTAAGTGTCATTGCGTATTATTAATTTGATTGAAATTACGTAGTTATGGTTAGATTTATATATGGGAGGGGGGGTATATCATATTTTTCATATGATCAAAAAGTGGGGGAGCAAAATCAGACGTTTGCCCCCCCATGTTCAATAGTCGTAGAGCAGATGCTTCGCGTGCTCTATTGCGCAGGCGTCTATGTATACACCTCCGACGCTGCAGCTGGACCCTACGGCTCAATACAACGACGGCTCAATACCGCCACCTGGTGGATGGTCGGGCGAGTTACACTCGAACAACAGGAAGTGGGGGCTGTGCGTCGATTAAATTCATCCGGCCGTCAGACATTGTTGCAAGGCTCCCGACAGACACTATAGTACATATGGATCGCTTTATAAACTTAATAATCGATATGATTTCGGCGTTTATTGCGACATACAAACCGGAAATGGACCTAGGCGATCGACGTCCTATACTTGGGATATTTCACCGCCAGTCTCTTTGACACACGGTAAGAGGACACTAACGTTAATTTTCAGCCCAATTTATTCATTTCACTGCAAACCATCTGATCAATATATCACCCATACTACATAAAGCATTTACTGACGATCACGTAATTATAAACGCCCCCCCCCCCCCTTTCCTCCATGCATGATGACGCATAACGTATACGATCATATACAGTTGAATTTTTTAATATAGCGTGTCTAGGGAATAAACGGCAATCGATGCATTTAGGTCTATAACTCACGTTCTAGGAATTACTACAGAAAATGATAAAAACATACTCTAGAAGGTATTTTTGTATGAATGTATGAATGGAAAAGTATAACGTTCCTACATCCTGAACAATAGATAATCGATGTTGAATGCAGGCATTAAAGCGTTCCGTCTCAAGGCGGATTTCCGTCAATTTGATTGGGGAGATCCGTCAATTTGATTCGCAGTCTAACGGAATTGACTACCTGGTATAATATGATTTGTAGATGCATACAGATTGAAACAAAATTGAGCCAATCAGAGGCGCCAAATATCATGAAAAGGGAATTTTTTTCTACCGAGGCGGCGCCAAGCAGTCATCACTCAGGGACTCGAGTGGTTGCAGCTGGAGGCTATTGGGCGAGTGACATTTGCGAGGTGTGTCCGCCACATGGCAGGGTAACAAAATAGTTGTGTCCCCTGCTGTGGTTGTGAGTATAGTATACGTTTATTAGCTTAACTCCGTAGCAACATCACACAGGTGTATCTATAGATAGTCTCCTCACCACCGTATGTATCTTTTTTCCTACCACCCACCCCCTCCTAATGTACAGTCCCGGACTTTCCAGTGAATCATAGTGTCCTTTTTTTTCATTTTTCCAGATGCACCATGCACCAAGGATCCAGCTGATTACTGCCAATCTGGAGGATTGTTCCTTATCTGCTCTTCACTTGTGCCACTGATTCATTGACCTTTTGTGGTGTGGTATGTTTTGATTTTTACTTAGTAATACACTGTATAGTTGGGATTCTGAATTAAACAGTATAATGTTCACATATATTATGGAGCCCCCAGGGGTCGGGAGAATATTGTGGAAAACAATATAAAACTGAAATGGTAAAGCTAAAAAACTGTAGACCTGACCACAACCCCCTCGGTTCAACAGCACAATATGTTGCTTTCTCCGCTTTTAAAAGTTGAAATCATCTGATGACATTGAAGGGATAGTTCAGAATTGTGGACATAAAGTTTAATTTACTACTTGGCCATTATGTTATGTTCAATGGACTGCACTTATATAGCAATAGCGCTTTTATCCAAAGCGCGTATGGCCTCTCATTCACCTATTCACACACATTCACACACCAATGGTGGCAGCTGCCATGCATATTGATCCATAAATAGTGTTTAGATTGTACTTCTATAGGTTTTTAACTTTACATACTGTATTTAAACATTACATTTGAACAAACACTGCAAGCTAAAGTTTTAAATCATTTGAATCTGTTTTATACAGCACACTTGCTTCCAAAATAAAGCAGTTTTACAATCCTGAGCGTTTGTTAACACTTGAAGCTTTTTGTTTCTAACAATCTGTACAATAAAAGTGTCTGTCTGATTAACTTTTAGTGGTGCCAATTTATTGAAGGAGTTTGATTGTAATAATTTAGGAAAGATCTGTAAAATAACAGTGTTTCTCTGCTGAGTTTTTAGTGGCATAACTTTATTGAAGGGGTTTGATTGTAATAAGTTAGGAAAAACCGGCCAAATAACAGTGTTTCACTGTGTTTCATCGTAATAATTTTGGAAAAACTTGTGGAATAACAGTGTTTCACTGCTGAACTTTAAGTTCTGTCACTTTATTGAAGGAGTTTGATTGTAACAATTTTGGAAAAACCTGTAAAATAACAGTGTTTCACTGCTGAACTAAGTTCTGTCACTTTATTGAAGGAGTTTGATTGTAATAATTTTGGAAAAACCTGCCAAATAACAGTGTTTCACTGCTGAACTTTAAGTTATGTCACTTAATTGAAGGTGTTTCATCGTAATAATTTTGGAAAAACTTGTGAAATAACAGTGTTTCACTGCTGAACTTTGAGTTCTGTCACTTAATTGAAGGAGTTTGATTGTAATAATTATGGGAAAACCTGTAAAATAACAGTGTTTCACTGCTGAACTTTAAGTTCTGTTACTTTATTGAAGGAGTTTGATTGTAATAATTGAGGAAAAACCTGTGAAATAACAGTGTTTCACTGCTGAACTTTGAGTTCTGTCACTTAATTGAAGGAGTTTGATTGTAATAATTATGGGAAAACCTGTAAAATAACAGTGTTTCACTGCTGAACTTTAAGTTCTGTCACTTTATTGAAGGAGTTTGATCGTAATAATTGAGGAAAAACCTGTGAAATAACAGTGTTTCACTGCTGAACTTTAAGTTCTGTCACTTAATTGAAGGAGTTTGATTGTAATAATTATGGAAAAACCTGTGAAATAACAGTGTTTCACTGCTGAACTTTGAGTTCTGTCACTTAATTGAAGGAGTTTGATTGTAATAATTATGGGAAAACCTGTAAAATAACAGTGTTTCACTGCTGAACTTTAAGTTCTGTCACTTTATTGAAGGAGTTTGATCGTAATAATTGAGGAAAAACCTGTGAAATAACAGTGTTTCACTGCTGAACTTTAAGATCTGTCACTTAATTGAAGGAGTTTGATTGTAATAATTATGGAAAAACCTGTGAAATAACAGTGTTTCACTGCTGAACTTTGAGTTCTGTCACTTAATTGAAGGAGTTTGATTGTAATAATTATGGGAAAACATGTAAAATAACAGTGTTTCACTGCTGAACTTTAAGTTCTGTCACTTTATTGAAGGAGTTTGATCGTAATAATTTAGGAAAAACCTGTGAAATAACAGTGTTTCACTGCTGAACTTTGAGTTCTGTCACTTAATTGAAGGAGTTTGATTGTAATAATTGAGGAAAAACCTGTGAAATAACAGTGTTTCACTGCTGAACTTTAAGTTCTGTCACTTAATTGAAGGAGTTTGATTGTAATAATTATGGAAAAACCTGTGAAATAACAGTGTTTCACTGCTGCACTTTGAGTTCTGTCACTTAATTGAAGGAGTTTGATTGTAATAATTATGGGAAAACCTGTAAAATAACAGTGTTTCACTGCTGAACTTTAAGTTCTGTCACTTTATTGAAGGAGTTTGATCGTAATAATTGAGGAAAAACCTGTGAAATAACAGTGTTTCACTGCTGAACTTTAAGATCTGTCATATAATTGAAGGAGTTTGATTGTAATAATTATGGAAAAACCTGTGAAATAACAGTGTTTCACTGCTGAACTTTGAGTTCTGTCACTTAATTGAAGGAGTTTGATTGTAATAATTATGGGAAAACATGTAAAATAACAGTGTTTCACTGCTGAACTTTAAGATCTGTCACTTAATTGAAGGAGTTTGATTGTAATAATTATGGAAAAACCTGTGAAATAACAGTGTTTCACTGCTGAACTTTGAGTTCTGTCACTTAATTGAAGGAGTTTGATTGTAATAATTATGGGAAAACATGTAAAATAACAGTGTTTCACTGCTGAACTTTAAGTGCTGTCACTTTATTGAAGGAGTTTGATCGTAATAATTTAGGAAAAACCTGTGAAATAACAGTGTTTCACTGCTGAACTTTGAGTTCTGTCACTTAATTGAAGGAGTTTGATTGTAATAATTATGGGAAAACATGTAAAATAACAGTGTTTCACTGCTGAACTTTAAGTTCTGTCACTTTATTGAAGGAGTTTGATCATAATAATTTAGGAAAAACCTGTGAAATAACAGTGTTTCACTGCTTAACTTTAAGTTCTGTCACTTTATTGAAGGAGTTTGATTGTAATAATTTAGGAAAGACCTGTGAAATAACAGTGTTTCACTGCTGAACTTACTTAATTGAAGGAGTTTCATCGTAAATGTAGGGAAAACCTGTGAAATAACAGTGTTTCACTGCTGAACTTTAAGTTCTGTCACTTTATTGAAGGTGTTTGATCATAATAATGTAGGAAAAAACCTGTAAAATAACAGTGTTTCACTGCTGAACCTAACCTGTCAATTAACAGTGGTTCTCTGTTCTCTGGTTCTCAAATAATAAACAGAATTATCTGTAAATGTATTGCTTTTCCACTTTATTTTAATTAGGGTATTTCTATGTAATTTCTACAGTAAATCTCTGTCGCCAAGCTGCCAGACTTCTACAGTTTTTTTACCGATTTTTTTTCTTACAGTGTACAGTACAAGGCACAATCCATTTTCTTTAGGATAGAGTGAACCAATCAATGTCTTAAGTATGTCAATTAAAGCTGTCAATCTTCCTCTTATGATCACATTTTCAGTGGCTATTTTAATATCCCATTTTTATGACATTTTAATTAATACAAATTAAATAAATTGCACAACAGATTTATCAATAAGCTTGTGCAATCTTGTTTTGTCTTCAGTTGCCAAGAAATTTGAAGTTCCTAGTACCTTGGACTTAAAGGTCTATGATGACTCAAACACTGAAGTCGACGAGGAGGCGTTTCAGTTTCTTCTAAAGAAACCAGACCTTGGAGATTTGTTCACCCCAAGACCCAAATCCTGAAGGTGAGTTGCTAACATGGAGCCTTATAGCCTCATCCATACAGTCCTGGCTGCTTGAAGCCTTTTTACAACGCATCCGCGTTTCTGGGTTCCCGTTTTGCGCTCTGATTGGCCAGGTCATGTGACATGAGCGCCAATCGTGGGACGGCAAGTTTCTACACTGGTTAAGCTTAGGCACTCTTCGAAGTTGGTTAAGGTTAGAGTTTGTCTTAGAGCGTGACGGCAAGTTCTTTCGCCGGTTAAGCTTAGGCACTCTTTCGAAGTTGGTTAAGGTTAGAGTTTGTCTTAGAGCATGGCGATAGAACGCCAGGTAGTTTGCAGGCTGTTCGACGCGGAAATGGGCAAACACGCTATTGGGCGCACATGTCACATGACCTGGCCAATCAGAGCGCCGGAAACGTGGATGCGTTGTAAAAAGGCTACACGCGTCCTGGCTATGTAAGAATCTCGTTGTTGGTGGTGTGGACCCAGGCGCAATACAGGAATGAAAGAGAGGCAGGACACAAGCGGGGTGTAGTTGAGAAGAGGCTTTACTTCGCTCTTTGCAGTAAAACTACAACAACAAAACAACAAACGTACCACAGCCTAAGCTGGCAGATAATGAATATACAACAAAGGGTTTAAACGTGAAGAGCACGGAAGGGTGCTGCTTGAAATCACAACCACAATGGTATAATGATAATAATAATGCTCTGACAACAACGGACGACACAAGATACATTTACAAACCGACAGGGAAGTAACAGGACAGCACAGAATATATAGGAGGACTAATCACAATGATTACTAACACGACACACCTGCTGACATTAACAGTGACACCCACCAACATTAAACCAGACCGGGGAATAGAGTGGACAACACACACACAGGAGCATGAATATACAGAGGGAACAAACTAGACACTAATACCAGGTTCCAATACAATGTAACATAACAACACGGGGAAGATAGGACTAGACAGGAACATGAAGTAACAAAACAACAAGGGGGGACTATACACTAATACAAGGACACTAGACTAACAGGGATAATAGGGACACATACTAATAGGCAGCCAGGTCTTGAGCCAGGCAGGAATTAAACATTGTAAACAAAACAACACAAGGACTGAGGTCACAGTAGACAGGAGGAGTTCACTCCCCAATAAACCACAAGGTGGTGCCAGAGGGTAATGTTTATTGTTCAGAGAATTCCTGAGTCCAAAGGGCAGACTATGACAGTACCCCCCCCCCCCCCCCGAAGGGGAGGCTCCCAGACGACCCACAAGACCGACCAGGGACAGGCAGGGCGAAGGGCAGAGACCCCGGAAAAAACTGGGGACGAGGACACTGAAAACTGGAGCCGGGGGGCCGGGGAACAGGACCAGAGGGGAGCCCGGAGAAGGGCGCACAGGGCACGGGACCAGGGGCACTGGAGAGGGGGACAGAGACAGAGGCCCGGAGAGAGGGGCTGGAGACGGGGACAGGGACCCGGCGAGGGGGGCCGGAGACGGGGACAGGGCCTCGGTGAGGGGGGCTGGAGACAGGGACAGGAGCCCAACGGCGGAGGCCGGGCACTGGGACAGGGGCCCGGTGAGGAGGCCCGGAACAAAGGGGCGAGGGCAACAACTCCAGAGCAGGACCCCGGACGGGGAACACTCCAGGTGCAGACCCCGGGACCGAACGAGGGGGCCCGGAGATGAAGGGCAGAGGCGACGACCCCAGAGCAGGACCCCGGACGGGGACCACTCCAGGTGGAGATCTTGGGACCGGGCGCGGGACCCCGGATGGGAGCCCCTCCCGGCGTTGACCTTGGTGCAGACCACGGCGTCGACCACGGCGCAGGACTGGACCAGACGACTCTCCAGGTGCAGATTGACCCCAGTGCAGACCTCGGCGTTGACCACGGCGTCGACCACGGCGCAGGACTGGACCAGACGACTCTCCAGGTGCAGATCGACCTCGGTGCAGACCTCGGCGTTGACCACGGCGCAGGGCTGGACCAGACGAATCTCCAGGTGCAGATCGACCTCAGTGCAGACCTCGGCGTTGACCATGGCGCAGGGCTGGACCAGACGACTCTCCAGGTGCAGATTGACCTCGGTGCAGACCTCGGCGTTGACCACGGCGCAGGGCTGGACCAGACGACTCTCCAGGGGCAGATCGGCCTCGGTGCAGACCACGGCGTTGACCACGGCGCAGGGCTGGACCAGACGAGGAGCCGGAGGCAGGAGACTCCCCGGGGACAGGAGCACGACCCGGACCAGACGTCGGGGTCTCCCCGGGAGCCGGAGGAGGAACAGGGACAGCTAGAGTTGCCCTAACAGGGGCTAAACTGGCAGTAGAAACTGGGTTAGCTACCTGGGATATGCTAGCTGCCGGGCCTGTGCTAGCTGCTAGGGTTACACCAGCCGGCGGGGCTAAGGCGCTAGCAGTAGGGACTCTAGCGGACAGGACTAGGTGGCTAGCAGCAGGGGCTCTAGCGGACGAGACAGAGGGGTTAGTCGACGAGCTGAAGGGGCAGTCCTAGCAGCTGGGAGACTGACCTTGCTAGCTGAAGGGGCAGTCCTAGCAGTGGGGAAACTGACCTTCCTAGCTGAAGAGGCAGTCCTAGCAGCGGGGAGACTGACCTTGCTAGCTGAAGGGGCAGTCCTAGCAGTGGGGAAACTGACCTTGCTAGCTGAAGGGGCAGTCCTAGCAGTGGGAGACATGCTGGTGGTAGAGGCTACATAGGCAACCTGGAGTACGCTAGCAGGGGCTGAGCTAAGTGCAGGAGCAGTACTAGCTGCAGAGAGTCTGCTAGCAGTGGGGGATGTGCTAGCTGTAGATGCTACACTA
This sequence comes from Notolepis coatsorum, assembly GCF_963971535.1. NCBI lineage: Eukaryota > Metazoa > Chordata > Actinopteri > Aulopiformes > Paralepididae > Notolepis > Notolepis coatsorum. Next base: position 51,023,175 of record NC_140166.1, on the reverse strand, counting down.
GCAGGAAGGGCTAAGGTGCTAGCTGTAGATACCACACTAGCAGGAGGGACTATGCTAGTCTTCTTAGCTTTGCTAGCCTTCTGAGACCTGCTAGAAGTGCGTGCTACGCTAGCAGGCAGGGCTCTAGCGGACTGGACTGAGGTGGTAGCTACCAAGGCTACACTAGCGGCAGGGGCTGTGCTAACCACGGAGGCAGGGACGTGCACAGGACTTTAGAGGGGCAGGTGCTCAAAGGCTGAAAAGGGCACTACACTTGTGTGTATATATTAACTGAGCGCGCGTAGCGCGATTTTTAAGGGCCCTTTTCGGGCGGGGGCCCCCTTTTTATGCTTTTTGGGGGTTTTGGCAGGGGTGTAAAGTACTTGAGTAATTGTACTTCGTTACAATACTTAAGTACTGTTTTGGGGGATTTGTACTTTACTCGAGTATTATTAGGTTTGTATACTTTGTACTTTTACTCCATTACATTTCAGAGAAAAAAAACATACTTTTTACTCCTTACATTTAAAATGCAGACCTACAAAGTACAAAGTACAAATCTTGCAGGTCCAACCATTTTAATTAGTATTTTTGAATTGTTTATCTGGCCAAACTAACGGTAACGTTATTAATCCTGCGACCGCCGGTAAACAGCCTATCAAATCCCCATCAATGGAAAATGAACCCGCCCATACCCATGCTGATTGGTCCTTGTGCAAGACTAGAAAGCAGGGATCTTTGATTAAACACCTGCTATCAGAAGAATAGAGTCAGAGTGACAAGCCATAGAAGATGGCTACAATGAGTGATGAAGAGGACGAAATGGTCAGCGATGGCGTGGATGGACAAGACGAGCATCCATGGCCATATCTACATAAAAAATACATAGTTCAAGGACTCCAACTTTATATATAGTGTTGTTGAGTTGCTATCATTCAAAAACCTGATAAATGGTTTGCGACCAAGCACTAACGTCATTACGAGGCCCACTGTCCGCTCGAAGATCAGCAAAGCTGCTCAAACCATGAAAGAGAAAGTCACTGCTGCTATGAGTGAAGTTGAATGGATCGCGACAACAACAAATAGCTGGACAGCCCAACGAAGAAGTTTCATTGGGGTAACCGCTCACTGGATCGACACTGAAAGCTTTGAAAGGTGTTTTGCTGCAGAAGACTGAAGGGCTCCCATACTTTCAATGTTTTGGCCAGTGCCTTAAACGACATTCACTTGGAGTACAAAATCTGCATTATGCTGTGGTTAATATTGTGATATTCTTCAGTGTACTCCAGTATTCTGTCTTTAATATTGTGATATTATTCAAGGTATACTCCAGTATTCTGTGGTTAATATTGTGATATTATTCAGGGTACTCCAGTATTCTGTCTTTAATATTGTGATATTATTCAGGGTATACTCCAGTATTCTGTCTTTAATATTGTGATATTATTCAGGGTATACTCCAGTATTCTGTCTTTAATATTGTGATATTATTCAGGATAATCCAGTATTCTGTGGTTAATATTGTGATATTATTCAGGGTACTCCAGTATTCAGCCTTTAATATTGTGATATTATTCAGGGTACTCCAGTATTCTGTCTTTAATATTGTGATATTATTCAGGGTACTCCAGTATTCTGTCTTTAATATTGTGATATTAGTCAGGGTACTCCAGTATTCTGTCTTTAATATTGTGATATTATTCAGGGTACTCCAGTATTCTGCCTTTAATATTGTGATATTATTCAGGATAAGCCAGTATGCTGTGGTTAATATTGTCATATTATTCAGGATACACCATTCTGTTTTTAATATTGTCATATTATTCAGGATACTACAGTATTCAGTCTTTAATATTGTGATATTATTCAGGATACACCATTCTGTTTTTAATATTGTCATATTATTCAGGATACTACAGTATTCTGTCTTTAATATTGTGATATTATTCATGCTGTGATGTAAATGCCGTCCATGTTAGTTTACCTTCAATGGAGAAGTGCATTAAATAATTTTAATGCAAAAAAAGTGTCCTCTGTTCTTTCATTTCAGCATGGTCTATCGCAGAACACATTCCATTGTGGGCAGAGTGTATGCTTGGTTTCATTCCAGCCTTGCCTAAACATCAGCTGATGATTTCACTAATTGGCTCACCTCTTCAACTAACTCACCTGGTACAATGTATAGTTAAAATTAAAACTTGGCCGATGATGGAATGAGTTTGAGACCCCTGGTCTATCCCTTTAAAAAAAAATGTACTTTAACTTTTTAGTACTCAAGTACATTTAAAAGTAGGACTTTTTTACTTTTACTCAAGTGTGTTTTTAGCCAGATACTTTGACTTTTACTTGAGTCAGATTTTGAGACAGTACCCATACTTTCACTTAAGTATAATTTCTGGGTACTTTTTACACCCCTGGGTTTTGGTGATCAAATATTGAATATTGAACTATAATAATCAGTGCAGGAGCTCACTTATCCTTGAAAGACACTTTTATCACTGACTTATAAGGCCCATTCATCTCCATAAATGTTCAGGCGGGAGGGAATAAGTGCTTACCCTACAGACCCCAGGAAGTGCTGTATATTCTGTATTGTTTAATATAAATGCATTTTTTATTCCAATCCCGATTTGTATTTGAGATTCCCAAATCCCATCGGACTTGACTTCTTCGTGTCCCTCAATGAGTGTAATACTAGCATTCAACTGTATGCGCCACAGCGGTTTCTATCATCATCATCATCACCACCCACGCTATGCATAAAATATATAGGTCCGCGGAGAGGCACGCTGAGGAGGCTGTGCAAACTGCAATGGAATATGGGGCATCTCTCTCTCTTTACCTAATATTTTTATTCTATCCTGACATTTTTCAGTTGGAAGGGCAGTCTATATGCGTAACGGTAATTTTTATTTTCTTTTTTTCAAAAAAGGCACTTTTTTGATGAGGCTCAAAAAGGCAGGTGCTCAAGCACCCCTTGGCCTCTATGTGTGCACGTGCCTGCACGGAGGCCATGCCGGCCGAAGGGGCGGTCCCAGCATCTGAGGCTACGTTAGCTATAGGGCCTGTGCACGCGAGGGCAGCTAGGTAGGTAGCTACTGCAGAGGCTGCTCTATCACCAAATGTTCTGCCAGTTGCATAAGCCTCGCTAGCAGTAAGGGGGTAGCTGCCAAAGCTACATTATCTACAGGGGCTAAGCTAACAACAGGGGCCTTGCCGGCCGACGGGGCGGTCCCAGCATCAGAGGCCTTGTTAGCTATAGGGCCTGGGCTGCCTGTCTGGGCAGTGTTAACAGCCTGGGCAGTGAAGGCTGCGGAGCCTAGGCTAACTGCTGCAGTGGTGGTACTAGCTACTGGGCTTGTGCTAGCTGCCGGGGCAGTGAGGGCCGCGGGACCTATGCTAGTAAGACTAGCTGTGGTGCTACCTGCTGCAGTGGCAGTACTAGCTACTGGGCTTGTGCTAGCTGCTGGGGCAGTGAGGGCCGCGGGACCTATGCTAGTAGGACTAGCTGAGGTGCTAACTGCTACAGGGGCAGTACTAGCTACTGGGCTAGTGCTAGCTGCTGGGGCAGTGAGGACCGCGGGGCCTATGCTAGTAGGACTAGCTGAGGTGCTAACTGCTACCGGGGCAGTACTAGCTACTGGGCTTGTGCTAGCTGCCGGGGCAGTGAGGGCCGCGGGGCCTATGCTAGTAGGACTAGCTGAGGTGCTAACTGCTACAGGGGCAGTACTAGCTACTGGGCTTGTGCTAGCTGCCGGGGCAGTGAGGGCCACGGGGCCTATGCTAGTAGGACTAGCTGAGGTGCTAACTGCTACAGGGGCCGTACTAGCTACTGGGCTTGTGCTAGCTGCCAGGGCAGTGAGGGCCGCGGGCCTATGCTAATAGGACTAGCTGAGGTGCTAACTGCTACAGGGACAGTACTAGCTACTGGGCTTGTGCTAGCTGCAGGGGCAGTGAGGGCCGCAGGGCCTATGCTAGTAGGACTAGCTGAGGTGCTAACCACCGGTGGCCTGGCAGGTGAGGCTAAGTTAGCCTTTCTAGCACTACCAGCTCTCCGAGACCTACGCACAGCGCAAGCTACGCTAGCAGCACTAGCTGTGGAAGCTAGGCTAACGGCTGTGCTAGTAGCATGGACTGGGTTAACGGAGCCGGGGTTAGCAGTACCAGCTGGGGAGCCTAGGCTAACGGCTATGCTAACGGCTGGGCTAACGGCCTGGGCAGTGAAGGCTGCGGGACCAACGATAACTGCTGCGGTGGCAGTAGAGGCCTTACTTGTGGAGGAAGGCGTGCTGGTAGCCGTGGCTTCGTTGGGAGCAGGGGACCAGAGCACACGAATAACCATTCCCAGCAGGCGGTCGTATTCCGCGAGCAGTGGAGCCTGCTCTGCGCCGCACGTTGCGCTTGCACCGGAGAGCAGCGCGCGTAGCTGCATCCTCTCCCACGTGGATGAAGAGCAGAAATCTGGAAGAAGCGCTCCATGGTGAGCAATACGTCGTTCGCTTGGTCTCTCCCATAGTCTGCTGAATCCAGGTCTGGTTGCGTCATTCTGAGGTAGAGACGGCGCTGGCCGCGGCGGTCAAACTGGAAGTGAGGCCGGTGGAGGAGGTTGTGCCAGTTCTCCCTCGTCCTGCTTGCTGGGTCCAATTTATGGTCGGTTTGTTCTGTAAGAATCTCGTTGTTGGTGGTGTGGACCCAGGCGCAATACAGGAATGAGAGAGAGGCAGGACACAAGCGGGGTGTAGTTGAGAAGAGGCTTTACTTCGCTCTTTACAGTAAAACTACAACAACAAAACAACAAACGTACCACAGCCTAAGCTGGCAGATAATGAATATACAACAAAGGGTTTAAACGTGAAGAGCACGGAAGGGTGCTGCTTGAAATCACAACCACAATGGTATAATGATAATAATAATGTTCTGACAACAACGGACGACACAAGATACGTTTACAAACCGACAGGGAAGTAACAGGACAGCACAGAATATATAGGAGGACTAATCACACTGATTACTAACACGACACACCTGCTGACATTAACAGTGACACCAACATTAAACCAGACCTAGGAATAGAGTGGACAACACACACACAGGAGCATGACTATACAGAGGGAACAAACTAGACACTAATACCAGGTTCCAATACAATGTAACATAACAACACAGGGAAGATAGGACTAGACAGGAACATGAAGTAACAAAACAACAAGGGGGGACTAGACACTAATACAAGGACACTAGACTAACAGGGATAATAGGGACACATACTAATAGGCAGCCAGGTCTTGAGCCAGCAGGAATTAAACATTGTAAACAAAACACAAGGACTGAGGTCACAGTAGACAGGAGGAGTTCACTCCCCGATAAACCACAAGGTGGTGCCAGAGGGTAATGTTCGAAAGGTGGTGCCAGAGGATAATGTTTATTGTTCAGAGAATTCTTGAGTCCAAAGGGCAGATTATGACAGGCTAACCTAAAATGTCACACAGGTACTGTATATTTTTGTACTTTGAAATGATCTTTGCCCAATGTAATGTAACGTGTGGATCCTTCCTAATCGAATGTGGCCTTTTTACATTACACTTGTCACAAACATTCCTCTCTTGCTAATCACACTTATATGTCTACATGATTGTTAGATTCAGTGAGCACCTCTGCAAACAACTCCAGCAGCAGCTCCTTTCTCAGTTCTGGTGCAGACAATGAAGGGGAGTCTGATGACACCATCATTTTGCAGTCTAGTCCTGCTCCAAGAAACGGTGCTGACCTGACTCGTCTAGCTCCGGTAAGCTTTGCATATGACTGTTTGAAATGGAGATGGTGACTCTGATAAAGGGTTAGCAGGGGGGAAATGGCCAAGTACAATTGGGGAGAAAATGGGGGGGGGGGGGTCATGGTTTACATTTGTCACCTTAACCCTTTCACTGCCGCACTACCAAACGGTTAACCCTTTCACTGCCACACAACAGCAGGTTAACTCTTTCACTGCCACACTACAGAAGGTTAACCCTTTACTATCACACTACCGACGGTAACTAGTGTGATAGTAAAGGGTTAACCTTCTGTAGTGTGGCAGTGAAAGGGTTAAATATACTTGGCCACCAAATTTAGGGGCCTGTGGGAACAGTGCTTAAAAATATGACTGTCTATCCCTGTGCCCCCCCCCCCTTTTTTTTACTCCAGCTTAGATGACTGAAAAGATTCTGAGGGACACACCTGAAGGAGAGAGGATCATTGCCGAATATGCTCGGACAAAAAGCCTAACGGATACCAGAAGACGCGACATGGTGAAGATATTGGTTGCGCACATGGCAAATGAACATGGGTATGTTGTCATCTAAACATTACACACCCAATACTCATTTTTGGTTTTTACTAAGATCCTCCTTTTTGCAGAAATGGTAAATGATAAATGGTTATCCAAAGCGCTTTACATAGATTGTGCAGAATGCATTGGCACAGCAATACTTTTGTTTGGATCTCATACGTGTGTGTGTGTGTGCACTGTAGGACTGTCATAGTCACAGCACAAGCATACTTCACTCCCCCTCCTTTCCCCCTCATGTTCACCACACACTCCTCTTCATCCTCCTCTCCATCCACCATGCACTCCTCCTCATCCTCTCTTCCTCCACGGAAGCCTCACACCACCCTTATATGGCCAGCATCCCTTCACTTCCCGTCACCCAGCCCAGCTGCACCTCATCCCTCTGATTCACACGCTGTCAGGCACCTCACTCCTCACAGCTGTATCCCATCCCCTGTTGATGAGGACCCTACTGTACTTCTGCTCAACAACGGTGACCAGAAGTCGTCGTGGTGTTAAACATAACTACCTAGGTACGACATCTTGGCCTGAAGCTCTGCTAACCTGCTCTTGTATATTCCTTGCTCTAACCCGTTTCTCCTGTGCCCCAGGATCCCCGTTCCAGTGCGCCGTCCTGCCTGGATGTCCCATGCTATGCAAGAAGTCCTCTTGCTCTCTCTCCAGACACAGACCTGTGTCCTCCGCCCACAGCTGCAGCCAAAGTACACCTATCCTCACCCCCCCAAGAACATTCTAACCCCGTTCTATTGCACATTCCTGTTGTACTGCTGTCTGCTTGGGAATCCAATTAAAACCCCTTGAAACGCTCCATTCTCCTCTCCTGTGTTCAGCGATTGGGCTGTGTTCCTAAACCCACTTCTCACAAGGACGAGTCCTTCAAGGCGTGTTAAAGAAGACTACGCAAAGGGCATCACTGCCTTATTCCCATACCTGGCCGATCCCCAGGGCAATTTTTTCGATATGCAAGTACATCAGGGATGTGATGTTTATACAGGAGTTCATTCTTGTTATATAATTTCTAGGGATGTTCGATATTGGGTTTTTTACCGATATCCGATATACCGATATTGTCCAACTCTTAATTTCCAATACCGATATCAACCAATACCCCCCCCCCCCCCCCCCCCCCCCCAAAAGGAATAATTTCAGGTAATTAACATTAGGCTACATATCTCTTGTCGTGGAATTAACACAACATTATGCATAACATTATCCAATCACATGCATGGTACATAAAACACCAAGTCTAACCCCTTTACTCTTCACTTCTCTGGAATTGCTTAAAATAGGGCTGTGCGGAGTACGATTTCAACTAAATATTTGTTAACATTTCTGTGTGCTGACCATTTCTCCTAACCTCAACAATTTCAGAACTCTAGATGTCCTACCTGTTGACCTTGATTTTAGCAATTCTTCAGAGAAGGGCATGTGTTAAGTTTTAAGGAGAGAAATAAACACATTTACACATGCCCATTTAAACCAAATAACACTTTTTTTTTCTCTTTTCTTCTTGTGTTTTAGGAGCAGTATTACAATCCAGTAGATGGGAGTGGGTTTCTGGCATGGAGAGTGAAATCACTTCAAAAAGTAGCATCAGAGGGACAAAAGAAGAGCCGAAATGTTCAGTCACTGATCGGTATGTAATTTTGATTGTAGTTAGAATTTAAGGGGGAATTCATGTGTTCACACACACACACATACACAGGTAGAACCAGTGCAACATGTCATGTTTCTCCCCAGTCCACTGTTTATCTAGCAACTGTGAATGTGGATCATTATAGTAAATGCATATCACTGGAAAGTATTGCAGCAGAATGTGTGGTTTCTGCACTGTTACAGGTGGTCCAAATTCTGGCGACAGAGCCCCCTTCTGTGAGGAAAACCAGCTAACCACAGTGTTGTGAGGCCAGTGCACTGATGAAGCATACAACTGATGAAGCAATCATCAAGGAGAAGATGAAACAGACCTGTGTGGTGACTCACTTATCACGCACAATTGGTGCAGACATTCACTGGACTTGAGGAGCGGAGGAATGCTCCTTTAAGCCTGGGGATTCTGGGAACGGGGTGGGTATTTGGTGACGTATATTATGTCACCTGTCAGCTGTCAGCTGGCTGCTGTCACTTTCAAGTAGTAACGTTAAACGTCTCTGCACTCTGTTTGATGTATGTAATTTATGTTGGGAAGTAAAGGAAAGACTCGACTACCGTCTCCCGTTTCACCTTTTCTTGCGATCCCACACCTTCACCCATTGCCAAGAAATGGTGCATGACCCAATGAAGTCCTCTGAAATGTTCACCACCTTTCCACGATTCCTAGACATCGCAGGAATGGTATGTGGCTCTTTAACTGCCTTGCCTTAAAGTCTAACTGAAATTAAAAATGACCTTTTTAAACAATTTAGATCACATCCCTGGTCATAGGGTGAACCTATTTAACAATGTATGACAAAACATTTTCAACCATGTTTTATTCCATCTTGTCTGCAGAGCGAGCAGGATTTCAGTCTGGTGTTTGGTGATGACATCTCTGCAAAGTTCCTGGAGAAGTGGCCTACTTTCTACAGGCAGAAAGTCCTTGAACAAAGCCGTGGCCTCACCCAGACCGGCAACCTTCAAGACCTGCTTCAGAATGCTGAATCCACAACAGAACTGAAAAATGGTACAGATACAGCACTCAAAACTCAAACCTCTCATGCGCCTCTACCACTCCTCCACCACTGCACTCCAAACTGATTGTGTGACTCCTATTGTTCTTGACCGGGCCAGATTTCACACCTCCACTTCCTCCCACAGGCTGGGCAGATTTTCATCTTAAATTTTTATTCGTCCCAAATGTCCCAGCCCCATCAGATTTCTTAGCTTTTTTCACTGTTTACTTATCATGCATTGCAACACTAATATATGGTCAGTACCCCAAGTCAGACTGCCCATATAAAAATGTTGGGGGTCTGAGGGCAGTAGCCCCCGACCCCCTCCCTGGGGAAGCACTTAAGTTAACTACCCTCCCTTTGTTCCCCCAGCCAACAGCCCCGGAAAATTAACACCTGAGTAGACTTAAGTGGCACACAAGCAGCAACAAGCAGCAGACAAGCAGCAGAATTGGTTTGATTTTTGAGCGCTGCGTCTGTATGCTTGAATTAAAGGAATATAATAATGGAAGGGTGAATTGATTTTTAAACAAATGGAAACACAGCTTTTAGTCAAATGTATTTCTGATTTTTTTATTTATTTTTTATTTTCAGGATGGGACAGTGAGATGTCCTCCCTCTTGCTGCTTGTCCACCTCATGCCACCATCACCTCAGGGCCGCAACAAGAGACCGGGAAAGCTCTCAGCCAGACAAGCCATTGACTACCTTGTGAAGTTCATAAAGGTAAGGTTACAGTTACCTATATTATCGGCCGATATTGGCATTAAAATGTGATATAGGAAAATAGCGGTATCGGTTAAAAAATATATCTATATTTTTTTACATTTCTATAACCAACCTTTATTTACCCAGGCAGGTAAGAACAAATTCTGATTTGATTTATTGTCAAAAGTATGCATAATGTTATGTTAATTCCACAACAAGACATATGTAATGTTAATTACCTGAAATTATTCCGTTTTTGGGGGGGACCCTGCATATATTGGTATCGGTTGATATCGGTATCGGAAATTAAGAGTTGGACAATGTCGGTATATCGGTATCGGTAAAAAAGCCAATATCGAGCATCCCTAGTTACAGTTAAATTAAAGTATAAGAAGGTTCACTGTTCTGTCTAGGGGTGCACGATATTGATATTTTGACCCCGATATCGATACTGATAACTTTCTGCTCCTCAAGGTCGATACCGATAACCGATATATATATTTATTGTATTATAATTTTTATTTTTTTATGTATATTCCTGTAGTTTTGACCTAACCAGATTTATCATGACATGAGCGTTACTAGTATGAACAAAACAAAGCCAAGAGAACAGTTTTGACTCTTCAAATAAAGTGACTATATTTATTTTTCCAAATAAATATAATTTGAGTCGATCACAAAATTCACAATCCGTCAATGTCATTAACAATGTGTTTCCCTGAACAATGAGTGAACTAAAAACCAACAGGTATTGTCCTTTGTCAGTAGGGATGGGTACCGTTCACATTTGAACCGATACGGTACCGGTACCTGTGGATCGATACCGGTACCCAACGGTACCTTTTTTCTGTACTTTAGTCTCTAAAAATGTATTCTACCTACCTCAGTTGTGAGAAGAAAAAAAATCCAAACTTCAAATAACCACATTTTTTACTGTTTTTGGCTTGCCATTGCCCCGACTGCTTTGTTGTTGAATCAAGTCAAATCCTAAGTAAGCATATATTGTGCGTGTGAACGTTGACATGAAAAGAAAAAAGTTTAAAAATAATATATTTTTTTATTATCGGAGCTATCAATACTTTTATCTGGATGACGTCATAATTGCTGATATCGGCCAGATAATTATCGACCCGATAATTATCGTGCATCCCTATATTGACCCTTAAAACAAGATCATTGTGAAATCATGCAAAGACCACTGTTTGCAAACCGTGACTAATTTTAATAGCAAGACTAATGAAGTTCTCTTGTCACAGACTGGGACCAGTGTCCAGGGGCATCTGGACAGCATCACGGAGAGCCTTCAACCCTATCTGCTTGCTGTGGCGACCCAGAGGAGTGTGATTCACAAGTACTTCATTGTGATTGACAAACATGCAATCCCTTGTAAGTCACCAGACTCTCTTGCCTCTTTTGATGTGCTTTTCAAAGCTCATTTTGTCTTTGGTACCTCATACAACCGGGATCTGGCCAATGTGTACAACTTCTTGCAAACCGCCGTTTACAAGATCGATGCTGCTACCACTAATGTGAACCCCAGGGTTAAAGAGATGAGGGCTCGGATGCTGCACTGATTTCTTTTTTATACTGAGAGGATATTTTATCTTGAGGCCTCTGATGCTGCACAGACGTTTAATACTGAGAGGATATTTTATCTTGAGGCCTCTGATGCTGCACAGACTTTTGATACTGAGAAGATATTGTATTTTATATTGAGGGCTCTGATGCTCCAGTGTTTTTTGATACTAAGATGTTGTGTTTCATTTGCAAAAGCTCTCAGGCAAATGCCAATTCACTGATGAAGCACTTGAAGATGATCCACGGACTTTGTTCAGGAAGGACACTTCGTCTTAAATGTGGTCAGCCTGGTTGTTTACATGTCTTTGGCACTTTTTCTGGGTTTCGAAAGCATCTTAAAGCACATCAACCATGTGATGATCCTGGTGAAGTCCGCTCTACAGCTGAACATTTAGCTGAAAGTTATGTTGATGACTTTCCATCAAGCAGTGCCCCTTCTGACCCAGTCCTTCTTAATAATAGTCTTGTAGACAGCTGTGCGGTTGAGTATAAAATTGATCAGTGTTTTGAAGAAATAGAAAATCCTTTTTGTATCTTAAATTCTGAAACTAAGAGAAGGCGTTATTTTACAGAGAAGTGGGGAAGGGTAGACCCAGTTGAATATGTCCTTGGTACAAGATTTGATACCCTGCGGAATCGGACTACTGGAACTTATGATCAGGCTGTTGTTACTGATAAATGTGTTTATATCCCAATTTTGAAAACATTAGACTTTATTTACAAACACCCTAATATAAAAGAGATGATGCAGAGTGATTCCAGTTTAAGAGAAGATCTTCTTAATGACTTGTGTGATGGAGAGTTTTTCAAGAGTCATCCTCTATTTTCAAAACAGAATCATGCAATTCAGGTGCAGCTTTTCTATGATGATTTTAAATGCTCAAATCCATTGGGGAGTAAAAAGGGAATACATACATTAGGAGCAATCTATTTCACCTTGCGTAATTTTTCTCCAAAGTACAACTCAATTCTGCTTAATATTCATTTGGTCGCTCTATTCCATGCCCAAGACATTTAAACACACGGCTTTTCTAAAATACTTGCTCCACTTGTGCAAGATATTAAAATACTGGAGAAGGATGGAATTAAGGTCCCATTTTATGATCAGCCAGTGTATGGAACTATTGTCCAAGTTACAGGTGACAACCTTGGTATTCACGGTTTGTTTGGTTTCGTAGAATCATTCAGTGCCAGATATTGTTGCCACTTTTGTCTTGCTGAGAAAGAGGACTTTCAGACAGAATTCAAAGAAGATTCACCCAAGATAGTTATGCGAACTCGAGCACTTCATGCAGAACACTGCCAAAAAATGGAGACAACTCTTGGTCTTCCCTATGTGATGGGAGTTAAACGTTCTTGCATTCTAAATTCCTTGCAGTACTTCAATACATGTGACAATTTCTCTTTCGATATTATGCATGATATCTTGGAGGGCGTGGCACAATATGAAATGAAACTGCTAATACTACACTTGATTAAAAACTACACAACATCAAAGGAAATATACTTGAGAATTAAAAGCTTTAACTATGGTTACCTGGAACAAAACAACAAGCCACCTGCATTGAAGTTAGTAGAGACCTCAAATGACTTGGGGTTAAATGCAATCCAATCTTGGTGTTTACTTCGCAATCTACCACTTATCTTTGGAGACTTGGTTTGTCCAAATGATCAACACTGGTATTTGCTTCTGCTGTTGCTTCAAATAGCAGATATTGTATTTTCTCCCAGGTTATCAACTGGCATTACTATTTATTTGAAACACTTGATTGCAGAGCACCACGGGTTATTCAAGCATTTGTTTCCCAACAGGAGGCTACTACCAAAGCATCATTTTATGGTGCACTATCCTACATGTATTCGTAAAATTGGACCACTTTTGCATGTCTGGTGCATGCGCTATGAAGCGAAGCATAATTTCTTTAAAAAACAACTAAAAAGCTTCAAAAATATAACTAAAACGTTGGCAAAGAAACACCAAAGTCAAGTAGCATACAATTGGCAGACATTTGATCCCAACAGACTGGTGCTTGGTCCAAGTAAAATGGTAGCATTAAATGTGATGGACAGAGGCTGTGAGATAGCGGAGACTCTTCAGGTACCAAGTGACACCAAGGTGTTAAATGTTAGATGGGCCAAACACCATGGAAATATGTATCGGCCAGGTTTAGTTTTTTTTTTTTTAAGTTCTTAGTGAGGTTCCAGTTTTTCACAAAATCCACTGTGTTGTTCTTAAAGATGAGAGGTTACTGTTGTTTACATTTGCACTACAAACAGTGTCTCTGGATGACCATTTTTATGGATTTAAAGTTGTGTGTACTACAGATGGACCTCATGTAGTTGATGTCAAAGAGCTTTTGTTTTACAAAGCATTCGATATACAGATGTCATACAGTGATGACGATGCAAGCTCATTTATTGTTCCATACTGTTTCCTGTGATTTAAAAAAGGAAAAGAGAAAATCACTAAGCTCTTGAACTATTGCACTGGGGATGAACGCTATTAGTTTTCTTTAATTTCTTTGGGGTGAACAGATGCTGTCACTTTACAGAGGCCAAAATGTAATTGATCGATTACTCTCCCCATGAAGCCTTAATTGAAGTCATGGTGATTTTTTTTGTCGCATTCCTGAGCCAATAATTTGATGACTGGCTTGAATTATTGGCTCAGGAATGCGACAAACAAAAAATTCTCCATGAATTCAAGGATTCATGGGGTGTGTAATTGATAGATTTCTTTTTTTGGGTGAGCTATCCCTTTTTTTAAAGGGTGAACAGATGCTGCTGTCACTTTACAGAGGCCAAAATGTAATTGATCGATTACTCTCCCCATGAAGGCTTAATTGAAGTCATGGTGATTTTTTTTGTCGCATTCCTGAGCCAATAATTTGATGACTGGCTTGAATTATTGGCTCAGGAATGCGACAAACAAAAAATTCTCCATGAATTCAAGGATTCATGGGGTGTGCAATTGATAGATTTCTTTTTTTGGGTGAGCTATCCCTTTTTAAAAGGGTCAACAGATGCTGCTGTCACTTTACAGAGGCCAAAATGTAATTGATCGATTACTCTCCCCATGAAGCCTTAATTGAAGTCATGGTTATTTTTTTGTCGCATTCCTGAGCCAATAATTTGACGACTGGCTTGAATTATTGGCTCAGGAATGCGACAAACAAAAAATTCTCCATGAATTCAAGGATTCATGGGGTGTGTAATTGATAGATTTCTTTTTCGGGTGAGCTATCCCTTTTTAAAAGGGTGAACAGATGCTGCTGTCACTTTACAGAGGCCAAAATGTAATTGTCTTTTATTTATGACCCTTTTTCTATCGATTACTCTCCCCATGAAGCCTTGTAGTCATGGTGATTTTTGTATATAATGGAGTTGTTTGCAGAGGGGCTCACTGAATCTAACAATCACGTAGACATATACCAAGTGTGATTAGCAAGAGAGGAATGTTTGTGACAAGTGTATTGTAAAAAGATCACATTAGATTAGGAAGGATCCACACCAAGCAAGTTCTTCCTCAGACGCGTTATTTTGAATTTTCTTTACTATGTTACATTACATTGGGCGTATAGAAACAAAGATAATTTCAAAGTACAAACATATACAGTACCTGTGTGACATTTTAGGTTAGCCAGGACTGTATGGATGAGGCTATAGGCTCCATGTTAATAAGCAACTCACCTTCAGGATTTGGGTCTTGGGGTGAACAAAACTCCAACACACCCAGGTCTGGTTTCTTTATAAGAAACTGAAACGCCTCCTTGTCGACTTCATTGTTTTAAGTCATCATAGACCTTAAGTCCAAGCAGTGGTGGCACGTATCAGACCCGGGCCGGGGGGCGGGGCCACATGACCAGGCCCTTTAAAAATCGCTCAGTCAGTATAGATTACAATTTAAAACAATGTTTGAAAGAAAAGTAACTAAAGAAAAAGTGTAATATTTAAGATTTTGTTTCTACAAAGTGTATAGAAACGAATATATATATCTGATAATGATATAACATAATATAAAGTCCAACAAACCACAAGGACGAAAACATAGCCTAATAAAATGACTACATTTCTGACACACCATTCAGCCCCATGGATATAGCCACCACCAGAGCTCAGAGCAGTATAGTCAAATTGGCACAGCGGCCCCACACATTAAAATCTGCACAGGCCACACATTAATATTGGCACAGCGGCCCCACACATTAAAATCTGCACAGGCCACACATTAATATTGGCACAGCGGCCCCACACATTAAAATAGGCACAGGCCACACATTAATATTGGCACAGCGGCCCCACACATTAAAATAGGCACAGGCCACACATTAATATTGGCACAGCGGCCCCACACATTAAAATAGGCACAGGCCACACATTAATATTGGCACAGCGGCCCCACACATTAAAATAGGGACGGAGTAAATAAAGTGTACTACTCACCACTACTTGAAGGCTACTCGGCGAGCCTTGCGCTCCGCAAACTCGTCCACAATCCGCTGTATGTCCAATTTCTTGGCTCGGTCACTTTCGATGGACAGCAAGGCCAGTCCACTCAGTCTCTCCTGTCCCATCGTGCTCCTCAAATAGTTTTTGATGAGTTTTAATTTGGAGAAAGAGCGCTCAGCGGTTGCCACGGTGACAGGAAGAGTCAGAAATAAGATCAATGCTGTGCAAACCTCACTAAATGTAGAGGTTACTGCTGGGTTGGAAACAATGAGCATTTTGATGAGATCCACAACAGATTTCAGTTTTTGTATCTGTTCCCTGAAACAGGTTCTGAAAGAGAGCAGCTGGCCAGGGAAGCTGGCGGCGATGTCCCGACTATAGTGCTCTCTAAGCCGCTGGGCAGCTTGGTGTAACTCCTCGTCCTTTGCGTGCAGTAGTGTGTTGGGGTGAATTGCCTCAAACATGTTCACAGTTGCATTTAAGCTGGTGAATCTTTGGGACAGTTGCTGGATGATGATATCGAGACAAGCATTGAAAACATTCACCCGAAAGTTGCTCTCTGCGTCAGTGAGGCGGCTGTCTTCAGCAAGTTCATTTAAGTGACGTTTCACTTTTCTGGCCCTGGCTGTTTCAAACTGCGTACTTCCCCATTTAGTAGCCAGGGCAAGAGTGGCGGACTTTGCATCGTCAAATTGTCCCCTATACTCCACCAAAACAGTGATGGCATTTTGCAGTAGACTAGATGCTTTCAGAATATCTGCGTCTTTTGCTTGGAGTAACTGTGAAGCACAATTTATGCTTTCCAAAATCTTGGTCTGCATGTTGACCAAAAAAAGAAAGCGAAATTTGCTTATGGCATTCTTGAGTGCGCTTGCTTCATTTCGCTCATCATTTTGTGGTAACCTCTAATAATAAGTAAGCCACACAACACGCTTGTGATCCCTTTGGTTGAGTAGTTTAGTGGGTAACGGGAGCAATACAATACAGGTGCGTCTTACACTCTGCGCACGTTAGACATACAGGTAAGAACGCCGGCCCCGGATACGGAGAATACCTCACGTATATATCTGTAGTCACAAAATAATATCCCTTGAGCAATAGCTCCCTCTAGTGGGGGAATATAGATACTGCCTCCATATTAATCCTAGATATATATATAAGGCTGACATTACAACACCCCTCCCCCTTTAAATTTCAACATTACCCAATGTCCATGTAATACAAAAATAATACTAAATAAAGGACTTAGCAACAGCTTACCAAATAAGGCACTTGGAAAACATATTACCAACAGTCATTACACTCATAACTGTCTCGTTAAATGTTCAGTCTGTCGGGAGGTCTGCGATCACGCTGTGACCTGCGCAATACCGCTGGTGACCTCGGACACACCACAGGTGACTGAGGTTTGGGTGGCGCTGGTGTTGAGAGCATGAGAGGGGTCTGAGTGTCAACTCTACTTGGGGACACAGACACCTCTCCTGGGGAGTCTGTCACTGGTACCGTAGTCACTGGCAAACAACATTCTCCCATAGTCTGTTCCCCACGGGTATCCACCGTGGTGCGATCCGTCTCTGAACTGGTGTCGTGGCGTAGGCGTACATGGTCCTGGTGTCTACGGAAAACACGTCCATCAGTCAGTTGAATGACATAGGAAACTGGGCCACTCTGTTTCAGAATAACGCCAGGCAGCCACTGTTGCTTGTTGATAGTACTGAAATTCCTCACATAGACCTTGTCCTCAGGTCCTAATTGTCTCTCTTTTGCGTGCTGATCATGACGCTCCTTCTGCTTCTCCTGCTTCCTCTGTACTTTCGCCTTCATGTCTGGACGCAGCAAGTCCAATCTCGCCTTGGGCCTACGCCCCATCAGCATCTCTGCTGGCGTGCGCCCTGTTGTCGTTTGAGGCGTGAGGCGATAGGTAAACAGGAAACGTGAAAGTCTAGTGTTTAGAGAGTCTCCTGTCATCCTCTTTAACCCCTCTTTCACTGTCTGAACAGCCCGCTCAGCCAAACCATTTGAGGCTGGGTGGAACGGCGCCGTCCTAATGTGATTAATGCCGTTCTGGTGCATAAATTCACTGAACAGCTCACTGGTGAATGTTGGGCCATTATCAGAGACCAGGGTGTCTGGCAACCCATGGACTGCGAAGACTTGTCTGAGTTGGTCTATGGTTGTGGGGGCTGTGATATTGTTCATGATATGGGCTTCTATCCATTTTGAGTGTGCGTCTACCATGATCAGAAACATCTGTCCCATAAAGGGTCCTGCAAAGTCTACATGCAGCCTAGACCAGGGGCGGTCTGGCCACTCCCATGGGTGCAACGGAGCAGGCGGTGGATTGTTCTGATTAGTCTGACACTGTGTGCATGATTTTACCTTGCTCTCCAGATCATCGTCCATTCTTGGCCACCAGACGTATGATCTCGCTAGGCTTTTCATCCGGGAGACTCCTGGATGAGTCTCATGTATCTCTTCCACAACTTGTGACCGTCCTGGGGGCGGTACGATGACTCTCGACCCCCAGAAGATGCAGCCGTCCTGCAGGCTCAGTTCTGTTTTGCGTTTAGCATACGGCCTCAGTTCCTCTCCCTCCACGACACTGGGCCAACCTTGCAAAAGGAAGGTCTTGACCCGAGACAGGACCGGGTCCCTCTCTGTCCACTGCTTAATCTGTGTCGCTTTGATAGGTGTCTCTGCTAGCCTCTCCAATGAAAACACAGTCTCTGGAGGCACATATGTAGTGGCGGGTGTCTCTGGTAACGGCAGTCGACTCAGTGCGTCAGCATTTGCGTTATTCTTGCCCGCTTTGAACACTATAGTGTACTGGTAGGCTGAGAGTGTGAGAGCCCAACGCTGTATCCTGGCTGAGGCCAGCGGTGGGATGCATTTTGTCTCACTGAACAGACTCATCAGAGGTTTATGGTCTGTTGTGATAGTGAATGCCCGTCCGTATAGGTATTGATGGAAACGCTTCACAGCAAAAACAACAGATAGACTCTCTTTATCTAACTGAGAGTACCCCTTCTCCGCTGCTGTTAGGGTACGTGAAGCAAAAACAACAGGCTTCTCATCTCCATCCTCCATGATGTGTGAGAGCACGGCTCCGACTCCATAAGGCGAGGCATCACTTGAGACGATGATCTCTTTGTCTGGGTCGTAGTGAACGAGCAGCTTTGCAGACTGGAGCAGCTCTTTCACTTCCTTAAAAGCTCTCTGCTGCTCTCCACTCCACTCCCACTTAGTGTCAAGGTGCAGTAGCTTGTACAGTAGGGACAAAACATTTGATAAATCCGGCAGAAATTTGCCATAATAATTCACCATGCCCAAAAACGATCTCAGTTCATGGACACTCTTTGGGCTTGGAGCCTCCTTTATGGCTCTCACCTTGTCTTCCAAAGGGCTGAGCCCCTGTGCTGTGATCCTGTGTCCCACGTAGGTCACGCTCGGTGCCAGGAACACACACTTGGCACGCTTCAAACGCAGTCCTGCGTCTGAGAGTCATTTCAACACCTGTGCTAGGTTAGCCAGATGCTCCGCCTCCGTGGCCCCCGTGATGAGGATATCATCTAGATATACCGCTATGTGTGGGATACCCTGTAACAGCGTGTCCATTGTTCTTTGAAAAATGGCGGGGCTCGATGCCACTCCAAACACAAGGCGATTGTATTTAAATAAGCCCTTGTGAGTGTTGATGGTGACATACTCTTTTGACTCTTCGTCAAGTTGCAGTTGCTGGTAAGCATGGCTCATGTCTAGCTTTGTGAAAAGCTTCCCCCCTGACAAGGTTGCAAACAGGTCATCCACTCTTGGTAGTGGATACTCCTCCAGTTTAGAGACCTGATTTACCGTCACCTTGTAGTCTCCACATATGCGTGCTGTATTATCCTCTTTCAGGATTGGCACAATGGGAGCCGCCCACCTTGAAAATTGGACGGGTTCAATAATGCCTTGCTTCTGCAAACGTTCCAGCTCCTCCTCCACCTTGACCTTCATGGCATACGGCACCGACCTAGGCTTGAAAAACCTTGGGGCGGCCTCAGGGTCAACATGGAGTTTCACAGTTACCCCCTTCAGTGTGCCCAGCTCGTCCCTGAAAACATCACTGTACCGATGCAGGATGTCCTCTGCCGTGTCTGTCGTGTGCATATATTTAACATTATGCCAGTTTAGCTTAATTTTCCTTAGCCAATCACGGCCCAAAAGACTTGCCCCCCCCCCCTTAGCTATAACCAGCCTGGCCTTTGCCTTCTGATTCCCCGCTAAAATGTCCACATATAGCACCCCTATATGAGGTATGGGCTGACCTGTATATGTCCTGAGCCTGAGCTTAGATGGGCTAATGGGTGGTAGGTTAGACCCCCATGTCTTCCTGTAGGTATCCTCACTGATGACCGATGCAGTAGCCCCTGAGTCAATCTCAAACTTTACATCCTGTCCCCCGACAGTGATAGTGGCATAATAGGGTTCAGGTGGCTCCTCATCTGTTCCCACCCCGAACATGTTGTATGCACACTCTGCTTCCTCATGTGTTTCTTCCAGGTGGTGTGTGGAGGCTTGAGCCTGTCGCTGCTTTCCCTGCCAAGGCCTGCCCCTGCCCATTTTATTGTCTTTTGAACTCCTGCACTTCTTTGCTAGGTGTCCCTTTTTATTACAATTATGGCAGACAGCCTCTTTGAATCTGCAGTCATTTGCATAATGCGACGACCCCCCACACCTAAAACATTCCACCCCTTTTTTAAACACTTCACTTTTACCAGTCTCTTTATAGGCAGGATCCCTTCTGACTTGGTGCACTGTCTGTGACACTGACAACCCATTCCCCCTCTGTATGTCCCTAGCATTGTTTGCAGCCATCTCCATACCTTGGGAAATCTCTAGGGCTTTTTTAAAAGTCAGCGGCGGGGCTTCCCCCAGCAGGCGGCGCTGTATGGGGTCATTATTAATGCCGCAAACTAATCTGTCACGGAGCATATCATCCAACACTGCCCCGAATTCACAATGTTCCGACAGTTGGCGTAGCTCAGCCACAAAGTTGGCTACAAACTGACCTTGCTTCCTGAACAGACTGTGGAATTTGAAACGTTGTACTATCACAGAGGGTCTTGGGTTGTGGTGGTTCCCCACAAGCTTGACTAAGTCTTCATATGGAATTTCCCCCGGTTTCAGTGGTGTAGCTAAATTCCTTATCAGCTTATAAGTCTTAGCCCCACACACACTCAGGAGAATAGAGCGCATTTTAGCCACATCAGTAATTCCATTTGCATTGAAAAAATTTCCCAACCTTTCCTCGTACTCTGTCCAGTCCTCATTCGCTTCCACGAACTCACTGATAGTCCCAAACGTCGCCATCTGAGCGCGAGGCTCCTCTTCCACACTCAGCTCGTCCTCTTCTCCCGATGCTCTCCCGTCCCCGAGCGATGCTCCTTCAGTACCACTGCCGGCGTCGCTCATACGTTAGCCGTCCAGCTATAGCTTTAGCCTCACGCCAACAACAAAGAAAAGCAACCGGGATGACACGTCGCCAATCCAGTTTATCCTCGTCGCCAAAAATATGTGGTAACCTCTAATAATAAGTAAGCCACACAACACGCTTGTGATCCCTTTGGTTGAGTAGTTTAGTGGGTAACGGGAGCAATACAATACAGGTGCGTCTTACACTCTGCGCACGTTAGACATACAGGTAAGAACGCCGGCCCCGGATACGGAGAATACCTCACGTATATATCTGTAGTCACAAAATAATATCCCTTGAGCAATAGCTCCCTCTAGTGGGGGAATATAGATACTGCCTCCATATTAATCCTAGATATATATATAAGGCTGACATTACAACAATTTTTGTCACTGGTAAGGGATATTTTGACGAGGGCTTTTATAATGTCTCTATCTGTGCCTTAACGCAACAAGCGCATCATGGCGAGATGACCAGCGAGTAGGACACAAGCGTTTTAATGTGATAGTTCTGCTCTCTAACAGAGTCGTTGAGTGCTAGGTTGAGATTATGAGCAGCGCAATGAACATAGTGGGCAAGGGGCTCCTTCTCTGCTATTCTTGCTTGCATGCCTGAATACACACCACTCATATTAGCCGCACTATCATAGCCCTGTCCGCGGCCTTTAGACAGATCGAATCCGTTTTTCTCTATAGAACCAAGGATTTTGTTTTCAAGCTCTGAAGCTGATGAACCTTCAGGCACTTCAAAACCCAAAAAGACTTCATTGATCTGTATATCGGTTGCAATATCCATGTCGTTCTTAACAACAGTTATGTAACGGTAAACCTGACTCAACTGGTCTATCTTTGACACATCTTGCGTTGTGTCCATGATGACGGAATAAAATGGGGCTTTGTTTATTTCATCAATGATGTCAGCTTTCACACGTTGAGATAATATGTAAATAATCTCATCTTGAATCTGGTGACTGAGGTATTTCACTGACCCTTCTGGTCGGTTGATTAGCTCTTTCAAAACAGGGTCGTAGCGAGCCAATAATTAGATTATTGACAAAAAGTTGCCAGCTTTGCCCTGACCTAAGACCTCTCGATGCCCCCTGAATGCCAAGTTGCTTGACGCTAGAGTCAGGGTTACTGTAAAGTGTCACAGCCAACTAAGTGACACTGGTTAGTATGACATCCTGCTCTTATATATGATTATGGGGAATGTCTGTAGATTCTTCCTGGACAATGGAATCAATGGAATCAATACAATAGGTTTATTGTATATATTTGTTTTAAATCTAGGCATATGTTACTATAGGTGTCTAGATGTGATATGCATTCTGGCTGGTAAACGCCCAGTCAGAAAGGAATTGAGTAGAAACACGTTATGTGTAAACACATGTTAAGTGCCACAAGTCAACGAGTGACACTTTGAATAGTGTTCTTGTGTTTGTTGTGTATGATTGGAGCTATGTATGTGACCTGTATATTCTTTATACACTTTAAAACTATGTTACAGTTAATGTGCAGTCGGAATGGAGGCAGAAGTGCAGTCTCTGTTAGAGGGGGGGGGAATGTGCTTCCCTCTATCTGTGGCCTTGAGTGAAGAGCAGGCCTGAGCTGAGAGCAAGTCGGCACAGTTTAACCCTGTCCTGTCTGCATAGAATAAAACCAATGATTGGTACAGGTGTATTGTATATTTATATATATATATACAATATATACAATGCAATATACAATATATATTGTATGTTGTATATAGTACAGGTATATTGTGTATTGTAGGAACACAGGCCAGTTATTCCCTCTCAATAATGACTGGAGCCCAGAGGAATGTAAGGGGCCTCTCTGCTACAGAAGGGACTTTCCACTCTGGCCTCTGCTAGTAACAGATAGGTAATTTCCAACACAAGGTAATCTGTTACTTCTCCAGGAGATGTAATGACTAGAAGGGGAGGAGTCCATCCTTACTATGTAGTGTACGTTGGTTGGCTAGTGAAATGACATCACAACTGTTTTTGGGCCAATAGCAATGTGATGCAGGATCGATATAAAAGTGACTGTTCTTCCTTCAAGAGGCCAGATTTTGAAGATTTTACCATTGTGTTACTTTGGAAGACAAGATGCAGGCCTTGGCCCTGGCAGGCACAAGCCGATCTTATCAATGATGTCAGCTTTCACACGTTGAGATAATATGTAAATAATCTCATCTTGAATCTGGTGACTGAGGTATTTCACTGACCCTTCTGGTCGGTTGATTAGCTCTTTCAAAACAGGGTCGTAGCGAGCCAATAATTAGATTATTGACAAAAAGTTGCCAGCTTTGCCCTGACCTAAGACCTCTCGATGCCCCCTGAATGCCAAGTTGCTTGACGCTAGAGTCAGGGTTACTGTAAAGTGTCACAGCCAACTAAGTGACACTGGTTAGTATGACATCCTGCTCTTATATATGATTATGGGGAATGTCTGTAGATTCTTCCTGGACAATGGAATCAATGGAATCAATACAATAGGTTTATTGTATATATTTGTTTTAAATCTAGGCATATGTTACTATAGGTGTCTAGATGTGATATGCATTCTGGCTGGTAAACGCCCAGTCAGAAAGGAATTGAGTAGAAACACGTTATGTGTAAACACATGTTAAGTGCCACAAGTCAACGAGTGACACTTTGAATAGTGTTCTTGTGTTTGTTGTGTATGATTGGAGCTATGTATGTGACCTGTATATTCTTTATACACTTTAAAACTATGTTACAGTTAATGTGCAGTCGGAATGGAGGCAGAAGTGCAGTCTCTGTTAGAGGGGGGGGGAATGTGCTTCCCTCTATCTGTGGCCTTGAGTGAAGAGCAGGCCTGAGCTGAGAGCAAGTCGGCACAGTTTAACCCTGTCCTGTCTGCATAGAATAAAACCAATGATTGGTACAGGTGTATTGTATATTTATATATATATATACAATATATACAATGCAATATACAATATATATTGTATGTTGTATATAGTACAGGTATATTGTGTATTGTAGGAACACAGGCCAGTTATTCCCTCTCAATAATGACTGGAGCCCAGAGGAATGTAAGGGGCCTCTCTGCTACAGAAGGGACTTTCCACTCTGGCCTCTGCTAGTAACAGATAGGTAATTTCCAACACAAGGTAATCTGTTACTTCTCCAGGAGATGTAATGACTAGAAGGGGAGGAGTCCATCCTTACTATGTAGTGTACGTTGGTTGGCTAGTGAAATGACATCACAACTGTTTTTGGGCCAATAGCAATGTGATGCAGGATCGATATAAAAGTGACTGTTCTTCCTTCAAGAGGCCAGATTTTGAAGATTTTACCATTGTGTTACTTTGGAAGACAAGATGCAGGCCTTGGCCCTGGCAGGCACAAGCCGATCTTATCAATGATGTCAGCTTTCACACGTTGAGATAATATGTAAATAATCTCATCTTGAATCTGGTGACTGAGGTATTTCACTGACCCTTCTGGTCGGTTGATTAGCTCTTTCAAAACAGGGTCGTAGCGAGCCAATAATTAGATTATTGACAAAAAGTTGCCAGCTTTGCCCTGACCTAAGACCTCTCGATGCCCCCTGAATGCCAAGTTGCTTGACGCTAGAGTCAGGGTTACTGTAAAGTGTCACAGCCAACTAAGTGACACTGGTTAGTATGACATCCTGCTCTTATATATGATTATGGGGAATGTCTGTAGATTCTTCCTGGACAATGGAATCAATGGAATCAATACAATAGGTTTATTGTATATATTTGTTTTAAATCTAGGCATATGTTACTATAGGTGTCTAGATGTGATATGCATTCTGGCTGGTAAACGCCCAGTCAGAAAGGAATTGAGTAGAAACACGTTATGTGTAAACACATGTTAAGTGCCACAAGTCAACGAGTGACACTTTGAATAGTGTTCTTGTGTTTGTTGTGTATGATTGGAGCTATGTATGTGACCTGTATATTCTTTATACACTTTAAAACTATGTTACAGTTAATGTGCAGTCGGAATGGAGGCAGAAGTGCAGTCTCTGTTAGAGGGGGGGGGAATGTGCTTCCCTCTATCTGTGGCCTTGAGTGAAGAGCAGGCCTGAGCTGAGAGCAAGTCGGCACAGTTTAACCCTGTCCTGTCTGCATAGAATAAAACCAATGATTGGTACAGGTGTATTGTATATTTATATATATATATACAATATATACAATGCAATATACAATATATATTGTATGTTGTATATAGTACAGGTATATTGTGTATTGTAGGAACACAGGCCAGTTATTCCCTCTCAATAATGACTGGAGCCCAGAGGAATGTAAGGGGCCTCTCTGCTACAGAAGGGACTTTCCACTCTGGCCTCTGCTAGTAACAGATAGGTAATTTCCAACACAAGGTAATCTGTTACTTCTCCAGGAGATGTAATGACTAGAAGGGGAGGAGTCCATCCTTACTATGTAGTGTACGTTGGTTGGCTAGTGAAATGACATCACAACTGTTTTTGGGCCAATAGCAATGTGATGCAGGATCGATATAAAAGTGACTGTTCTTCCTTCAAGAGGCCAGATTTTGAAGATTTTACCATTGTGTTACTTTGGAAGACAAGATGCAGGCCTTGGCCCTGGCAGGCACAAGCCGATCTTAAGAGAAGAGATGTTTTTGTTTTATACTTCTTTTAACTGAGTTGGACATTTCCAATGAAGTCTCTTTTGTAACTTGCTTTTTCTAAATAAAACAGCTTTTTATAATATATCTTTTGAGTCCTTGGACTGATTTCCAATAGCAATGTGCTCCGATGCCAGCCGACGCCCTGAGTTCCAATGGAGGGTGACTATACATGTACTGTAACTTAATACAGATTGAATCAACTGACTGGTTAATGCTTTTCAGCTAAAAGATATATATTAGATAAAGATATACTATACATGGAAATGTGTGTTGTTTGCGGGTTCCGGTATCTCTGTGTCCAGACGCACTCTGTCGAGTTATGTGGGACCTCGATCGTCTAAATCACTGCAGGGTTGGATGGTCGGTTCCGCTGGCGGAGGAGGAGAGGGGGGACAGGAGATGCTGGGGCGTGCAAACAATGATTACGTGTTAGTACAGTGGTAATACTTATTAACAAAGTAGTAATACAACCAAGCTTTCAATTGAGCAGTATTACAAGCCCTTTCGTAAAATGATAATGATGATGATGATGATAACAAAATAATTTTTTTTTTTTAGGCTATACGAGTTCTCCTAAGACATACATTCGGTTTATTTCAAACAAGAAGAGATTAACAACTCTTCATGATTACATTTCATATCAACTGGATATAACTAGACCAGTGACTTGAAGTAATCTAGACAGAAATAGTAATTGACTCGAGAACTTAGTTTAGCACCTCGCCGGGGGATATCGAGCGGCCACAGGTTTATATCTCAAGTAGGTGATTGAGATATATAGAGACTACCTGTAGCTCTTAACATGGCATCCCTGGCGTAGGGCTGAGATCGGTAAGATAACAGCCAAATTAAAATAAACTAGAAATATTGAAAAAACGGAGAACCGAGCTTTAGAATACACCAGTCAAAGGATATTGATCTGTATGGCCCTCGGTGGAAAGCAGTGGCAAATTAAAGGCATCTGCATAGTGGGGGCATTGCTGGTGGAGCGGTTAAGGCCGCAAAATTGGATTAAAGAAAAAGAAAGTAAAGAAAACCCTCTCTCTAAAATGTCTGGCAGTTTAGAGAGACATCAGCGCAGCCATACAGGCTGGCAGCGCCGGCTAATAAGCTGGTGCTAACTGGAGGCTACAGGAGGCTACATAGCCCTAGCCCACTGGAACACGGGCTGACAAGCCAGGTGTGAACTGAATGCTAACTGGATGGCTACCTAGCCCGAGGCTACGTGAGCTAGCTAAAACGGCGCTCACTGGAATGCAGGCTAGCTAGCCACAAGCTAACTGAATGCTAACTGGATGGCTACCTAGCCTGAGGATACGTGAGCTAGCTAAAACGGCGCTCACTGGAATGCAGGCTAACTAGCCACAAGCTAGCTGAATGCTAACTGGATGGCTACCTAGCCCGAGGCTACGTGAGCTAGCTAAAACGGCGCTCACTGGAATGCAGGCTAACTAGCCACAAGCTAACTAAATGCTAACTGGATGGCTACCTAGCCCGAGGCTACGTGAGCTAGCTAAAACGGCGCTCACTGGAATGCAGGCTAACTAGCCACAAGCTAACTGAATGCTAACTGGATGGCTACCTAGCCCGAGGCTACGTGAGCTAGCTAAAACGGCGCTCACTGGAATGCAGGCTAACTAGCCACAAGCTAACTGAATGCTAACTGGATGGCTACCTAGCCCGAGGCTACGTGAGCTAGCTAAAACGGCGCTCACTGGAATGCAGGCTAACTAGCCACAAGCTAACTGAATGCTAACTGGATGGCTACCTAGCCCGAGGCTACGTGAGCTAGCTAAAACGGCGCTCACTGGAATACAGGCTAACTAGCCACAAGCTAACTGAATGCTAACTGGATGGCTACCTAGCCTGAGGCTACGTGAGCTAGCTAAAACGGCGCTCACTGGAATGCAGGCTAACTAGCCAAGAGCTAACTAGCTCACCACAGGCTAACTAGCCAAGAGCTAACTGGCTCCCCACAGGCTAACAAGCCAGAGCTAACTGGAGATGAGCTGGAACTAGCCAGACGGAAGCTAACTAGCTCACCATCGGCTAACGAGCCAGTGCTAACACCCATGAGCTGGCCCTAGCCAGACGGAAGCTAACTAGCTCACCATGGGCTAACGAGCCAGTGCTAACACAAATGAACTGGCCCTAGCCAGACAGGAGCTCCCAACAGGCTAACAAGCCAAGAGTGAATTGATGGCTAACTAGCCAAGAGCTAACTAGCTCCCCACAGGCTAACAAGCCAAGAGTGAATTGATGGCTAACTAGCCACAAGCTAACTAGCTCACCACAGGCTAACAAAGCCAGGAGCTAACAGCAGGCTAAATAGCCGGAGCTAGCAACCAACGCTAGCTCAAGAGAAGCTAGCACAAGAGAAGCTAGCACAGCAGACGCTAGCTCAGAAGAAGATGGCGCAGAAGGAGTTAGCTCAAGAGAAGCTAGCACAACAGATGCTAGCACATCAGACGCTAGCTCAAGAGGAGCTAGCACAACAGATGCTAGCACATCTGATGCTAGCTCAAGAGAAGCTAGCACAACAGATGCTAGCACGGAAGAAGCTAGCACAGCAGATGCTAGTGCAAGAGACTCTAGCTCAGGAGGAGCTGGCGCAGCTGATGCTAGCTCAAGAGAAGCTAGCACAAGAAATGCTAGCACGGAAGACGCTAGCACAACAGATGCTAGAGACGCTAGCTCAGGAGGAGCTGGCGTACAGAAACCGGACAGTCTGTCCCTCGGGAACACCAAGGGGAGCAGTGAGTCACTCAGACCAGAGGGCTCAAATTACGTGGCCCCGGTCAGGACAAGGAAGGATATATGAGGAAACAGGCCGAACACTGCCTGCTCCCACTTCCATGTATATGGATAAGAGGGCTCCGCCCTCAATAAGAGCCCCCTCTGGACACGAAATGGGAGAATATACACTCAGGGGACACCTCCCGACACTGGGGGGATCAACCACACCAGGGCGAGATCACTCCCTGCAGTGCATAAGCCCAGGACCACGTGTTCACGAGGAAGTGAGGCAAGCGAGAGCAACCTATATATCTCCCCGTGGTGAACACTCAGGGGTGAGAGTGACATCTACAAGGTCTCACAGACAATCACCAGACATAACAGTCACTAACTACCCAGTCTGGACCGATAACTCTGATACACCATGGTCAATCCTCACCTTCACTGGACCGTCATTGACGAACTATGGTAGATGGGAAACAAGCATGGTAACGGCAGGAGGCTCTTACTACCGGAACCTGAGGAAACAGGTAATGGAAAAAAGGACCAAAAAGCCCCTGAAACCAGGCAAGGCAGTAATCACAGAGTGTGATTATGAGGTGTTTCACGTGGAGAAAATTGTCCATGTGACACTAAGCCAAGACCAATACAAGGAGATAAAGTCCTCACACATAAACTGGGACAGACTGGTGTCCCGTATAAAGGAACTACTGCAGAAAAGGGAAATCTATGCTGGCCATGGTACTAAGGACATGCCCTACCGACTAGCCATAAACCTGATGTGGGGCAGGTCTCGAGGATATGGCCAAAGAGGCATATGGTTGGGGAAAGCCGTAATCAGCGCGATCTCAAGCCTACGGAGTGCAGAGCACACGGAGATCCGTCTCATGGTGGAACCTAGGGACCATGAGGCAATAACCCTGGCCGTGGATAGAGCCGGGGAGGGTGAGGAAGACGAGGACGATGAGCCTGCATTGGTACCTCTCACTCCCCCTCCGAACCCTAAGGGGTCGGGACCCGTACCCAGGAAAGAAAGGTCCAACTCCCAGAACTCCTCCCGAGCAGCGGAGAGAGGGAGATCATCCACACCCAGGAGACCGACAGTACAGTTCGAACCTGAAAAGGCGGAACCTGCGCGATCTCAGGTCAGGAGTATCCATAGACTTCTAGGCCGTCCCCCGGAGTCAGGGGACGACCCAGCAAGTAGCGAACAGGAGTATACTGATCTAGATCAGGACTCAGGAATGGAGGGAGACCGGGATAGGTCAAGCTCCAGAGCATCCTCCAGGTCTTCATCTCGATCAAGATCTAGGGAGAGAGTTCGGTACCCGAGGGGCGAAC
This sequence comes from Notolepis coatsorum, assembly GCF_963971535.1. NCBI lineage: Eukaryota > Metazoa > Chordata > Actinopteri > Aulopiformes > Paralepididae > Notolepis > Notolepis coatsorum. The sequence continues at coordinate 50,993,297 of NC_140166.1, read as the reverse complement.
CTCCTAGACCTCGAAACAAGAGAGCGAAACCGGTCAAACTGAGACCTATAGGCAAGGGGCCTACTCTGAAAGGCACCACCTTTCAGTCACCCTCGGGCTTGACCTGGAGCTCAGGATTGGAGGACGTCTCCGAAGAGAGTGAAGGAGACTTGGAAGGAAAGGAAACAGGGGATATTATGCCAGCATATCCCGTGAGATGGGGAACGGCTCAGGCCTTAGCCCGGTCACCCGTGGCAGAAAAAGTGTTGTCTCACCCTGGGGTAACAGAACCATACGAGCATGCACACTTACATGCAGGCTATGACATACTACGTGAACAGGTGTACAAGCTAGACAGGGCCATGGCTGAAATAGCCAGGAGAGAAAGAAACTGGTTGAACGAGGCCCCGTCCATAAGCCCAATCCGAGACCTGAGACACAGCACAGAGGAAGACCGACCGGAAGTGAGCCCTCACTCCATACTAGCCCAATCTCCCGGAGACATTTACCGACCGAGAGGAAAGAGTTCACATACAGGCAGGAGTCTGCATGACAGCACCCAATATGGAGAAAGCAACAAAGTACAAGAATTGTTAAGCAAAACCCAAGTGCTCAAAAAACTAGCCCCAGAAATGCTTCGAGGGGAGACCCAGGCTGCTTATATCCATAAGTGTGCTCAGATTTTCCATGGGTCACCTCTCTATGATGACCCGGAGGCCGCTCGCATTTTGAGACACCTCAAAGGACTGGAGATCCCCGAAGGGGCTTCAATGGCCCAAATGATGGAAATGGAAGTAAGAATCCCCGGTCAAGATCCAGGGGAAAATATGGTGGAGAAACTAATCCCACAGGTGCGAGACGGGAGCTTGTCTCTCACTGTTGCAGCAGAATCAGTCATACGTGGAACGCCTAGGCAAAGATCAGGCTTACTGCTTGAAAAGCTATTCATAGGTGTACCAGGGGGTAACCGTCTTGCAGCCAAATGCGCAGCATGGTCCCAAGACCAGTTACGGACGGAATGCATGCTGTATGACCAAGTCAAAATGCTTTCTCAACACAAATAATGTAAAGATGTCCGTCTTTTCTCTGAACCAGAGTAAAGAGGATGAAAGAATTTGTAATCTATTTCATGCAAAGGGGATTTCCTGACAGCTACCATCTGGTAGGTTAGCACCTGTACCAACCATATCAGCTGCGTGAGATGTACACTCACCAGCGCCTATGGATAAAAATTGAGACTCTGCAAACTCTCATCAAGCTTAGCACCTTGACGCGGGGGGACAGAGCGAGCATCAGGGTCTCTATATCCAACGGGCCTATCAGATTTGTGGGGACTCGGAAGCTTCAGCATGCAGGACGCTGTAGTGCTTGGGCGGCCGAGTCACTGGTTTATAGGTCTGTCAAAACGGATTGGAGGTTCTGGGGCTTAGAACATCCGTGAGTTGGGCTTTATACTAATTGAATAGGTATCAAAAGCCGAAAGAATATGAACTGAAATAACTGCGGTCAGGTGCCTCTGGAGTAAAATTTATTACAGATTTGAGTTAAAACCTTACTCAAGATTGATCTTATCAGCAAGCAATCCTCTCCAACCAAGACTCCTCCTAAGTGCTCGAGATCTGGAACAATGAGTGACGTAGAGGTCTGCAAAGCGCAGCAGACAGCCTAAGAGGTAAGAAATCTATCAGGAACAAGAGAGGGTTCATAAGAAACCACTTGAAGTGGTGTTTACTCGCGACTAACAAGGCTAGGGAGCCCTAAAGTCACTTGAACTTGAAGTAACTAAATGCCTACTTAAAGTCAGAACTTAAGTAGAAAAAACTCTACTTTGTGAATAAGCAGGCTGAAATAGCCATTGCGAACAGGAGCAGATAGCAGGCTAACTAGCCATTGCTAACAGGACGAGGCTACTCACATGATCAGACAGGTATATGATAACCTTGGACATGCCGGAAGTAAGAGGATGTTGGTATACCTGAGAACTAACAACATTCTCATACCTAAAGCCAAACAAAGAGCGATAACAGTCCGAAAGGCCTGTGAACAATGTGCGCTGGTAAAGGTGCGCTGGTAAAGGGACAAAACCTGAACCAGTGCCACATTCTTAGACGGGGGGGGGGGGCTGTCCCCCGGAGTCAGTGGACGACGCAGCGAATGGCAAGAAGGAATATACTGTCCCAGGTCAGAACTCGGAAATGGAGGAAGACCGGGATAGGTCAAGCTCCAGAGCATCCTCAAGGTCCTCACCTAGACCTCCCAGACCTCCTAGACCTCCCAGACCTCCCAGACCTCCTAGACCTCCTAGACCTCCTAGACCGGACAGAGAGACATCGGCCTGGACCCAGGTTACAGGGCAACGAGAGCCCTGAATGGACCTGAAAGAGAGAAAAGAAATGAGTCCTCTGTGGACTGTATCTGTGATGTCCTGCGAGGCCTACGGACAGGGTCACACGACCAGGCCAACCACACTTCAATAGAGGACTGCTGCTACAATTCTCGGGGACCCGTGGGGGTCGCCCGAGAAGTAACAATTCAACCTACCTCAAACTATGGGAGAGATCCAAGAGGTCAGAGGGGGTGACCCCAAGATGACCAAGATGACCACACGATGACCACCAGGTGTTGTCTTCAGGTGCGTTGGCCGGGAACAACAGATGCAAGTCTTCCCGCCGGATACCAAGCAACAACGTGACCCCTATCCTGTCGAGCCGTCCAGCCAGGGAACAACAGATGCAAGTCTTCCCGCCGGCTACCAGGGTAACAGGGAACCAAGATGGCAGAGGGGGTGTGGAGAGTCACAGCCACGTGACCCCGCAATCGCCATCTCGTCCCCCAGTACAGACGCTATTAAGACAATGGAAAATGACAGACCAGGATGACAGAGGGGGTGTAAAGTGTCACAGCCAACTAAGTGACACTGGTTAGTATGACATCCTGCTCTTATATATGATTATGGGGAATGTCTGTAGATTCTTCCTGGACAATTGAATCAATGGAATCAATACAATAGGTTTATTGTATATATTTGTTTTAAATCTAGGCATATGTTACTATAGGTGTCTAGATGTGATATGCATTCTGGCTGGTAAACGCCCAGTCAGAAAGGAATTGAGTAGAAACACGTTATGTGTAAACACATGTTAAGTGCCACAAGTCAACGAGTGACACTTTGAATAGTGTTCTTGTGTTTGTTGTGTATGATTGGAGCTATGTATGTGACCTGTATATTCTTTATACACTTTAAAACTATGTTACAGTTAATGTGCAGTCGGAATGGAGGCAGAAGTGCAGTCTCTGTTAGAGGGGGGGAATGTGCTTCCCTCTATCTGTGGCCTTGAGTGAAGAGCAGGCCTGAGCTGAGAGCAAGTCGGCACAGTTTAACCCTGTCCTGTCTGCATAGAATAAAACCAATGATTGGTACAGGTGTATTGTATATTTATATATATATATACAATATATACAATGCAATATACAATATATATTGTATGTTGTATATAGTACAGGTATATTGTGTATTGTAGGAACACAGGCCAGTTATTCCCTCTCAATAATGACTGGAGCCCAAAGGAATGTAAGGGGCCTCTCTGCTACAGAAGGGACTTTCCACTCTGGCCTCTGCTAGTAACAGATAGGTAATTTCCAACACAAGGTAATCTGTTACTTCTCCAGGAGATGTAATGACTAGAAGGGGAGGAGTCCATCCTTACGATGTAGTGTACGTTGGTTGGCTAGTGAAATGACATCACAACTGTTTTTGGGCCAATAGCAATGTGATGCAGGATCGATATAAAAGTGACTGTTCTTCCTTCAAGAGGCCAGATTTTGAAGATTTTACCATTGTGTTACTTTGGAAGACAAGATGCAGGCCTTGGCCCTGGCAGGCACAAGCCGATCTTAAGAGAAGAGATGTTTTTGTTTTATACTTCTTTTAACTGAGTTGGACATTTCCAATGAAGTCTCTTTTGTAACTTGCTTTTTCTAAATAAAACAGCTTTTTCTAATATATCTTTTGAGTCCTTGGACTGATTTCCAATAGCAATGTGCTCCGATGCCAGCCGACGCCCTGAGTTCCAATGTATATATATGCTATGTACTGTATAAATACTATACATGGAAATGTGTGTTGTTTGCGGGTTCCGGTATCTCTGTGTCCAGACGCACTCTGTCGAGTTATGTGGGACCTCGACCGTCTAAATCACTGCAGGGTTGGACGGTCGGTTCCGCTGGCGGAGGAGGAGAGGGGGGACAGGAGATGCTGGGGCGTGCAAACAATGATTACGTGTTAGTACAGTGGTAATACTTATTAACAAAGTAGTAATACAACCAAGCTTTCAATTGAGCAGTATTACAAGCCCTTTCGTGAAAATGATAATGATGATGATGATGATGATAATAACTAAATACTTGTTTTTTTAGGCTATAAGAGTTCTCCTAAGACATACATTCGGTTTATTTCAAACAAGAAGAGATTAACAACTCTTCATGATTACATTTCATATCAACTGGATATAACTAACTGACTTGAAGTAATCTAGACAGAAATAGTAATTGACTCGAGAACTTGGCGAGTTTAGCACCTCGCCGAGGGATATCGAGCGGCCACGGGTTTATATCTCGAGTAGGTGATTGAGATATATAGAGACTACCTGTAGAGCTCTTAACAGTTACATTAACAATGCGCTCCACAACCTGTCTCCAAAATTGGGCAGCATTACTATTGTGCCATTGTTTTTCCACTGCTCATATACTACGCATGCACCCAGGTGAATTTGTGTGGATTCATGCCTCTCAATTTTAGTAGAAAGATGTTTCCAGTCTTTTATTCCATTGACCCATGCATTGTTGTAGAACGGTGCGTTTCTGTGGGCAAAAAGCCAGCAAGGCTCACAATAGCAGCAGTCCAATTTTGGTGAATAGCACATCCAGCTGCGTGGAAACTTCATCCCAACTTTAGTTGTGGAGGAGTAATACGTTTCTGAAAAGCAACGATTATCATTGTCTTTGGGAAATGGACCTTTTGGTTTGCACGGGCCCATTTTAAGGATATACCTTTTGATATTGGCATCCTCAATATTTTCCAAATAGTTTCCACGATCAGTCGGAAAACGCCCCAGATTATAATTGCAGGACTGAGAGGACACATCATGATCCGTGGTTTCACCCGTAGCGTGAGGAGGAGACCTGTTGCTGCTTTCATTTTCAGTGTCCGGTACTTCACCTTGCAGGCCCGCAGCAGGTAAGGAGCCGGAGGGGGAGGGGTGTGGTGCCTGGTCAGGCGTCAGGCCTGGTTCTGCCGAGCAGCTAGCAGCAGCTGCTGACTCGTCCCTATTGCCATCATCACTACAGACAGCCGAGAGACAGAGAAGGAAATAATAAGCTAGGCGGCTGAGCTACGCGAAGTAACAACAACCATAGATATCAACATTTACAAACTCACATTTTCTTGTTGAGTGTGTGTCCGTGATTTTAGCCTACCTGTAAATCTGGCTTGTCACTCCCACTAACGCTGTTTCAACCCCGGGACTCGGGGATGAAACACGGCTGGCAACTTCAGTCTCATCTCCCGCGGGAGGAGGAGTAGGGCGAAAAAAATATCCATCTAACTTAGACAATTTCTCTTTTCCCTGGTCCTTTTTCTCCTTTTCTTTGCGTTTTGTCGCTCCACTCTTGTGTTTATAAGTACTACTCATGCTTAAGTTTGTTAGGCCTTAGGCAGTGGCAGACCGTCAGACGCTCTGTTGAATGACGGGTGATTGATGATTGATGACGTTGGTTTACGTGATGACGATTTTACCCAAAATACATTTGGATTCACCTTTTTTTTTTTATATATATGTTTTAATGTTAAATGTGAGTGTGAAAATAGCAGCACAACAAGTTCAACTCATATTATAGGCTACAATGGTTTATTATACACCTAATAATATGACCATGAACGTCGGGCCCGCCAGGATATCTCGGGGGCAGAGCCTGCTGTCTCGCGACGGGCCCGGGCCCCCCATTGGGTCCCGCCCGTCACGGGCCCGGGAAGCCCCGCCCCTACAGCCCCCCCTGAAGCTCCGCCCCTGAGTCCAAGGTACTAGGAATTTCACATTTCTTGGCAACTGAAGACAAAACAAGATTGCACAAGCTTATTGATAAATCTGTTGTGCAATTTATTTAAAGGGTAACTATCTTATAAATGGCCTTTTTCAGTGTTTAGCATTGTTTCCTAGCTATGTGGACTTATATTAATATGATCTATGTCTCTAATTCTCATATTGGCGCATTCTTCCAATTCTCCTCTCACAATATTCACCCTCACTGAACTGAGTCATCTGAAAATGTGCTGATTTGTGATGTCAGAAAGACACCGCTGCATGATAATGTTCAGGCGTGGGCGTGGTTTACCATTGTGGTTGGAGCCCAGGCTCAAAACGGCTTAAGATCTTGAGGTAGAAAAATGCTGTTTTTGAGGACTTGATTAGAAATACAAAACAATTAATTAAAAAAAATATAAAATTACAGAGGTGTTCCATAAACTCACAGGAATTGTGTAAAAGGGCCCAAATAGTGAAAGAAATAGTAAAATAGTTCCCCTTTAATTTGTATTAATTAAAATGTCATAAAGATTTGAATAGCCACTGAAAATTCAATCATATGAGGAAGATTGACAGCCTTAATTGACATACTTAATACATTGATTGGTTCACTCTCTATCCTAAAGATAGCAGCATCTGTTCACCCTTTTTAAAAGGGATACTGTAGCTCTATCACTTTACAGAGGCCAAAATGTAATAGTCTTATTTTATTTATGACCTTTTTTCTATCGATCGCCCCTTGAAGTCATGATTTTAGTTTGTCGCATTCACACTGCTGTTATGTAAAAGTGTTTGCATCCCAAAGGATATGCCTGTTTCAAGCGAATAAAAGTGCTACCTATCCCTTTTAAAAAGGGTGAACAGATGCTGCTATCACTTTACAGAGGCCAAAATGTAATTGTCTTATTTTATTTATGACCTTTTTTTCTATCGATCGCCCCTTGAAGTCATGATTCTTGTTCACACGCTGTTATGTAAAAGTGTTTGCATCCCAAAGGATATGCCTGTTGCAAATAAAAGTGCATTGTTAAATACTGATTTCTGCTTTGACCCTGTTTATTTTAAATGTATTATTCCAGAGTAAATTATAATTTAATTCTATATTGAGTGAAATATGATATTATATATTGAGTGAAATCTATTCTATATTGAGTGAACTACAACTCTATATTGAGTGAAATATAACTCTATATTGATTAAAATACCTCTATATTGAGTGAAATATAACTCTATATTGAGTGAAATATAACTCTATATTAAGGGAATTATAACTCTATTGAGTGAAATATAACTCTATATTGATTAAAATACCACTCTAATATTAAGGGAATTATAACTATATTGAGTGAAAAATAACTCTATAGATTAAAATAACACTCCATATTGAGGGAATTATAACTCTATATTTAGGCAATTACTACTCTTATACCGAGTAAAATACAACTCTATTGATGGAATCACAACTCTACGGAGTAAAATACAACTCTGTGTTGAGTGAAATGATGTTAGAGTTGTTTTTACTTTATGCTAAATGGAGCAAATTGGCATTTTTTGGAGTTAAATGTTACCACTAAATGGAGTAGAAATAACTCTGAAGAATTAACTCTGTGACAAGAGTAAATTTGACTCTATTTGAACTAGGACCAAATACTGACTTTTTGGGAGTAAAATTTTACTCAATTTGAGTAAATTTTACTCTGCAAATTTTCCTGTGTACTGTTCACTAGTTTTACCATATTAAAATTACTGTGCTGAAGTCTGGGGAAACTCTTATAATTCTACACTACAACCACTTTTTATACTCCAAAAAAGGGCCATAAGGATAGTTCACATTGCAGGTTATCGTGATCACACAAACATATTATTTTAAAGTAAAAAACATTCAAGTTAAATGATCTTGTGGAATTTAAAATGGCACAATTAATGTATAAAGCAAAAGGTCATGTACTTCCAGGAAACATTCAAGAACTGTTCTTTGATAGGGAGGGAGGTTATAATCGGAGGGGAGAACTCAATTTAAAAGTTCTTAATGTACGCACTACCATGAGAAGACACTGCATCTCAATATGTGGAGTGAAACTGTGGAACAGTCTGAATGTGGTGCTAAAGCAATGTCCAAACATGAGACAATTCAAACTGATTTATAAGGAAATGATGTTCACGAGGTACAGGGATGAGGAAGGGACTTAATATTCATGGGTGTTTACACTTTAATTTTATTTCTTTCATGTTTTACATATATAGTTTTTGTTTTTTTTGTTTTGCATATATATATATCCTTTTTTAATGTTTTAAATTAGTACACTAATTTGAGTAGTGGAAAAGGGGTAGGATTAAAAAAGTGTATATTTCTTCCTACTCCTTTTTTAACATGTAAATTGATTTATGTTTTGCTTTTGTTTAGTTATTTATTTAGTTTGAGTTATGTTTTGATTTAGTTTAGTTATTTATTTTGTTTGTATTCATTTACATGTTCGAAATAAAGATTTAAAATTAAAAAAATCAAAAGTTATACTGGCACATAGGTCGAATACAGCAATGGATTATGGGTTAATGCAACGTTAAAGCAGTGCCAATGTAAGACTGACTTTACATTAAACGAATGACAATAATATAGTATAAAGTAGGGTATTATTTGGACTAAAGAATGGTGTTGTCTCACCCTACTCGCATGTTGAGGGAGAGCACCATACATTATACACTGAGAAACCTCGGCCGAGAGTGAGCTCTCCGGGAACAACCACACTTTGCCCGACATTTTGTCATATCGCTTCTCGTCTTCCTGTCTCACTTGCTCTGCTAACGGTCTAATCTACACTGCTGCCACCTGTCGTCACGGAGGGGAATTGCAGCCATAAATACAGGAAAAATACGGGAAAATATTTTAACGGGAGGACGGCGGGAGAGAAGGTCGAAATACGAGAGGGTTGACAGGTATGGTTTCATTATGCACTATACAACTAAGGTTAATAAGTTATAATTAAGATATCAATTGTATAAGATTTATTTAGGATAACTAAAGACAGGACTTTACTAAAGGTTGACACTCACAGTAATTTCTTCCAGAACAAGCTTAAAATAGCAAAGGATATATGGTTGATCATTTGTCTGTCTATACCGTGTCTCTCTCTCTCTCTCTCTCTCTCTCTCTCTCTCTCTCTCTCTCTCTCTCTCTCTCTCTCTCTCTCTCTCTATCTCTCTCTTTCTCTCTCTCTCTCTCTCTCTCTCTCTCTCTCTCTCTCTCTCTCTCTCTCTCTCTCTCTCTCTCTCTCTCTCTCTCTCTCTCTCTCTCTCTCTCTCTCTCTCTCTCACCTTTGTAAAACACTCATGAGACCAAAAAAAATGGCTTTGAAAACAATATGTAAAGATATATAAGATGGTATATATATACATATTGTTCACACTATGGTGAGGCATGAGACATGGTGTTTACACATTCAAGTGGTTAGGGCTGGGCAATACCACAATAACGATAATTATCGCGATATATTTTAATAATCGATATCGAAAAAATAAATTGAAAAAAAAAGAATATCGGATTTTTGTTGTTGTTGTTAAACCCAGAGACAGTGGACAGACTTGTCTTTCTTGCCTGCAACTTAAAGTAATGGCTTTGCTTGTCCAAATGACAATACTGACCAAATTGAGATTTATTTTTGCTCTTGTCCATTTATTTTGTTTGCTTTCTAATGTAAAATACAGTTTGAAACAGTCTGTACACAGTAGGCTATGTGTGCTAGCAGAGCTAGTCTCCAGTCACGAGTCACAGTGCACATACATGTGCAGTGGTTTGTCCACCAAAAAAGGTCCAAAAGATAGAAAAGAAACTAGCAGAGCCAGAACTGTTCAACTCCCCTGATGCCACAGCCAGCAGAGAACCCTGTTAACTATTGCTTTCAAACCAGCTGCAGCCTGAGAACTGGAGTGAGAGGGGCTGTAACACAAAATATGGCTGCAACGACAAAGAAGTGCTGCAAAATAAACATACATCTGTTGTTTAAAAAAATATATATAATTTTTTTTTAATACTTATAACAATTATGGATATTGCGTGATATGATATTGTTATCGATATCATTATCGCGATATCATTTTTGGCCATATCGCCCAGCCATACAAGTGGTTATAGTGTAACAGAGTATTTTCTGTTTCCCAAATAATAGATTCTTATCAAACTGGTGAACTTACACGCCTGTAGCCCCTAAAGCTGCTCAAATACACATTTTGTTCAGTTTTGTTTCTAGAAGTAGAGCAGGTTGCAACCCTAAGTATTACTCTCTCCAAAACCAAGACTTCTCCCCAAGCAGAAACCATTTATGAGTAACGTATACCTACTCCCATTATGGGCGGTAAGTATGTACACAAAGTTAAAACACATTCTGTCCTCAAGTAGATAATGTTTTTTTTGGGTTATCAATGAATAAAAAAAATTACATGTATTAACTCTAGAATTGCCACAGTTATCTATAATAGCAACAATAAAGAAGTGCCAACCACATATTATTATAATAATTCATCCAGTTTTCTTTTAAGTGTTTTGGTTAATCAGTGTTTACCAATTGTATATTATTGTTTTTTTTGTTCCAAGTGTTATTTTTCACTAACAAAATAATAAAAGAAAAATACTCATTTAATCAGATTAATCACTTTATTCAAATTGAGGATTTATTTTGAGGATATAAAAAAAAATTGAATAATTTTTTTATTTAGATGTTTTAATAAAAAACGCCCGTTCGAAAAACCCTGACGAAGTTTGAATCACTTTATAAATGTTTTTATAATATAGTTTGAGGATAAAAGAAAAATATATATATTATACATTTTTATAATTTTTATAATTTTTTAATAAAAAACGAAGGTTCGAACGTCCGTTCGAAAAACCCTGAGGAAGGATTAAGGATTTAGTTTGAGAAAAAAGAAAAAAAATTATAAAATCTCTAATTTTTAATAAAAAAATTTAAATTAAAAACAAAGGGTCGAACCTCCTTTCGCAAAAGCCTGACGAAGTTTGAATCACTTTATTCAAATTGAGGATTTAGTTTGAGGGAAAAAAATAAAAAGATTTTATAAAATTATTATTTTTTTTAATTTTTTATTAAAAACGAAGGTTTGAACGTCCGTTCGAAGTACCCTGACGAAGTTTGAATCCCAAAAACAGGCTTCGGGGACGCTTCTATTTTTTTTACCAACGGATTTTCAGTTCCGCGTTCGCGATCTGCGATCTGATTGGCCACTGACGTTTCTGGTGCGATCTGATTGGCTATGTTCTATATATATTCAACAAGAGAGGGAGTGAAGCCGAAGTGCTGTAGTTGTGGTGGGGAGCATAGTGTAGCGTTTCGGGGGTGCGAGGTGATGATGAAGGAGGTCGCGGATCGGAGAGAGAGAAGGGAGGGTAAGTTGACGTATGCTGGGGCGGTTAGCAGGGCAGGACAGGGTAGCCAAGAAAGGGTGCAGGGGGTTGAAGGAGGGCATTTGGCAGTGAGGGTAGAGCAGGTGGAAAGAGAGAGGGGAAGGGAGGAGAAATTAGGTATTGTGGCCTTCGTGGCAGGGGTAGTTACTGGTATGGCAGAGGCTAAGGGTAGAACAGAGATGGTGAAGATGATTGTTAGGATAGCGGTTCAACATCTGGGATTGGAAGGTCTGGACTGGAAGGAGGTGTGTAATGAATTGGCTGAGGGGGCTGCGAGGGACAAGGCTGCGAGGGACAAAGCAGCCCAGGATAAGATAGCAGGGGGCAAGGATGGTCCCGCGGAGGGGGGCTCAGGCAGGAAGTAGCAGCAGTAGCTGCACTCCAATGGACAATGTAGTTGATGACGGGGTCCAGTAGAAGAAGAAAAAGAAGGTGAAGAAGGAGAAAAAGGAGAAGAAGAAGAGCCCATAAAAAGAATTGCGGAGGGCAGTAATACGCCACGATGCGTCTACTCTGCCGGAAATTCAAATAAGAAGAAGAAGAAGAAGATCTCATTGTGCATCTTTGAACAGTACTGAACAGTACTGAACAGATAGACTAAACAACATAGATTGAATCCTGCATTTCTCAACCAAGGTGCCTTGGCTACCGTTTTGCTGTGGAAAGGTGAGTGTCCACAACGGCTAGCTAGCTGTTCTACTTGAATACTGAATGTTAATATTCAATCAGACAATATTGAATACTCAATGTTAATTCAGGTTGACAGTTGACAGGGGGCTGGAAAGTTGATTTAATAAAAGAAAAAAGACTTAATTTAATCAGATTAATCACTTTATTCAGATTGAGGATTTAGTTTGAGGATATACAAAAACAGAAAAAAATGAATTCATAAAAAAAAATTATAATAATTTTTTTTATTTAATTTTTTTTTATTAAAAACAAAGGTTCTCGAACCCTGACGAAGTTTGAATCACTTTATTCAAACTGAGGATTTAGTTTGAGGATATATATATAAAAAAAGAAAAATTATAAAATTATAATTTTCTTAAATTTTATTAAAAACGAAGGTTCGAACGTCTGTTCGAAGAACCCTGACGAAGTTTGAATCCCAAAAACAGGCTTCGGGGACAGCCTTACCATACATATTATTTATATTCAAATGGAACTCAAAACATGTTCCGTTGTGATGTCACAGTATGATGTCTTAATAGATCATTCTAGAACATTTGTGATGTCACAGTATGATGTCATAATAGAACATTCTACAACATTTGTGATATCACAGTATGATGCCATAATCAAACATTCTAGAACAGTTGTGTTCTATATATATTCAACGAGTCCTACTGAACTGTACTCTACTGAACAGATAGACTAAACAACATAGATTGAAGCCTGCATTTCTTAACCAAGGTGCCTTGCCTACCGTTTTGCTGTGGAAAGGTGAGTGTCCACAACGGCTAGCTAGCTGTTCTACTTGAATATGGTAATGTTATAATTGGGTGGTGGGTAGGATGGATTAGTCGGCGAAGTCACACGTGTTAGATATCAATCTGATTGACAGTACAAGAAAGCCAATGGTAATTATCCATTAGAAGAATATATTGGTCTACAATTGTGTCCATCAACCAGTTTCGTGACCATCAGCCAATGCGTGTGGCCCGGCCTTCAGAGGGCGGGTTCAGTTGTCACATATAAACGGGGAGTTCCTCTGTTTCGCGCACTCAACTCGTCTTCCCTTGTTGTGATAAGACTTGTTCTTCTACCTCCAGACAAAATGAGGGAAATTGTCCATCTCCAAGCCGGTCAGTGTGGAAACCAGATTGGAGCAAAGGTTAGTAAATATTCTGTTTTTAATATCCAAGATAAAGCAGAATCCTCGGTCGACGGTTAGTTCAGAGCCCGGTGCTTTGTGTGCGTGTCTGTAACCACAGTACCACACCCTGCCGTTACCAATGTCACTGGCTTTCATGTCAAATAATTGTCATCTGTTTTCAATTATATTGTTGTTGCACATTGATATTGTGGTGATGTTTTGTCTAATCACTTTGCATCATTTCATTTAGCCATTTTTGCGACATTATTTGTGACGACGGTTGACTTTCTTTTTGTGACGACGGTTGACATTTTTTCTCTAAACTATCCAGATTATGTAAATTATTAAGTATATTATAAATCTATTTTGGCCCATATGTTTTGGATTACTAAATGAAGACGTATATTTTTTACATGAATAAGCTTAATTTAACATTACTATACATTTGGCCCACTGCAATGCGCAAAAAAAGAAGTAGGTTTAACGTTAGTCCTGGGGACAACTCGATGCCATCGTTGTAATTAAAGTATTGCAGTTGTAACGAAACTCCCAATGACCTTAATCGTCGCAGTTAAAACATTATTGTGATGTTTTTCTTTCATAATTAATGCTCAACGGCCTGCATCGGATGTGGGCGGTTAGTCAATGACGTCAGCACGAACATTTCAAAATGGTCGTTTATGGATTTCAGCCAGCGGTTCCCGCGCGTGCGCCCAGTGCTTCACGGAGGGAGATTTTCACATTTCTGCGCCAGTGACGGACAGTCTACTAATGATGATGACATGTGTTCTAAATTGTGAAAAATGTAACATATTACGTAAACATGGAATTAGTTGATCCCCTGGGCTTGGAAGAATAATAGGGTTTGTGCCATTGCTCGTATATTATTGCTTAATGCTTACCTAATTCAATGACTTATCTCTTTCAGTTCTGGGAGGTGATTAGTGATGAACACGGCATTGACCCAACGGGCACATACGGCGGAGACAGTGACCTGCAGTTGGACAGGATCAATGTCTACTACAATGAAGCATCGGGTAACTTTTAATTTTGGGAATTCCTAATTGGATGACATTCCATTTAGCCGAGTTCAATTGCTGTTGTGTTTTTCTGACTTGCTCTCCCCTCTCTTTCCCCTAGGTGGTAAATACGTGCCCCGTGCTGTGCTTGTCGACCTAGAGCCAGGGACTATGGACTCAGTGAGATCCGGACCCTTCGGCCAGATCTTCAGACCAGACAACTTTGTGTTCGGTAGGTAATGAAATTGTCATAGATTGTGTGACAGACACAATGTGATTGTATTTGTGTTATTTAGTTGCAGTGCCATGTTTGGCCACTAAGTGGTGCTCCATTGTTTGTGCCTGATGTAGCTACAGTTTTAATTTGATTTAACCTGAGCCAGTGACTTCTTCACTTCCTGTTCCAACTGACGTCAGACGGCAGCATCAAGGGTCAACTTGTTATAGTAGTTTCCCTAGTAACGATGTGGCTAGTAGTTTTAATATAGTTGTGTATATTGAATAATGCTGTATGGCCATAGTCCTTATTGTATAATTTGTAAATAATAAATGAGTTTGTGCCAAATCCCAAAAGCAATGTCTAAGCTATTGTGCTGCTAAGCTATCCTGGTACTGTTCATGCTGACAAGTTGACGTCACACAGCCAGACATGTTACATTTAATGTTGCCACATGTCCTGTGCAATGGTGTAAAGTATTTTTACTCAAAAGCACTGTACCAAGGTATATTTTTGAGGGAACTTTGTACTTCTACTGTACTACATTTCAATGGAAATATTTATCAGTTACTTTGAAGAAATAGAATTTTTCATGCGAGACGTGTCATGGGTAGATGAAGCTGATTCACATTTTAAGTCTTGTCAAACTTCAAGAGGACATTGATGGGAGCAACCATAACTGGACCACACATAAAAATATATAAACACATTACATTTTTATACTTAATAAAGAAATACTTTATATTCAGTGGCTAGTTCTAGCTGAAGCCAAACTAGAATGGAGAATTAAGACAACTCCTTCCCTCCACTAGTCTGAGGGTCCACCTTGGGCAAGTGTTGGTACCCTCTCTAGCCTCCCTACCTAGGGATACAGGGGCCGCACTGCCCTGTGTGTGTGCATAGGGATACGTAAAGGCTAAGGGGAGAACCCTGAAAGAAAACCGCACTGCCTTGTGTGTAGGAATACGCAATGGCTAGGTCCTCACCGACAATGGGGTTACCTGTAAGGAAGGGCATTCAAGGTATAAAACTAGTATCGTAAATAGGGTTGAATGGTTTTACTTATTAAAACCAAATATCCTAGCTACTCTGCGTTGTGTGTAATCCGTTGTTAAAACCCTATTACTGATAAAGGCCAACCCGGCCTGTTGGACGGCAGCGAAGAGAGCAAAATGAAGAGAAGAGTCGAGCTAATGGTAAAATACTTGTTTATTTCAAAGTCAGGAAGTGAATAACAAGGAAAAATGGATTCTGCAATGATATAAGGGTACTCAAGTACTATGCCACCGATCCCTTATATCAGACTAATGTTAAAGTAGATTAAAGAATGGTCTTGTGGTTTCCTCGGAGGTCGTCTCTTCTTCCTAAGAACAAAAAGAGAGTCTGTTCTCGTGCCGTCTCGTTCCAGTGGGGGTGCGTCAAAAAGCGTCTCTCTCGGTGTGTCTCTTTCCTGCTCTCCATGGCAGGCTATTTAAATGCTTTGACTCCTCCTCCTAGAATGCACTGGAACTTTACATCAGAGGGGAGGACCTCTTCAATATGATTGGCTTAAGGCGCACAGTGGGCCATTTTGGACCAGGTCTGACGTCAGACATTACTTATTAAAGGGGAACTATTTTACTATTTCTTTCACTATTTGGGCACTTTTACACAATTCCTGTGAGTCTATGGAACACCTCTGTAATATATATATATTTTTTATTCATTGTTTTGTATTTCTAATCAAGTCCTCAAAAACAGCATTTTTCTACCTCAAGATCTCGAGCCGTTTTGAGCCTGGGCTCCTAAACCACTGCGCCGGGTCCCACCGCCTGAACATTAACATGCAGCGGTGTCTGACATCACATATCGCGCACATTTTCAAATGACTCAGTTCAGTGAGGGTGAATATTGTGAGAGGAGAATTGGAAGAATGCGCCAATATGAGAATTTTGAGACATAGATCATATTAATATAAGTTCACATAGCTAGGAAACAATGCTAAACACTCAAAAAGGCCATTTATAAGATAGTTCCCCTTTAAGAGGCCGTCCTTAAAATATATATTGTTTTGGATTTTTAGCTTTTAAAGGTATTTAGATTAATCTTACTATCTTAAAATCCCAGGGATATTTTCTAACTCTAATAAACTAATAGCTTAACGCTTTTGTAGACTTTCCTAGTGACTTAAATACCTAAGTTAACCTATTTTTAATTAAAATGTAAGAATCTCCTTTATACCTGATTTTGCTGACTGCTTTTAGATTTACCAACTATAGTTTAACAAATACTTTATCCTTAAATCAAAGTATTTACTCTCCAACTATCTAGGTCTGATATGTTTAACTATATTTCCCACCAAGTCCTACATAAGGTTTTTAAGCTAACCAACTTTACTATTTCCTGTATTGGTTTATGGCTTTAGCAGGACAGCTGCATTTTCGGGAGTATCCTGTTTACAGTATCAGTTGGGGGTGCCTACGGGCCAACAGACCATTTCTATGCAGTCCTTTGTTTCTAAGTTCTCGCATGGGGGAAGGAGACAAAAGCCTGTGTTTACGGTTACTTACTATAATGCAATCACTTGTCTCCAGACTTAAAGTCTGTGTACCGTGGCAGAGGCCAAAGGGCGTGAGAGGAATTTAATCACTCTTCTCTCAGACCTACTCGAATAGCCTTTTGGCGGCCTAGCAGAATAATACCAGAAATGACTATTCTAAAGTGTGTGCACTGGACCTTTACAATTTATCAGCTTAGTCCCAGTAGCGGCCGACCTTGGGGAAATACAGATTTCAATACTTTCCCTCCCATTTCCTACAGTAATTACAGTTTGAGCCTAGGAAATATACTACAGTTCCCCGGTTGGGGATTTAAAAATCCCCATATACCTGTTATTATTTTCTCAATCGAACTGTTCGTACACCGTACAGATACCATAATTTTCTAACCTTTAGCAAGACTCACCAGAAGACCAAAAACGTAAAGAATTTCTAAAAACCACAGTCATCACCCTCGTTATTCACTTTCACACACAGTTATCAGTTATTAGAAGTTGATTTCCAGTCTAGGTCCGTTTCTCTATACAAAGAGAACATCGTCCCATTTATCAGCTTTTTTGTTTATTTCACTATACTTATGTGTATTTAACCAAACATGTCTGTTTTGTGTGTCTGACTCTGAAAGAAAAAGGATTATTACATCGCACCAAAAGATTTAAACATTTCTTAAGAAAAGAGGGAGCCCAAAATCAAACAATATATACAATTCTGCTCCCTCCATGGATCGCTGAGACCTCCAATTAGCATTAGCTTTCATCCTGCAAGTTATCCCTCATCAACCTCCTGCGGTTTCTTGATAACTCTTTGTGGTCGAGGACATCCTTCTGGACTTGTGCTAATCACGGTCTCCTTCCGGTTGTGTGCAGTCTTGATACTGCTCCAGTCTTCACAGAAGGAAAACATGTTTTCCTCTGTCCGGTTATTGCTATTTGGATTTGTTATGTACAACAGACAATTTGAATGGAAGATCACATTTCCATGCCAGATACACCTCTACTGTTCTGCATTGATAATACATTTGTTTTCCAAATTAGTTATCTATAAATTTCATGGCTTCTTATCGTTAATATTCAAAAAATTCACATGTCTCTCATTACTTTGTGCTGTACTCTATTTACTAGACCAATGTCTCAAGTTCAACACAGTAGTATACACCCCACCACCCTTTGAGTGTGGAACATTATTAATTTTCACGATCATACCTCCATTTCTGGACAGCTTCCTCGGGGCCCGGACAGCCAGTACTGACGAGACCCCTCCTCCAGCAGTCCCTACATTTTTCACACACTCTGCCCGCCTCTAACAAGCCATCACAGAGTCCCCCATAAGCCAATTATCAATTGCACATGTCCACACCCTACACCAAAACTATTTGGCCAATGTCGACCAAAATCTACTGAGCTTATCCATGTACAGAGAATCATGTTTTTCCAACACTTTACCATCCATCGCGACACAACCTTCCAGATCCTAAATCTGGATTCTCAATGGGCGGAGAACATAATCATGAACCAGCTCTAGTCCATCCACTTTGTTCTCAGTCCACTATATAGACATATACTACCAGTCCCGCTGTGTCGCCACCATCCTCCGTTCCTAAGAAAAAATAGAGAAAAGAAACAAAAACAAAGAAAAACATGCCAAAACAAATGAAAACAATAACCAAAACTTGTGCGTGTCGTTCTTCAACCACGCCCTAAGAAACAAAATCAACCTATTATCTATGGGCATAACCACCCCCGTATATACTAAGAAAGAGAAAGAAAAAATCAAAAGAAGAAACAAAATGAAAACTTCCGGCCTGAGGCAGAAATTGCTTGTAAAAAACTAGGAAAGAAAAATTAAAATAAATAAACTCCTATCTATTATTCATGATTGTTAATGTCCGTCTATCAATATCATCTTAATTTCTTAATCATGTAGTCCACCCTTTGACCAATCTAATTATTGCTCAAGCATGGATTTTTACTACTGGTCACTAACTGAAGCAGTACCATATCATTACTCTTTCTAATATTAAATGTTCCAAAAATCTGTTTTACTACCATTTTGTTGTTAGTACGATTAGCCATGCAACTGTCAGTTACTCCATCTTCCACTTGCCTACATTAGTCACACATCCATTTTAGTAACTTGCACACATAACCTAATCCCCTAACCTATCTACATCGCTTCTGTTCTATTTTTATTCTACTCAATAGCATTTTTTATTCAATTCATTTTTATTTTGAATACCTATCTATATATTTTTTTTTATTCTGCCGATGGCCTCTGCAGACATGACCTTTGAAAATGACCTTTCAGTCCACAGGTCCAGCAAACCTGTCCTTGTTCCCTCGGTTATGGGGCCCTGTGGGCCCCCCGCCTGTATCCGACAGTCCATCTGTTGGCCCGCCCCCCTTGAGCCTGTTCCGGGGAGAAAGCCACATACCTGTTCCGTTCAGCTGCCGTCCTTTGAGCCTGGTGTGGGGAGGGGTCTGGAAACTCACCCCGCCCGAGGCTTTCTTGATCCCGGCGGCCTAGTTCTGACGCCCGAAGCATGATATCACAAACTGTACCACTCAGCAGTCCGTTCTTTCTAGCCAGTTCTTGCTCCAGTCTCTGCGTCTCGTGTGCGGCTTGACCAATCGCCCGCTGTATCTTCATCAGGTCTCGATGAACCGCCTCATGTCGCTCGAACGCTTCTATAAACGCTCTCCTTTGCTTGTAGGTTTGCCCCCTTTCCTCCATCTCGGCGCTGGCGGTCTGACTTCCCGTCTCTGGGCCCCGCCTCTCATTCCGGCTCTGGGGTTGGAGGGGTTCTAGACAGGGGGGGGCTTGTGGGCTGTGGACACTGTTCTTGATACCGACCCTGGTTTTGCCCGTAGCCGGCCCTACCTCTGTTCACCCATCGAGGGCCTCCTCCTCTGGGTTGAAAGTCCTGATCACAGTCCCTCGATATATGTCAGAGATTTCCGCACGGCCAGCACTCTATTGACCCTGGCTGAGGTCTGGATCCATTCGCTCCACCTCTTCTGTTTCCACCTCGTCCCGGTGACTGCCAGGGTGGTCTCCTCGGATTTTGTTGCGGTTCTTGCGCCGGACCCCCCTGTGTTGGAGGCAAGTTTAACATTCCAAGTCCTTCTGACCGGGTCGTCACATGAGGGAAATCAGTCATATTTAAATCAATCAGGTTAATGTCACTGCTCAATGCGGTCATTGAAGTGTCTGCAGAGGTTATTGGCACCTCCCCACTATTGGCCTGACTATTGTTGGCCATTTCTATATTGCTTCTTTTTTATTTTTTATTTTTTTACAGGTTATTTAACTAGACTTATTGTCAACTCTCGTTTTAATTTTTCTATTTACTTCTAATTTCTTCTATCAAAGTTGGTGAATTTGCTCTACATTAACCATTCACCCGCTCATGCACTCATATTATTACTGGTTTGGAAAAACAAGTTTCTCTGTATTTTAAACTATTTTTACAAACTTGAGTTAAAATTCACTCACACTTTCAGATTCTACTGGTGCAGACAGGAATCGATAAGACGCTTATTATACTATACCCAGACTTTTAACAGTCAATTGTTCCCCAGTTGGAGTTTGGAATCGTCAGCACTGCTTCTGTCCGCCCCCGAGCAGCTATGGAGAAATAAAGAAAAAACATACACTTAATTAGCAGTGGCATTTCCCTTTCACAATCCATCATTATCTTTAAGCATGGAATGTCGGGCACCTCTATACTAATATCACTTTAGAGAGAATTAGTGCAATTTATTTGAATTATAACGACTCAGCCTTAGCTGCGTTTTGTCCTTTGTCCAATCTGGAAAACTGGATCTTCCAATCATTCTTTCGTGTATCCCCTCACACGACTCTGCGGACTACCCATTGTACATCAACCTCTCCCATTTGTTTCTGGTACGTTGATGGTCCTTTCCTTTGAACAATGAGAATTATTTCCACAGCCTATCATTTCTAAACATTTGTGCTGGATATGGTAATTTAGTTGATTAAAATGTCTTCTTCACCTTAATGAATTTGTAATTCTTTTCTCATAAAATATTCTAAATCCTATTGCCCTTTAAATGACTATGTGTAGATTTAATTCTCTAATATTAGCTTCTATGTGTTGCTGTATTTGTTTCTATCTGAGAAAGCCTAATATGTATTCTTATCTTACATCACATATTACATTGCAGTATTCACATAATTTACTCATAATTAATACACCATTCCCCCTTTTAACACCTTAACCTTAGGTGTTAAATGTCAACCGCCATCATCTCACGAGGAAACAAATAAACCTTCAGTGACTCATACCACCGAAACCTCGCGCTTGGCGCAGCGTCCCACACCTGTCTTATAAATCACAGGCGCAGACACCACTCCTAATGAATCCCCTGCAGACCAATGATATCCCACAGGTCTGCCATTCGCAGCCCAAGACATCCCCTCCCAGTTTGCAACCTGAAAGAGAATCCCCGGGCTCCCCACAAGGATATTCAAAATTCACACAACCTCCATCTACCGCTGCCCTCACACAGCATCTCAGATTCACACCAATAACAACAAACACCCCCACCATAAGCCCCACACATAAGATGACACAAAGCCTAATGCCGTACCCAAACGCACCCCTCGACCCCCTGATTCCTCAGAGGGGGAGTTGGGAGCCGGTACCCTGTTGAAATGAAAAAAGATTACACCTTCTTCGCCGAAACCTAAATACAACCGTGGCAGGCAAGAATCCCTACCACCGAACCACCAACTCACACATAACGCCAAAGTACACCTTGACTTACGGTCTCACCACCCTGAACGCAACACAAAAGACACTGACATGGAGCCCCCGCCTTACCAGCCGGAGCTCGTCCAGATGCAAAGGAAAAAGTATGATCGCCATGCCGACCAAAGCGTAGCGCCACTGGTTCAACACGACCGGCCGCCACCCAGGGACCACATCATATGGTCCATATGCAGCCTCGTCAGCCTGAACCCGCGTTGCCCCGGGTCAGCAGCGCTTCACTTCTCTGTTAAGTCAAGGGACCGGAAGGTGGCTGGAGACCCTGAGCGAGCCATAGAGTATGGCCCCACCGCCTGCTGCCACGACATCATCACCCTGACGCTGGCCATTACCACTATCACCGCATCCATCCATGCCGCCATCACCATCCTGTGGGTGTTAACTAAACCAACACTAGAAACCTACAGACCACCCTAGCACCACCCAATCCAGTACACAAACCCACCGAAAATATCAATAAACAAATAAACAAGTCCACCCTTCACCCCCAAGTCAAACAGGAGAGAAAGAGAGAGCGTAGAGAGCTCGTTCCATTGTAAACCCGCACACTTAACCCAGTCTAACTCAGCTGCACATCCAACCTGCATGAGCCACTAGGCCCACCGAACCAACTTAATAACGAGGGAGAGTGAGAAAGAGAAGGGGGGAATTTGAGTGAGCACATCACTGTATCACATCGCACTCCTAATGCACACCTGTGCCACCCCATTTGCACTTAAACTAAACCTCCACCTCACTCAAACTAAACCTCCACTTCCCCCATTACCTCGCCCTCATATTAACCACATAACACTGCAACCGAATACCAAATAGAAAGTCAACTCAGACTTCAACGTCATCCCCGTGACAAGGGAGAAAGAGAGAGAGAGAAAGAGGGAAAGAGAGCGGGAGGGGGAGGAGGGAGGGGGAGGAGGGTGAGGGAAGGAGGGGGAAGAGAGAGACCGGGGGAGGGGGGAGGGGGGAGGAGAGGGAGGGGGAGGGGGGAGGAGAGAGATGGAAGGAGGGGGGAGGAGAGGGAGAAAGAGAGGAGGGGGGGAGGATGGAAGCTGGGAGAGGGAGAGAGAGTGAGAGAGGAGGGGGGGCTGGGATCCCACCTCCCCCACATCCCACTACTAGACTAAACCATACTACCACTGCTTAACAATCTAACCTTACTATCAAATTAATCCTTAGAAGAAAAAAACATCCTGTGTGTAGGAAAACATGAAAACCAAAGCAGCTCTGAATGGAAACCTAAACCTGGCCTCTGCCGCACCCTACTGCAATCCCAAACAAACACCACCTAGAAAAAATAAATCCCTCAAAATGGACGCCCCGCGCCCCTACCAAGATAATAAACACGGCGCCCCCACCCAAGATGGCCGCGCTCCTTGTTTACATGCCAAGTCGTAGTACTAGTACATCGCGATACATCCCGAGAGTCCCATCCTGCTACGTCGTTAGCCTAGGTAGCTTAGCATATTAGCTTCGTTAGCCCTTTGTGTGATAGCCAGCGCGGCTAGTTAGCATTAGCTTAGCTTTAACCACGACACCGCAATAACATCCCTCAAACGGCATATTGTCTCGTAGTGTCGAGCGGCCCGACACACCGCAACGTTAGCACAACACAGCCCCACGCCGCAGCAGAACTTTTAATCACCTTAAGCGCTAGTATACAGATTTAATCAAAACAAAAACATTACAACATACATAGGCCATCTCAAACACTAGCTTGACCCCGCCGCCGGCTGCCGCCATTGGTCTAGCAGAGCACAGAACGACTTCCGGGTCAAACTATTCGCCTCATTCGACTCTATTTCATTAAAAAATTACCTTAAACCCACCGAATTCGAAAATTCCAACGTACACTACACATCCCAGTGACCCCAACACACTTCCGATCCACTCCATACACTCGATACCCCGACGCCCCGTCCATAATCAACTTCGCTCGCCCCCGCGGCTAACGTAGCAGCTAACGACTGCAGCGACCCAACGGCCCCAGAGAAAACGGCGTTATCTATTACATTTCCCCGCGGTTGCTGGCCACCAGAATTTCATAATAATACAACAATAACCTGCACAGTTTTGTCATTCATTCCTAACCACTAACAGACACTCAAACATACATAATTAGTGAAACACATTACCATAGTCACAAACAACCATTCACTTCCAGTGCTTGTACATCGTATCCCCCAACCTAAGATTCACATTTTACAATACATTTTTCAATAGTTTCTGCGCGCCCATTTTCACCGCGCTTAAGAGCATTAGTACACAATACATGCAATGCACATCTACATTGCAAACAGTTTTAATGAAACGACCTGTTGCTAAGAGCTTTTTGTCCCCGTTTTGCCACGACGAACGTGTCGAAATAGAATGCCGAAACTAAACACGTTCTAATCGGATTTGCTGCGGCTTTTTGCTTTATGCAATTAACCTTCTCACAGGTCAACAAGCAAATCCCGCCTATCCTTCTAACCAACCCTCAATATCGGATCGACTATAGTTAGATCGGCTGATAATTTCAGAAAAAATCCCACCCCCGTTGAAAACTACCGAGGTGCCGGCTAATCTGAATAATATTTTCAAAAGCCTACACGTTATGCTTCGAACAAGCCCATCCACCTATTTCACTATACCACGTTTATAATCTCGCGACCCGTGACGATCATCATCATATTAGCGCCCTCTACATATCCACCTGAATCCGCGGATCTGTTTCAGCGTTGGCTTTAGAGCCTGTAAATTCCATCTGCATCGCTCACCGACGTTTAAAATCTTCCCTGCCGCTCGAGAGGCGCCAAAGAACGGAAATTCTGCGTTTGCCCAGCAAGTCGTACAACTCAGTCCACTCACTGCTCAGATTCACGAAAGAAATAACCATCCCATTTCTACGTTCCTTGGAAAGACACGGCCTGTCTTGTATCCCAGGGCGCTCTCCTATCGTACTTTCTAAACACAATGACGAATGTGGCCTTGATCAGGACCACACGCCGGCGCGCAGTACAACCCATCAGTAACCGAATGACCGGCCGGGACATCCCCGCTTTAACTGACATTCTGCCCTATATAATCTATGATCGCCACGCACACTCTGCCTACCCCATTACCCCATGAGGCTATCACATTCTCCAACCCCTGTTCGAACTGAACGCCCCATATTTCCCTCCATCACGGCTCCGTATCCACTCACCTCTTTCGCAGATGTCAGGAATCTGTTGTGATGAATCTCCCAGGACCCGTTCGTTCACGAGCCGTGTGCTCGTTCAGCCGAGAGAAAGAAAAAAAAATCTTGAGCGCTTCAGCCTAGGATCACGTCACCAATTATCGTAAATAGGGTCGAATCGTTTTACTTATTAAAACCAAATATCCTAGCTACTCTGCGTTGTGTGTAATCCGTTGTTAAAACCCTATTACTGATAAAGGCCAACCCGGCCTGTTGGACGGCAGCGAAGAGAGCAAAATGAAGAGAAGAGAGTCGAGCTAATGGTAAAATACTTGTTTATTTCAAAGTCAGGAAGTGAATAACAAGGAAAAATGGATTCTGCAATGATATAAGGGTACTCAAGTACTATGCCACCGATCCCTTATATCAGACTAATGTTAAAGTAGATTAAAGAATGGTCTTGTGGTTTCCTCGGAGGTCGTCTCCTTCCTAAGAACAAAAAGAAAGTCTGTTCTCGTGCCGTCTCGTTCCAGTGGGGGTGCGTCAAAAAGCGTCTCTCTCGGTGTGTCTCATTCCTGCTCTCCGTGGCAGGCTATTTAAATGCTTTGACTCCTCCTTCTAGAATGCACTGGAACTTTACGTCAGAGGGGAGGACCTCTTCAATATGATTGGCTTAAGGCGCATAGTCGGCCATTTTGGACCAGGTCTGACATCAGACATTACTTATTAAGAGGCCGTCCTTAAAATATATATTGTTTTGGATTTTTAGCTTTTAAAGGTATTTAGATTAATCTTACTATCTTAAAATCCCAGGGATATTTTCTAACTAATAAACTAATAGTTTAACGCTTTTGTAGACTTTCCTAGTGACTTAAATACCTAAGTTAACCTATTTTTTATTAAAATGTAAGAATCTCCTTTATACCCGATTTTGCTGACTGCTTTTAGATTTACCAACTATAGTTTAACAAATACTTTATCCTTAAATCAAAGTATTTACTCTCCAACTATCTAGGTCTGATATGTTTAACTATTTCCCACCAAGTCCTACATAAGGTTTTTAAGCTAACCAACTTTACTATTTCCTGTATTGTTTTATGGCTTTAGCAGGACAGCTGCATTTTCGGGAGTATCCTGTTTACAGTATCAGTTGGGGGTGCCTACGGGCCATCTCTTTGTTTCACTCGGGCTTGATCAACAGACCATTTCTATTCAGTCCTTTGTTTCTAAGTTCTCGCATGGGGGAAGGAGACAAAAGCCTGTGTTTACGGTTACTTACTATAATGCAATCACTTGTCTCCAGACTTAAAGTCTGTGTACCGTGGCAGAGGCCAAAGGGCGTGAGAGGAATTTAATCACTCTTCTCTCAGACCTACTCGAATAGCCTTTTGGCGGCCTAGCAGAATAATACCAGAAATGACTCTATTCTAAAGTGTGTGCACTGGACCTTTACAATTTATCAGCTTAGTCCCAGTAGCGGCCGACCTTGGGGAAATACAGATTTCAATACTTTCCCTCCCATTTTCTACAGTAATTACAGTTTGAGCCTAGGAAATATACTACACTAGCTACAAACCAAAAATAATTACTCCAGTGGCGTGGAGTCATCGTCCATCCAACTTCACTGTAGTGGGAAAATAGGGACATAAAACAAAGATGATGATGATGATTCAATATCACTTTCTTTCTCTTACCAAGGTAGAATTGTGAATTTTAAGACCTGAGGTTTTCATCTGGGTATTTCTACTTTTTTTACTTGGTAAACGTAAATAAACTATGTTCCACCACTGGTCCTGTGAGATTAGTGCTGATGTGTTGTTGTTTGCAGGCCAGAGCGGTGCAGGTAACAACTGGGCGAAGGGCCACTACACGGAAGGAGCGGAGCTGGTGGACTCTGTGATGGACGTGGTGAGGAAGGAGGCGGAGAACTGCGACTGCCTGCAGGGCTTCCAGCTCACGCACTCCCTGGGCGGCGGCACGGGCTCCGGCATGGGCACCCTGCTCATCAGCAAGATCCGTGAAGAATATCCAGACCGCATCATGAACACTTTCAGCGTGGTGCCGTCGCCCAAAGTGTCGGACGTAGTCGTTGAGCCTTACAATGCTACGCTGTCGGTCCACCAGCTCGTAGAAAACACAGACGAGACCTTCTGCATTGACAACGAGGCCTTGTACGACATTTGCTTCCGCACCCTCAAACTTACAACCCCCTCATACGGCGACCTCAACCACCTGGTGTCGGCCACCATGAGCGGTGTCACCACCTGCCTCAGGTTCCCCGGACAGCTCAACGCCGACCTGCGCAAGCTGGCCGTCAACATGGTCCCGTTCCCCCGGCTGCACTTCTTCATGCCCGGATTCGCCCCGCTCACCGCCAGGGGCAGCCAGCAGTACAGATCCCTGACGGTCCCAGAGCTCACCCAGCAGATGTTTGACGCCAAGAACATGATGGCCGCCTGCGACCCCCGTCACGGACGCTACCTCACTGTGGCGACCATTTTCCGCGGCCGCATGTCCATGAAGGAGGTCGACGAGCAGATGCTGAATATACAGAATAAGAACAGCAGCTACTTTGTTGAGTGGATCCCCAACAACGTGAAGACCGCCGTCTGCGACATCCCTCCCCGCGGCCTCAAGATGGCGGCCACCTTCATCGGCAACAGCACGGCCATCCAGGAGCTGTTCAAGCGCATCTCCGAGCAGTTCACCGCCATGTTCAGGCGCAAGGCCTTCCTCCATTGGTACACTGGAGAGGGCATGGATGAGATGGAGTTCACTGAGGCGGAGAGCAACATGAACGACCTGGTGTCGGAGTACCAGCAGTACCAGGACGCCACCGCCGACGAGGAGGGCGAGTTCGACGAGGAGGCAGAGGAGGAGGATTTAGCTTAAATTGGGTGTAATGGTGCCTCTACCAAGCTGTGTAATTCACTGACCTGTCAGATGACCTTTCCAGTGTGTTTCCATCATCTGTCCTTATGTTTTGTCACCTTTTTGCTGGCTCTTCTCTTTTTACATGTAATAATAATAAAGTTCCTTTTGCTTAATCTTGGTCTTGGTGTAAACTAGTGATTGATTATCTGGTCTTCAATTCACTGATTCTTGACACAAATGACTGAAATGCAAGGTCTCAAATGATTTTATTATGAAATTTGACAAGTGAAGTGTGATATACTCGGCTTGTGTGGAAGATGGTGATTTTTCACAAAAGGAATCCAGTCCATGGCAACCTAATGCCAAATCATGTGCTAGTTGTATGATTCATAACATGGGGATTTGTTTTTTTAACCAGATTAGTGCACTTATTATTTCCCTTGATGGCCAAATAATCCACCACTGCTAAATGATAACTTTGTTAGGTGTTAAGTCACAAGACTAGTAAAGAACATTAACTTCACATTTTGAGATCTGCCCTCGGTAGCAATGTATCCCTAAGGCCAGATCAAGGCAAATTTACCAAAACAAAGTAAATTTATTGCATGAAATGATGTTCATCTGATATGGGTATTCCTCTGGTCTGGCATAGGGTCATGTGACTTTGACTAGGTGACATGTTCCTCACACAGCTCTGATCGCCCAGTCTACACTTTCAGCTTAAAAGGGACCTGAATTTATTTCCTGTATCAGTTTGCTAATAAAATTTTATTTGGGCGTCATGCACCGCATCCAATGAGGTTAAGGTAGGGTGGGTTTACAGTAAGCGGTGGTCTAAACAAAGTAACCCATCTCTCATGCGGCACGGTGGTGTAGTGGTGGCCAGCATACTCTGCCCTCTTCCGGCTACTGGTCGGCACACTCTGCACATTTCCGGCACGGCACGCCAACGATGAGCCGGATCTGGCCCGGTAATGGTTGCCGTGCCAGAGCCGACTCCGGCTCGCCAAAGATAAACCGGCTCTGGCCCAGCAATGGTTGCCGTGCCAGAGCCGACTCCGGCTCGCCAAAGATTAGCCGGCTCTGGCCCGTTAATGGTTGCCGGGCCAGAGCCGACTCTGGCTCGCCAAAGATTAGCCGGCTCTGGCCCGTTAATGGTTGGGGGGGGGCAGAGCCAGGTGTTAGAGGAGTGGAGGGGGGGGGGGGCAGAGCGAGGTGTTAGAGGAGTGGAGGGGGGGGGGGCAGAGTGAGGTGTTAGAGGAGTGGAGGGGGGGGGGGGCAGAGTGAGGTGTTAGAGGAGTGGAGGGGGGGGGGGGCAGAGCGAGGTGTTAGAGGAGTGGAGGGGGGGGGCAGAGCCAGGTGTTAGAGGAGTGGAGGGGGGGGGGGCAGAGTGAGGTGTTAGAGGAGTGGAGGGGGGGGCAGAGCCAGGTGTTAGAGGAGTGGAGGGGGGGGGGCAGAGTGAGGTGTTAGAGGAGTGGAGGGGGGGGGGGGGGCAGAGCGAGGTGTTAGAGGAGTGGAGGGGGGGGGGGGGCAGAGTGAGGTGTTAGAGGAGTGGAGGGGGGGGGGCAGAGTGAGGTGTTAGAGGAGTGGAGGGGGGGGGGCAGAGTGAGGTGTTAGAGGAGTGGAGGGGGGGGGGCAGAGTGAGGTGTTAGAGGAGTGGAGGGGGGGGGGCAGAGTGAGGTGTTAGAGGAGTGGAGGGGGGGGGCAGAGCGAGGTGTTAGAGGAGTGGAGGGGGGGGGGGGGGCAGAGTGAGGTGTTAGAGGAGTGGAGGGGGGGGGGGGGCAGAGCCAGGTGTTAGAGGAGTGGAGGGGGGGGGGCAGAGTGAGGTGTTAGAGGAGTGGAGGGGGGGGGCAGAGTGAGGTGTTAGAGGAGTGGAGGGGGGGGGGGCAGAGCCAGGTGTTAGAGGAGTGGAGGGGGGGGGGGGGCAGAGTGAGGTGTTAGAGGAGTGGAGGGGGGGGGGCAGAGTGAGGTGTTAGAGGAGTGGAGGGGGGGGGGGGGCAGAGCGAGGTGTTAGAGGAGTGGAGGGGGGGGGCAGAGCCAGGTGTTAGAGGAGTGGAGGGGGGGGGGGCAGAGTGAGGTGTTAGAGGAGTGGAGGGGGGGGGGGGGCAGAGCCAGGTGTTAGAGGAGTGGAGGGGGGGGGGGCAGAGTGAGGTGTTAGAGGAGTGGAGGGGGGGGGGCAGAGTGAGGTGTTAGAGGAGTGGAGGGGGGGGGGCAGAGTGAGGTGTTAGAGGAGTGGAGGGGGGGGGGCAGAGCCAGGTGTTAGAGGAGTGGAGGGGGGGGCAGAGTGAGGTGTTAGAGGAGTGGAGGGGGGGGGGGCAGAGTGAGGTGTTAGAGGAGTGGAGGGGGGGGGCAGAGTGAGGTGTTAGAGGAGTGGAGGGGGGGGGCAGAGTGAGGTGTTAGAGGAGTGGAGGGGGGGGGGCAGAGTGAGGTGTTAGAGGAGTGGAGGGGGGGGGGGCAGAGTGAGGTGTTAGAGGAGTGGAGGGGGGGGGGCAGAGTGAGGTGTTAGAGGAGTGGAGGGGGGGGGGGCAGAGCCAGGTGTTAGAGGAGTGGAGAGGGGGGGGGGCAGAGTGAGGTGTTAGAGGAGTGGAGGGGGGGGGGCAGAGTGAGGTGTTAGAGGAGTGGAGGGGGGGGGGGCAGAGTGAGGTGTTAGAGGAGTGGAGGGGGGGGGGGCAGAGCCAGGTGTTAGAGGAGTGGAGGGGGTGGGCAGAGTGAGGTGTTAGAGGAGTGGAGGGGGGGGGGCAGAGTGAGGTGTTAGAGGAGTGGAGGGGGGGGGGGCAGAGTGAGGTGTTAGAGGAGTGGAGGGGGGGGGGCAGAGCGAGGTGTTAGAGGAGTGGAGGGGGGGGGGGGCAGAGTGAGGTGTTAGAGGAGTGGAGGGGGGGGGGGCAGAGCCAGGTGTTAGAGGAGTGGAGGGGGGGGGGCAGAGTGAGGTGTTAGAGGAGTGGAGGGGGGGGGGGGCAGAGTGAGGTGTTAGAGGAGTGGAGGGGGGGGGGCAGAGCCAGGTGTTAGAGGAGTGGAGGGGGGGGGGGGGCGCAGAGCCAGGTGTTAGAGGAGTGGAGGGGGGGGGGGGGCAGAGCCAGGTGTTAGAGGAGTGGAGGGGGGGGGGGGGCAGAGTGAGGTGTTAGAGGAGTGGAGGGGGGGGGGGCAGAGTGAGGTGTTAGAGGAGTGGAGGGGGGGGGGGCAGAGCCAGGTGTTAGAGGAGTGGAGGGGGGGGGGCAGAGTGAGGTGTTAGAGGAGTGGAGGGGGGGGGGGGCAGAGTGAGGTGTTAGAGGAGTGGAGGGGGGGGGGCAGAGTGAGGTGTTAGAGGAGTGGAGGGGGGGGGGGGCAGAGCCAGGTGTTAGAGGAGTGGAGGGGGGGGGGCAGAGTGAGGTGTTAGAGGAGTGGAGGGGGGGGGGCAGAGTGAGGTGTTAGAGGAGTGGAGGGGGGGGGCAGAGTGAGGTGTTAGAGGAGTGGAGGGGGGGGGCAGAGTGAGGTGTTAGAGGAGTGGAGGGGGGGGGGCAGAGTGAGGTGTTAGAGGAGTGGAGGGGGGGGGGGCAGAGTGAGGTGTTAGAGGAGTGGAGGGGGGGGGGCAGAGCCAGGTGTTAGAGGAGTGGAGGGGGGGGGGCAGAGTGAGGTGTTAGAGGAGTGGAGGGGGGGGGGGGCAGAGTGAGGTGTTAGAGGAGTGGAGGGGGGGGGGCAGAGTGAGGTGTTAGAGGAGTGGAGGGGGGGGCAGAGTGAGGTGTTAGAGGAGTGGAGGGGGGGGGGCAGAGGCAGGTGTTAGAGGAGTGGAGGGGGGGGGGCAGAGTGAGGTGTTAGAGGAGTGGAGGGGGGGGGGCAGAGTGAGGTGTTAGAGGAGTGGAGGGGGGGGGCAGAGTGAGGTGTTAGAGGAGTGGAGGGGGGGGGGGCAGAGCAGGTGTTAGAGGAGTGGAGGGGGGGGGGGCAGAGTGAGGTGTTAGAGGAGTGGAGGGGGGGGGGCAGAGTGAGGTGTTAGAGGAGTGGAGGGGGGGGGGCAGAGTGAGGTGTTAGAGGAGTGGAGGGGGGGGGCAGAGTGAGGTGTTAGAGGAGTGGAGGGGGGGGGGCAGAGTGAGGTGTTAGAGGAGTGGAGGGGGGGGGCAGAGTGAGGTGTTAGAGGAGTGGAGGGGGGGGGGGCAGAGCCAGGTGTTAGAGGAGTGGAGGGGGGGGGGCAGAGTGAGGTGTTAGAGGAGTGGAGGGGGGGGGGGGCAGAGTGAGGTGTTAGAGGAGTGGAGGGGGGGGGGGGCAGAGGAGTGAGGTGTTAGAGGAGTGGAGGGGGGGGGCAGAGCAGGTGTTAGAGGAGTGGAGGGGGGGGGCAGAGTGAGGTGTTAGAGGAGTGGAGGGGGGGGGGCAGAGTGAGGTGTTAGAGGAGTGGAGGGGGGGGGGCAGAGTGAGGTGTTAGAGGAGTGGAGGGGGGGGGGGGCAGAGTGAGGTGTTAGAGGAGGGGGGGGGGGCAGAGTGAGGTGTTAGAGGAGTGGAGGGGGGGGGGCAGAGTGAGGTGTTAGAGGAGTGGAGGGGGGGGGGGGCAGAGTGAGGTG